>NC_142495.1:19252126-19581376 GCF_965113065.1 Corylus avellana | reverse complement strand
GGGGGTAGATCTACTAGTATCCATGTATGATTTCCCATTATAGAATCCATTTCATCATTTATCGCTTCTTTCCAAAATGTAGAATCTTGAGACTTCATAACCTCTTCATATGTCAAAGGATCTGAATCTATATTAGGTGAGATCATCTTTTGTTTACAAGATAAATCTCTAGATCCTTTAACCAAATATACAATAAAATTTGGTTCAACAGATTTTTCTTTTCTCATTCTTTTACTCTTCCTTATTTCAGAAGGTTTACTTGGCTCACCAGATTCATTGTTATTTCTAATGGGTTCCACCATCTTATCATTGATAGATGGAATTGATGTGAACCTATTTTCATAAAATTCTGCATCTCTGGATTCTATAACAGTATTTACCTCAATAGAATTATTAGGTTCAATAACTAAGAACCTATAACCTTTGTTGTGTTGAGCATAACCCAAGAAAATACATTCAATGGCGTTTTGTCCTAATTTCCTGATTTTTGGTTCGGGTAATTTGACAATGGCCCTGCACCCCCCCCCCCCCCCCCCCACACCTTAAAATAATTAAGATTGGGTTTTCTTTTCTTCCATAATTCATATGGGGTAACCTTGGATTTCTTTTGTGGTACTCCATTTAAAATATAACACGTTGTAAATAATGCTTCACCCTAGAAAACTTTTATTAAGTCCAGAATTATAAAGCAAGGCATTTACCATTTCAACTAAAGTTCTGTTTCTTCTTTCAGCAACTCTATTTTGTTGTGGAATATAAGCAATGGATGTTCCATGAATAATGCCTATAGATTCACATAGAAGAATTTTGAATTCTCCTCCTCTATCGGATCTAAGGCATTGAATTCTGACATCACATTGATTTTCCACTTCTGTTTTGTAAACTTTAAAATTTTCCAAAACTTCATCTTTTGAAAATAGAAGATAAACATAGAAGAATTTTAAAAAATCATCAATGAAGGTTACAAAATATTTTTTACCTCCTCTTCTTGTATTGCTATGCATGTCACAAACATCACCATGCACAAGTTGCAATAATGTAGAAGATCTATCAATTTTTGGAAAAGATTTTCTGATAATCTTTGTTTTCAAATAGATTCTACATTTATCAACCATATCATTTACAGAATGAGGAATCAAATTTAAAACAGACATATCATGCAATTTTCTAATACTAACATGTCCTAATCTATTATGCCACAAAGAAACAGAGTTAATCATATAAGCAGCATTCACAATTTTATTAACCAAATTAAGTTTGAACATGTTCTGAAATAAATACCCTTTCCCAACAAAAACACTCATTCCCAACAAAAACACCCCCTTTGGTCAGCACAAACTAATTTGACTCAAAGACACACTTAAATCCGAATTTATTAAGAAGACCCCCAGACACGAGGTTCTTCCTAATATCAGGAACATAATATACATCAGTAAGTGTAAGAACTTTCCTAGAAGTGAGTTCCAAATTCACTGTTCCATTGCCTTTCACTGCAACAGTTGTGGAATTTCCCATGAAGAGAGCACAGCCATCCTCCACTATTTCAAAGGTCTTGAATAGACTCCTCTCCATGCAGACATGATTTGAAGCATATGAGTCGATCCACCATGAACCATCTTCTATGAGCATGAAAATCTCGGATATCATAGCCACAAACTCTTTCATATTAGAAGCTTGCTGTTTCTTCTTCAGAAAAACGGCAATCATTCTTAAAGTGGCCTGATTTTCCACAATGATAGCAAGCGAATTTCGCTTTCTTATCACGGTTCTGGTTCTAGAAATTCGTCATCTTATTTTGAAAGGGCTTTTTCTTCTGAAAGGGTTTCTTTGAAGAAGATCCTTTATCCACCATATGCACTTTCGAGGACAGAAATCCTTGTTCTTCATTGTCTTTTTTCTTCAGTTCTTCAGCAATTTGAAAGTGCTGGCCTAACTGATCAACTGTTATTTCTTCCTTTTTATGTTTCAAAATTTTCTTTTGATCTTTCCAGGAAGAAGGAAGTTTGTCAATGATGGATGAGACAGTAATTTCCTCATCCATCTTCATGTTATGCTGACTAAATTGACTCAAAATATGCAGAATCTCATTAAATTGTTCAACAATAGGAATATCATCTATCATTCTATAATTCATGAATTTAGAAGCCAAAAACTTCTTACTTGTAGCACCTTCTAAAAGATACTTAGCCTTGAGTGCATCCTATACATCTTTGGTAGTCGATTTGCTTTCGTAGATGTCGAACAAAGAATCCACCATAGCATTGCATATATGACCCTTGTAGATGTAGTCATCTTGCTCCCACTTCATGATTGCCCGAGTCTCAGCAATCGCGTCATTCTCACGTGCTACAGGCTTCGGAGTTGTTAGCACGTAAGCCACCCTAATTCTAGCAAGGAGGAAATGCATCTTCTTCTGCCACCTCTTGAATGATGTTCCATCAAAGTGGTCGAGTTTGGTGAAATCAGCAGCAAGTTCTTTTAAGGATTGTGGTGCCATGGAAGCAGAATTATTTTCTTAAGATTGTTATACAAATAGAGAAAATGCAGAAAACGAAAATGCTACTAAGGTGTGTTACAACGTCACTTTCCTTAAGAAAATATTTGCTCCCGTTAGAATTGGCGTGCAAGAAGGTTTACAGAAATTTTTCTCCAGAATTCAATGGAGCCTAGAAACTTCTGTATTATAACTGCGTTCTGCCTTCTGTATTAAAACTCAAAAATACCCTCAGATTTTCTATTCTAATCAGAGACCAAAAATTAAAAGGATAATGCTTTTTTTTTTTTTAATTCAAACAAAGAAATTAAAGAGAATTGAATTGTCATAGACAGTTATCTATTCTCAGATAATTTTGAATTTCAAAATAAAACTGCCATTTTGAATTTCGAAGATAAAACTGCTGTTTTGAGTTTCGAAATAAAACTGCTCTTTTGAATTTCGAAAAATTAAACTGCTATAAACTGATAATCCAATTTGCACTTAAATCTGACTGTTAGATTAAATAATTATCTTAATTATTTAATCTCAATCTTTAGATCAACGATCTAGTAGATCCAATCACTGGATCTACTTAAAAAGAAGCATCATATGGTTTAGATCAAACCACTAGATTGAACAATCTTGACAGTCCAAAAATGAATGGTTTGATCGTTCCGAGCTCCAATGCTTCGTGCTAAGTGCCAAGTGCACCATCAAGGCGCCACTAGCTCCCTACAGCCCACGTCGCGCGTGTGCGTCTGGTGCGAAGTATGGTAACATGTATTAGGGTGTATCCTAGCGTAGCTAATTCAACAACTTAAATTTGTTGGAACTTATAAATGCCAACAAAATCTTCACTCTTTCCAATGTGAGACAACTTTCATTCAATTCTCTTTAAAACCTTCTATTTAAAACATTCCCAAAACACAAAACAATATCTATATATATATATTTATTTTGAAAATATTTTAACAGATCAATTGGCAATATTGCTTGGTAGATCAATATTGTTGTAGAAAATTCTAAAGTTGTCATTTTCGCTTCAATTTTCGATATGTTTCTTCTTATCTCTCTCGGGTCCTTCCATTTTTTAATTGATCGGGCCATATCACACACATGGTAGTGACTTGGGCATTACTTGAGCTTTGAGTATTGGAATCGCACATAAGACCCCAATCCAGAGAGCTCTATTTCGTGCACTCGCCGTGGTCACCAGTCCACTCATTCTAATTTCTCCAATTTTCTATTTTGTTTTAGTTTATATGTCAGAGATGCTAAACGAAGAAGACAAACTAGAGAAGGTATTGCGTTAATTTTCTACGCATCATCTTGTTTCCACGTGGTGGTATTTGTAGTACACTTAACGAGAGGAAGAAATCTCTCAATCACAGCTATCAATTCATGGTCTGTTTCGAAAAGTCTCATCTTGTACAGCACGTTGGTTTGTATTTGGGAAGATTCTTCCTTGTTGATCACGCACATATTACACATGGTAGATGCTCCATCTTTTTCATTATTCAGTTTGGTTGTTATCTTGAGCTGACTTGGGGTTTTATGCATACGCTAGCTTTCCTTAACATGGAAAATAGCACAAATTATGCACCACTGCTTCTAATATTATTATGTGTTGCTACATCAATTACAAGCCAAAATACACTAAATACTCTAGTCGAAAGGCCATATAGTCCTCCCCCCCAATCATCATATTTTCAACCAAATAATTCACCATTCGAGAAGGAAGAGCTTGATAAGGATAGTATGCTAATATGAATTGGGATTCGGACAACCTAATAATAGATCTAAGGTCACTAGTTCAATAATTAATGATGTTTTTTGGGCAAAAAATGTCACCTTCTACGTGTCACTAAATTGGCAAATTTTTGTAGTGAGAGGATCCTCATCCTACTACTTACAAGGCCAGTACACATCAAGTCAAGGGATTTGGACAGCCTAATAACAGAGGATCCTCATCCTACGACTTACAAGGCCAGTATGCCTCAACTCAAGGGATTCGAACAGCGTAATAATAGAGGATCCTCATCCTACTAATTACAAGGTCAGTATGCCTCAACTCAAGGGATTCGGACAACCTAATAATTGAGGATTCTCATCCTACTATTATAAGGTCAATATGCCTCAACCGAAGGGATTCGGACATATAGCCTAATAACAGAGGATGTAGGCCTCAACTCATCCTACTAATTACAAGATGTAGGCCATTTTTACCTGTTTTGGTCATATCCGTTTTTACTTAAAAAATCATATATTTTGATTTTGATATTGGATTGAGCCAAACTTGGTGGCGTTGGAAAACTTATTCAAAGGGCTACAATTTTTTATTTCATGAAAATTTCGTAATTCCAACGTTTACTATGAGAAAGTTGTCGTTTTGTATTATTTTTCCTGCAAAGTATATTTATTTCTTTCTTTTTTTAATTATTTTTTAGGGTTTCGATTTCAAGCTCTATATAAGCCTCATAAGATGACTTTAGTAGTCAGTTTATGTATTTTGATCAATTTATCAATATGAAACACTCCATAAGTGATTTTCTATCCTTTAACCTTGATTTCTTAATAGAATCTTGGTTTAAAAAGAGTTGTAAATTGCTGCTTGTTTGTCTATTACGAACCTACTACCCCACCCTACATCAACCCAAGGATACAGACAACCTAATAATAGAGGATCATCATCATGCTAATTACTAGGCCAGTATGCCTCAGCTCAAGAGATTTGGACAGCCTAATAACAGAGGATACTCATCCTTCTAGGCCGGTACCCATCAATTCTAACTTTCGCGGTAGTTCTATTCCTTCATTTGTGAATGTATGACTTCAATTTTTCATTGTTGCTTTTTGTATTACCTATTATTCCTAATTGCATTATCATTCGTAATTGCACCTTGAGGCTTTTTCCCCCCATGTTGGTGACAGCTTTGGCACTCCTGTGCATTGATGTGCCTTAAGACTTGGTAAACTTTTCGAACCCTATTTTTTGATTGGAGACTGGAGGAGGAAAATATTTAACTTGAAGCATGGACATCTAGACATCAAATCAAGGTTAATTTCAGTCACTTCAGAAATCAAAGGCATTAGTAAAAGTTCATGGAAGTTTATAGAAATTCAGAAATGGGATGTATTGCTTGGCCTTTATATTAAGACGGGTTACATCAGTAGGAAGACCACATGCTTTTTGGTTTGTTATATCAACTTGCAATATTCCTTATCATGTCATGTGCACAAGTTTTTCAGATTTGTCAAAGGAAAAGAGAAAAGGGGATGCCCATGAAGGACAATCAAAATTTCTAATGATGATCAGGTAAAGTTGTCCTCTCGACCTAACCCTTAATTTTTAACAACAATGATTCGATGGAATTGATGAATATGTGGTTGTCATTAATGGCCCCCTAAGGATATATTAAAGTCAAAGAATTTGTGTTGTCATAGAGATGATGAGAAAGGTTATTTACTGCAAAGATTTAGCAAAGATATTTCTCTACACGAGGATAAAACATTTATATCATTTCAAAGTCCAAATATATATGACTTGCTCTATTGCTTTTAGCTAAAGGGTCACTGTCCAGATGATATTTCAACGGTAGAAAATGCTTGAGATTTAGATTAAAGATGGAGAAAGCAAATAATTGGGGAAGTAGAAAACTAGTTTCTGGCCAAGTGAGCAGATTTAACGGAAGAGGGTGGAAACTGATGATTAATGAACAAAACCCGAAAACCAATTGGTATTTCTTAGATGAATGTAACTTAAACAGCAAATATATACTTAATTTGATGAAGCTAGCAAGTTAACTACTTAATTTTTTTCATTTGCAATGTATATGCAGTGATGAGCCTTTTTGGTGGAGTGGTATATCAGTCAAACTCAGTGATGGGAGAGTAGATAGTTGAGTTTACAGGTAAAAAGGTACTCAATCGTTTCAAAAGACAATGACCAAAAGAATCCATTGCTTTGATATTTGGGGATTGAGTACATAGAACACTGTATTGGGCCATTTGATTCTCTGAATTGTGAAATGAACAACTAAGTAGTTAGATGATCTTGATGGAACTGCTAAAGTTGGATTAGACGCAAAAAATGATCCCATTATAAAATGTTTAAAGAGTTGTCAATATATATATATATATATATATATATATCACTTGGGTCTATTAATTTTGAAATGGAAAGTGTTATAAAGCCTCCAAAGAACAGAGTTTTTCATGAGAAAAAAGATATATCTATTGGTTTAAAGCAAGCAATGATTGAGTTTATGCACTTGTGTGTATCGTTTAGTACGGTGTGAAGCACAGGATGCTCACGTACGTGTGTGTGGGGCAGTGGGCTGTAGGGGCGGTAGTTACTTAAATAATCGCTAAACTATAGAGGATTTCTGTGCTTCATTGCATCTCGAAGAATTGGTGACGAAAAATAGCTTCTTAATTAAGGAAAGCCGCTTTAATTCCTGCCTTATATTTATGATGAAACATAAAATACAATTTGGATTTGGTGTGTCGAAGTGATTGTGAAATGTGGAGAGCCTGAGATTACAATCATTATCATATTTGTTCGTGTGAAACATCTAATTCATAAAATCAAAACTTCAAAGCAGCTTTATCTGATTTGATTGAGATTGATCCTGATATTCTTTGAAATAAATGAGCTTGATTCTGATATTTGACAAACATACCACAACATAATGCTGAAAATAATGCACAGAGAAGTATATGATTGCATTATTAGCAAATAATAATTATATTATCAGTCTACTCAAGAAAGATTTGGAACTGCAAACTTTGGCAGATTCTGGAACACGACATCAAACTTTATCATCACATTTGCAAGACAGCCTGTGTGCTTCTCACAAGTGACTACATTGATAGCCGAAACTTAGGCGATGGCTGTCTCATATTCTCAAGTCTATGGTAGTAATTATTACAAAAACACAATTATTTGAAGAGGATCTTAATCCTCGGCCCCAATAAGGCAAGGCTTTGAAACCATACATCGATTTTGAAGTACTTCAATCATGCCCATAATGGGTCCAATAAGCAAATTGTACTTCGATTGAAAACAAAAACAAATCTATCCTTGAAATCAAATCAAATGGATGCATCATCATATATGGATCATATTCCATCCTACTTCATGCATTTAAGAGAACCCAAAGATTAGAAAGTATCTTATTTTCTTTGCTACTGACAAAGATTAGAAAGGTATCTTTCAACTCAGTAAACCATGCAACTTCAAACCTAGTTAATTCTTAGCCTTGCCCTTTTTACTGTGAAATAACAAGAAGATTGAATGATTGATTTGGAATGTCATGTCAATATTATTGGACAGTTGAAGAATAAAAATATAGCATTTAGCATTACTCTTTTTCTTCACAAGTCACCACATTTTGTAACCTTTTTTTCACTTGCAAACTAAAGGAGAAACTGAGTTGTTTAACTACATAAAATCCTATATATATTTGATGGTGAAGTGCCAAAATTATTGACAACATTTCTTCCTTTTTTCCTTTTTGTACCAACTCCAACACATGTAGTCACGTTGGTTTGAAAGAGTAATATTATATACTACACACTACTAATTTTATCACAATGCCCTTTAGCCACTTCATCAACCCATGTTAATTTTTTTTTTTTTTTTTTAAGAAGTAATAAGAATATGATGTAGACATAGTTTTCTGATAAATGATTTAGTAATGTTACATACTACACCCGATTGATAGGGTGGTACTCATCAACTATTGACTTTTTTTTTTTTTTTTTTTTAATAAAAATTGATACAAGAGCTAATAATGGCATCGTCACATCGACCCAGTTGCATGGAAGCATAATATGTAAATGGTTATAGTAAAAGTGTAAAAGTGGTAGGCAGTCAATGTAACACTAGGCAGTGCTCATATCATGCATAATTAAATATGTGACGCACTAGGTAGCAAGTGGGCTGGGGTAAAAGTGCAACGTTATTAATGCAGGAAAAGGATGCTTTGTTGGGCTTGTTCTTAAAAGTGAAAAAACAGAAAGAGACAAAGTCAAAAAGGTAAAAAATGCCTTGTCCCAATTATAAGGCAAGGCAGGATTCTGATTTCTACGGGTTAGGCCGGCTAATGTCAAGGTGCACGTGGTTCCAGAGGCAACATCATCTTCACCTTACAGGGACATCATTTTTTTTAATCGAAAAAAAAAAAAAAAAAAAAAAGAAAAAAGCATGGAAATGACAGACACTTGTGTCTTTACAATGACGCCGAAATTCCACATCGGATATCAAAACCAAAGCCCACTGTACGTAACTCAACTTGCTCTGTACAAATCATCATTCACCAATCATGCATGCCCTCAAAAACATATTGGTTCATTTAATAATTATCACCCATTATTAATTTTTTTTCTTTTTTTCTTTTATTTTATAATATTGCTGTTGTTTTTATTTTTATTTTTATTTTTTTCCATCATTATTCTACAATCTTCACCTAATGATTTGAACATTGGAGGGGTGTCTTCATGAGTTTTCGTTCATATCCGCCGAGAAAAAATGTCGGCTCATGTGTCTTTTACTTCAATATATGTTATTCAAGTTTCGCTCTATCTCTTTCAACCCAATGGCAAAACATACCACACACTCTTTTGTTTGCACCCAAAAGAAAACTGAAATGGATAAATAATAATAATAATAATAATAATAAATAATTAAAAAAAAAAAGAAAGAAAAAAAAGAAAAAATAATTAATTTCTAGCCAACTTGTGGTCGTTAGTACTGTGATCGTTTACATGATCATGAACCAATCCATGGCGGACGGATGAAAGTGCCCTGTTGAAATGCTTTGCCTTTTTGCCAAGGTACTCATTCCACGTCACTGGCCTGTACAGCGGGGGGTTTCGTGGGCCTAACAGTTTTTGGACGGGTGAGATTTTGACATTGGCCGGTGGCCCGTAGAGATATGCAATGGATAATCGGTAGCGGGTCCGGTTAACCACCGCGCGGTGGAGCACACTTGGGTACGACCCGTTGGATAATATGTGGAGGAGGTCGCCCACGTTGACCACCAGTGCGCCCGGGAGTGGCGGAACCGTGATCCACCCGGTTCCCTCCCGGAGGACCTGCAAGCCACTTGTGTTGTTTTGGTAGAGAATCGTGAGGAGGGTGGAGTCGGTGTGGGCGGCTAGACCCATGGCTCGGTCCGGGTCGGGGCAAGCAGGGTAAGAATTCAATTGCAAGGCAGCTGACGCCCTCTTGAATTGACCTTTTGGGCCTGCCCATTTGATGTCTTCCTTGGATATGCCCAATGAGCCTAGCATTAGCCACATCAGCCTCCCTGCAAGCCTTTTCATCTCGCTCTCATAGTCTTCAACTATGTCACTGAAATGAAAAAAAAAAAAAAAAAAAAAGACAAAAAAAAAGAAAACAAAAATTAAAAATCAGAACGCCATTTATGGATATTCGGATTTGGTTTTCTTGATATTATCAAAACATATCTTTTTTGTGGGTCCATAGCTCTCATTGTAATCCTTGCTAATTGCATTAAGAAAAGAAAATGGGTTTTATGTTTGGCTTTCCCCACTACTTTCTTTCCCCACAAAAATTAGAGCATGAAAAAAGGCAAACGACAATGCGCTTTTACACGTGCATGAGCATGTGTGATCGTACCAGAATTTGCTGTAATCTTGGGGCCAAAGTTGGCGAAATTGTTCGACAGGGGACCCGACAATAGTATACCCCTCCGACCACATAAGCTTGGGGAAAAAGGAAGAGATCCTGGCGAGGCCGTAGCCGGAGACGCCGTCGGGAGAGCGAGCGGCTTTGAGCTTTTGCTGGACGGGGAGAGAGAAAAGGCTCCGACCGGCACCCTCAATGTCATCAAGAAGTTCCTCAGAAACCCCATGGTTTGTAACCTGGAAAACACCCCAAGTTTTGCATGCATGGCCTATTAGATTAAGGGCATTTGGGTCATTAAGATCGATAACCGGCACCATCTCTGCGGCAGCAAACGATTCGCCGGAGGAAGGGTGGTGGTGGTGGTGGTGGTGGTCTTCCAGTTGTGTCCATGCGTGGGAGTCGGGCAACTCCCGGAGTGTGTTAAAGTCGAGATGTTTGTGGTAAAGGTCGACAGGATGGGCTCTAAAGGCGTCTGATAATCTTGAAGGCATGTTTTTATGTGGTTCTAGTGAGATGGGGATGGGGGGAGAATTATTTGTACCAAGTTGTGTGAAAACATATGAAAGGCTTTGATGACAAGATGATCGATATTGGGTGTAGGGGAGAGAGTTTATATAGAGAGAGAGAGAGAGAGAGAGAGTGTGGTTTAAATTGGACAAGTTGGGTGAGATTTTAGTGTGCTTTTTTATTTATTTTTTTTTTTTTCATAAGAGAGAGGGTTGAGTGGTGCTGGGGGGAGTGTCGAGCTAGGTAGAGAAAGGGGACAAGAAATGAAAGGAGAGCAAGTGTTTTTGTATTGGACAATAGAAAGAACAAACAAACTAAGGAAAGGACCATCTTGTCCTCTATAAACAGTATTAACTAAACCCCCCAAGGGCCATATCTCTACCTAATCTATCCATCTCTCTCTCAACCTCTCAAAAAGCACCAAATGAGGGTCCTCTCTCTCTCGCCATGTGCCCTTGTCTTGTCCTCAAGTAGAAAAACATCTAAATCAACAACCCCGCCATCTTCTTCCCCCCCCCCCAACCCTAATCCCCATCCCCTCCCTCTAAACTATAGGACAATACCCACCTTTATTAATCTCTCTCTAATACCCTTCCCAACTTGCCCTTTCGATAATAGTGAAACTTCTCTTGGCTCTATTGTGCCTTCCAGGTAAGGGGGCCTCAGCCGACTTTTTCCTTCTTTTTGGGCGCGGGGCTCAACCAACTGGATCCCATTCCCTTCCCATGAAGGAAATGGCCGGAAAAAGATCTTAAAGGGCATTTTGGTCATTCCAACAAAATAATAATAATAATTAAAAAAATTAAATAAATAAGGTGGGATCGATGAGCACTAGTGCTATATATATATCCCCTCTATATATATATTTGCTTTACATTTTTGTATATTTGGTCATTTCCAATAAAAAAGTAGTAAAGTTTCTTTTGGTATTTTGCGGTTAGATTTGTTTGCTTTTGTCCCGTATGGCTCTAGTGGGCTCCCAAAAACCACCAATCCTTTCGTACTTTTACATTTTTAGGGGTGTTACTAAAGCATTAGACAATGGGGTGTTCTTTGATTTAAAATCCTTCCACTGTCTCCTTCACTTTCTCCCTTTTTATCCATAGACAAGAAGTTCGAATGCTAGGATTTTTTCCTTTCTTTTCTCCTTTGCATTGTGTGTGGTTGCCATGGATTACATAAGAAAAAAATAAAAAAATAAAGGAGTAAAAGCCATGATTATTACGTCAAATATTCCCCTCATGCCCCCCTATCTTCCCTCAGAAAATGACCATCTTGCACGGGACATGGGCTACCCCTTGCCTGATCAGATGACCCTCATACATGGGACATTGGCTCGTGAGCACAGGGCTAGAAGTCATTCTACATGCATATATACTTCACGTGGCACAAACATGGCAAGGTCGGGTCGTTAACAAACGGTTGCCAGAAACAATGATTTGAGGTGAAACTGTTTTTTTAGCCGCTGCGTAGTAAAAACTAAAAACAAGCCTCAATTATTGTCTTGGGTGGAAGATTTAATCTTGAATTTGAACCTAATGAATTAGAATCCTCTCTAGTTCATTTGAACTGAATAATATCCACTTACTTATATTTAGAGGAGTATTTTTATCCACTCAAAAAGTGAAAAGACAAAATACTTATTCAATATAACTAAATAGATACTCTCCAATTCAAATGAATTAGAGAGGATTCTGTTCCGAACGGAAAGGTTGACATTTCAAACTTCTGAAAGATGATAATCACTTTAAATTAACTTTTTAATACTTTAATCAGTAGGCAGATGACTAATTGACAGTTTCTAAGGGGTTCCTATTCATGGAGCGTATATATAGAATTATGAGTATAAAGTATATATGAGACTATGAGTGTGTTTGGCATTGTAATTTTACAGAATAAAAGTGCGATTTTAAACCAAATTTTATAAAATCCAATATTGGAGAGTGGTTGTTGAAAAAGTTATGATTTGAGTTTTCAAATCATAGGCAAGAAAATGTGTTTTCAAAACGTACGATTTTAAAGGTCAAATTGCAATTGTACCAAATGCTTAATTACATTTTAAAAACATACATTTTGAAATCACAAATCCAAACAGATCCATGTAATATTTCATGTGTTTAATATACCCATGCACGTAATTATGTATTTTACTTTTCTTATGCAAGAGTATAGTCTAATTGCAAAACTCAAGAACTCAAGTCCACTCCCATTGGCTTAGCCTTTTTGTCCTTTTAGCTAACATGGTTAATCAAACAACAAAAAGCTCACTCCCATGGATTATGCAAACAAAGTGCAAATTGCATTACCATCAAGGGTGATGGTTTAGTGGCTTCAAGGTTATTCTCATAATTAGGGCATGAGTTCGACTCCCTTAATTAGTAGAATTCTCGTGCCTGATTAGTATAAATCATCTTGGATCCTATTGACATCCTAATGAAACAGGGTCAGACTATGCTTCAAACGAGATTGAGGGAGCATCTACGATTCCCATTATCTAAGCCTCTTTTGTAATTGGTTCCTAGAGAGCAAATGCTATTAATTATGGTCAATCCCAAGTAAAGTAGTCACTCTGATTGCCCTCTCCTGTATTTCTAAAAATGAAAAATGCATTTTTTTCATGCATTGGTGAATATTATTGTCTCTCTACATGTGGGTTAACACTATTAATCATGGTTGCATATATTTTTTTATTAGTTTTTTTCTCTCTCTTTGATATTTATGTCTTTCATCTTTTCATTTCTTTGTCTCTCTAAGGAAGAACACACATTTGAAAAATATGACCGTTAGAAAAATAATCATTTGAAAAAAATAATTGCCGAAAAAATAGAATCCTTAAAAACCAAATAATAAGATAACAAATATAAGGTACATTTTAAAAGTCCCTAACTAAAATAGATGGATAAAATAGCTTTTGATTACAAAAATATGGGTAAATTAGCCATATTAATTAGCAATGGTCTTAAACAGAATCGATATGGATCCACCTAGCTAGAATATGCTCCCCATGTTATAGATTGAGAACTTTATAGAAAAAGCACCATGCCGTAGACATATCTAAATTTGGAATATACCACTTTGTTTTAACTTTCCTCTAAAACAAACAATGATTTTAATCTAGAATATTGCATGATAAAGGTGAGATTCTTTCTGTTTTATCCTTATTGGATGCCATCAATTTCCTTCTTCAAATGCGTCTGCTGTTATTTAGCATGTTGGATGTCGATGCTGACATTTACTTGTATTATATTTTATAAAAAAAATATATATATTTTAAAAAATGTCATGGGATAAGGCTTCTTGTTCTGTCACGATTAAAATATGATTAACTAGTAAGATACACAATAAGACAAGTACAGTTGCTTCCAAAAACAAACAGTAACTAACTATATATATATCGTGATACTTTTAGATATGTTGGTTAAAAAAAAATAATAGAATTCATCCGTTTATAGTTTCAAAAATATTTCCAATGAAACAAGATTTGATGCACTACTTCTTAGGTAATTTATGGCTAATGTTCGTTATTATATTTTTATCATACAATTGTCTAATAAAGTTGATGTGGCACTCAATCCAAATCAACCATTGAATTTTTTATTTATTTATTTATTATTATTAATATTTAACAATGAGTAATCCAACAGTTAGTTTGGAATGTCACATCAATCTGTTGAATAAGCTGCTTATATAGTTTAAATTTAAATGTGTTTGTATTTATCTTCACTGTAATTGCTTGTATACTGAAAAGGTTCATCTCATCTAATATTACCCTTTGGCCATCTTCCTAGACACAATTAATAACAATAGCTTTTCTCTTTGTCACTTACAAATTTCTTTTGTGCTATTCTCGATCACTATAAGAGTGCTTTCTTGTTACTTTAGAAAAAGCGCGCTAATATAGAGTAACATTTGGGCTTAGTTGTATTTTGGAAACAATTTTGTGAAATTCCTTTAGCACTTGAACTGTATAAAAATATAAATTAAATTATCAATTCTTGTCGACTTAAAGTTTTGGGATACGTAATAATTTAACATGGTATCAGAGCAGAAGTCCTGAGTTTGATCATTGTCTTGGTCATTTACCTCCCATTTCAAAAATATTCCATGTATATTGAGCTTCACCTAAAGAGTTTGAGCCTACATATAAAAAGATATTGTAGAATATAAAATAAATTATTAAATTAATCAATTTCTATCGGCTCATAATTTTCCGTTTCCTACATAGAAGTTTCCATACACGACTTCCTCCACTCAATGATCTACCTCCCAATTCCCAAACCACTTCTTCCTCTAATTCCACCACCACTACTGTTATTTCCCCACTCACAAGCCTCAATCATCTCATCACTATCAAAACTAATGTTATTAAATAGACTGAAAACTGCAAATGATGAATATATATACTTTCTTCATTTCAAAACCTTCCATATGGTGAAAAAAAAAAAAAATAAATAAATAAATAAAAAATAAAAAGAAAAAGAAAGATATGATATGATATAGGCTTCTTTATAGATCAACATTCTCAAATTCCTTGTACAACAAAGTTTCGAGTATTGGCAAAAGCATTTTGGACACGATAGCACAGTCATATTAATTGGTGTCACAACCAAGAAGATAGTCAGATGTGTGTTATTACCTTAAAATACTAATCAAAGTTATAGTTTGAATACCCTAAAATCACTTATAAAGCTAATTTCATTTTAATAAAGAGTCAATGTGGGTATGTGTTGTCACAATTTTTCCTACTCAAATCTCTAATGAGCTCTTCATGTACCTACATCATGCTACACTAGTACCATATATAGTGCAACTAATTAATAGCGAATCTACTGTCAAAAAAAAAAAAAATACTACTAAAGAGCTAAATATAAAACGAATTTTCTGAGGTTTTCACAATTAGTGCAGATTGAAATCTAAAATAATTCAAGTGCTTTGATTCCTTTCTATATGTTGTGGTAATAGACTCATCAAAGAAAGCACGTGCTAAACTATCATGGAACAGGTTGCACGTGCCTTTGTTCAATTTGAGAGTCTTGATCACAATTGAAGTAAAACCATATATACAAGGAATGTGAGCCTAGCGATGCACATGGTGTATGAATGATCTTGTGTATATATATATATATATATATATATATATATATATATATATATATATCAAAAAAATTGACTTGTATAGATTGAGTGGTCAAGTTTTTTTACTATATTTAGGATTTGATTAATTGATTCGTCATTCACTCAATGAGGGCAAGTTTTGTTTGCTTCTGTGTGTTATATATACAATTCAGTTCCAAGTAAGAAAACCCAGATTTAATGTAATTAATTAGATATATAAGTAGATATAAAAAGCATCATCCATTACTAATCCTTTTTGAATATAACAACACAGATATGGCCAACTAACACATCCCAATCATGATAGGTTTCTTTCTTGTCTCTTTGCAATAATCGTGTTATTTTAACCAAACTTTTCCTTGTACTAATTCTATGTCATATTATTTTCGCTTCAATCATAATCTAATGAATCATCTTCTTCTTCTAAGAATTGAACCCTACATGTTATATATATATATATATATATATATATATATATATATATATATATATATAATTGAACCCTACATGTTATATGTATATATATATGTATGTGTGTGTGTGTGACGTTTTCTTGAATAATAAAGTACGTGGCGCTGTTAGAGCTAACATTAGTATCTCGTTCTTCAATTTATTTTTTTATTTTTTTATTTTTTATTTTTTATTTTTTTTCAAATTATAGCTCACAATACCCTAAAATGCCTTTGCATCGGGTTCTTTTACTTTTCTTTATTTTGTACAAAATGCTACAGTAATTTTTCCTTTAACCACTGCAGCATTCTTTCGGTGGGGTTTAACTGATATTTAATGGAAATTATTGGATTAAACTATGGCAAAAAGTGGGATGTAGAATGTTTAAAGAATGAGAATGAATATTTTATTGAATTGAAGTATAGAAAATTTAACAAATGGGATATATGTCGAGTGGCTTTCTCTAAAGTGAGCAGTTAAAATGAAAATAATAATAATAATAATAAATAAATAAATAAAATTGTAAAGTTTTTGTTCAAAATTTGAGGAAAAATTTAAACAAGAGAATGCTAATTAATGCTCTTGCTCTCCCACGTAAGGCTGCAATTGTCTATCGAATAGAAAAAAACAATATGGGAAAACTTAACTTTAGATTGTGATAATTGTAAAAGCTCTCAATTTAATCTCTGAACTTTTAATTTGATTCAATTGGCTCCTTCCTCAAATTTACGGAAATGACAAAAGAGACCAAATTACCTTGATATTTTTTTTTTTTTTTTTTTAATTTGAAATTATTTGTAATTTTATATAAAAAAAAAAAATTAAGGATATAAAGGTCATTTTATCACTTTTAACATTTAAAATCTGACAAATGTGGTACATTGCATCAAATTGAAAGTTCAGTGAATAAAATTGAGAGTTTTTAAAATTTGCAAGGGTCTTCTCAAAATGCGTGACAATTCTAGGGTTTTAAGTAAAGTTTCCTCATATATATATATATATATATATTGGGGCCATTATTTATTGTTGTGTAAATATTAGGGATAAGGATGGCAATGGATTAGACTTTGGGCAACAGTAGCAACACTAATGGATTAAATTCATGGTCTGTCTGGGAGTGCGTTTTTTTAAAAATAATCTATGTTCTTAAACCAAATTGCAATTTTGGTGTTTGGGATTGCGATTTAAAAAACTCAAATTTTAAAATCGTGAAAAAATCTGCTATTTTTATAAGCTGACTAAAATGTGCTTATTTGAAAAAGTGCGAATTTAAACAAAAATCACGATTTTGCTTAAAAAAATATTTGGGGCAGTATTTATTTATTTGGTCATGAAACTGCAATTATATGCTAATGTTATCCAAAGACTCAATTGATAAAAAAATATTTCTTAACATGTTTTACCAAACGCCTGTGCGATTTTAAAAAATAGCGATTTCAAAAACGCAATTTTTAAAATCCCCTCCCACATATTAAAATCGCACTCTCAAAAGGACCCTCAATGCAAGTACGTACATTATTAGAGTATTCCCAATAGAGGAGCCAAGTTTATATGCAAAATGGCTTCTCAAAAAGTACTTTATCTAGTTTATCTAATAAATTTTTAAAGGTCTCTTACATCCAATTAGCTATATTTTTATCTATATCATTTAAATATTATTAAAAGTGAGAAAATTTTTGGGAAAAAAAGAACATATGAAAGGAAAAATAGGAAAAATTTTGGGAAAAAGAGAACATACAAGAGAAAAAGTATGAAAAGATTTGGGAAAAAGAGAAAATAGGTGAAAGAAACAATAAAAAATAAAATGGCTTCTTTGAAAAGTGCTGCTACATTTAGCTTTTTTTTTTAGCTATTCTAATCAATTATCTATTTTACATTTTTTTTTACTAAACTAATGTCGGAGTTTTTTAAACATTTGAAGAGTCATTTATAAAAGTAACATTTAGTTCTTTCATTGGGAATGCTCTAAAGCCTCTAAGGGGGTTATAATTTGTATCCCATGCATGTTATACATGGCATGATAAATATTTTACGTGTATCATACAGGCTTTATATCCACTTAAGATGGATCAAGATCATGGTATATGTATAAAGATGAGTCGCCTTTGTAGCATGTTTCCTTAAATGGATATTCAATTGAATCAACAGTAACAAGCTCTCTTTTTCTGGGTCCACGAGGACAGAAAAAAAAAATTAAAAAAGGAAAAGTAAATTATTTAATGTTGGAGACCCCTTTAGACTGATTATGCGATGATTTGAAGCGCATAGTTTAATGCACTATAGATTTCCATCTTTTCCATGCTCGTGACCATTCACATGATGTTGCACAAAGCCAATGGAAACCACCCATAGAAGAGACACCTCTAGATACATAATGCGTTGCACATATATACTTTTATTATTATTATTATTCATATAAAACTTTATTATTATATAATATTTTAATTTATAATATTGGGTGATGGATTAATTATATCATTATTCATTTCTATTAGGATTCTATTAATTGTTATTTATTAAGTTTGTACGTTAAAACAGGATCTTTACTCTAATCTCTTATGTGTCCATCAAAAGGTTAATCAGGTGAGTCAGAAACCAAAATAAAGTTAAGTGTATTTTATTTTGAAGGCACTTAAAAGAATCATGATTGAAAGTATGTGTTATTCGTACATTCCAATTGTTATACTTCAATTGTTTGGAGAGGAAAGATAGAATGGAAAATATTAAGACAAAGTTGGTCAGTTTGGTGGCCATTTTTCGTACGATAAGTATACTTTATTATAATGTTACACTATTTCAACACATCAAGTGTCATCTTCTTCAGTATTCACCACTACTTGTATAATTTTCATTTTTTTTAAAAAAAAGAAAAGAAAAGAAAAAATAGAATAATAAGTACTCTTAAACTCACAAACTCACACACAAGTTCAACCTAAAATTTCTATTTCTAGAAAATAAAAGGAATTACCATAAACATTGATATTTTATTATAGAAACATTTACAATAATGCAATGCACCAATTTCACTCTTTACCTGTTGTTATGTTAATTAGTTAAATACAATGGAGGTAGGTACTCTTTAAAAACTGTTCGGTTTTTATTGTTGTCAAATTCAGTGTCAAAATATATTTAGGTGTAAGTTTTAAGTTTAGGGTTAAGTTAATGAAAAAGTTGATCCAAGACATGTTTACTAAATTTTGTTTATTGTAACGCCCCCAAAACTGATTTTGGCCAGCCTGGTAAGGTTACTGGCAATTATCCTAGAATAACCAACTGGTGGCTAAATGAGGAATCGCTCCTCTAAGCATTATTAGAGTTAATGCATAGGAATGTGAAATTAATTTGAGAGAACTATAAATCATTATGGTACAAGTAAAATCCTCAAATTCAAGGACATGGAGTAACTAACAACAATATAAAGCAAACCTGATAATAGCATAAATATCTTAGAGCAAAGTTTGTGGCGGCAACCGTACCACTCTTGGGTTCTTGGAACAAGATCCCTATCAGAGTAATAACTGCGTAAGTCTAATGACATAGTAAGTAATCCTTACAATTTGGTATGACATGAGCTCATTATTATTAAACAAAAATAAACATACAGTTTTTGGTAAACATTGAAAATGAGGTGTTGTCTCCATTAATACACATTGAAAATATTGTTTGGTTAATAAAAAGGTGGTGTACTCCCGGCGGCAATCACTTAAGTATTTTGATGTAGAAAAACTAATGCTTATAGGTCGTAACTATCATATATGGTCTATCCGAGATATTACCCCTTCCCGGCAAGGTTGGCGTTGTCCTAAAAGACTTGTAATATAATGCCAATGCTTCGACCATTGTACACTACTGTCCACCACTAGCAGCCCAACTGAGTCCGACCTCGGGTGGCCCACGCTACTAATGATGTACATCATGTAATGACCAACAATTTGGCAATGGCTACGCTGGCTGTGCTAGTCATGAAAACCACTGGATCTAAGGCCCACTCACACACACATTTGACCATAAAATCAAGTCTATATAGTAAGCCCATGGCCATTATTTCGCACATATCGGTGTACTATATTATATGATGCATCTTATCAACCAATTATTAAAGCAATTACCAAGTTATTACAAAAAGTAGACATGTTCATATCATATATGTGGTCATTTAGCTAACATATCACACGTTTTTAAGGAAAGTGTTCGTAAGTGTTTATTTACCTCGTTCACTTACTTGAGTCCTCCGACATCACAAAACCCCTACTATAATGAAATACGACACATCGTTATTCGCAGTACTAGAAGACTTCTACGAGTATGGTACTAGGTCCTATCTAACAAAAAGTGGTTGCTAGTTACACAAGTGGGGCTAAGGGCAGACGCCTAGCTCCCTGGTCGTACATACGACCTTGGGAGTGTACGTTTAGCCAATGATTTAGGTGTCCTGGCCAATAGCTCTAAACTGTATTTTGAGGCTTCTATCAAAATCTATGGATTGATATACCTCCTTCTAAGCTACTAAGTGAACACATGTAAAGCAAATATCATGTTATCATGCAACTCAAACAACAAAAAGAATGGTTTAAAATTCTTTCAAAACATACTTGGCTCTTGCAAAGAAATAGTTGTGAAAGCTTTACCAAAACATCTTCAAAACATGAAATACCAATATCGACAATAAAGAACCATGGAATGGGAAAGGGGATTACCTTAGAAAGTGGCAAAAACACCAAGCTTTCTTCCTTCTCTCTCTCCAAACCACTTCTCACACTAGGGTTAGGTTTCTCTGAGGTTAGGGGACGCTGATAGGACGAAGGGCGGTTTATATAGGAGGTAAAAGGCGTGGTATTCTCTGAAAAGGTGGAGAATGGGTTAAAACAGCTTTTCAGGGAGTCAAAGGGTATGTACAGGTACTATTACATGTTGGGTAAAAGAGTTGAGGCGTACGTACTAGGTATTGCCCACTAGGTTAAAGGTTGGTCAACGTATGTATGGGTGGTCCCCTAGGCGTATGTACGGTCAAAAAGGAGTGGAACTCGGGTTTTGCCTCAAAATACTCAAGGGGTTGGGTTACTTATAAGAGTGTAGGTCTTTTTTTATATTATAAAAAAATGCTTTATGAAATCATTAATCTATTTAAAAAAAAGTTGTTTTTATCGAGGTATTACACTCTCCCCTCCTTATAAGAATTTTGTCCTCGAAATTTGATTTTAGTAATAAACAAGATCCTCAGGGTAGAGAGGGTTTTAAAACCTTTTAACAAAAACATGATAAGGGTTAATGTTTTAAAAGAAATGCATTGATGAGAACATTCAAGCATACACAAATAAATCCAGGAAAGGAAAGGAAATGAATAGAAAGAAAAGGAAAACCACATACACAAAAAATTGCCATCACCAAGGTGGACTTATAGTGTAGTACAACCAACTATGCAAACAAAAAGTCCAAATGCAAGATCGTCCTATGAATGTCGTCAGTTGGACCTCTGCAAACTAGGCTCTGCTGACCCCCGGCCCAGGGTGCCTCATGGACTAGGGCTCCCCTTCCCTAAGTTGACACCCGGTCTATGAATGTCGTAATCCCTCACGTCGAGCAGAGGCCCTCCCAAGTGGCTATGCATCTGCTAGATTAGGGAGTGATCGGACTCCTACCTTTCCTGTATACCTTGGAATGCCATCGACATTCTTCCCACAGACTGCTAAAATTCCACTGAGCATGTTGTAGATGAGCTCGCGATCAAGGTCGCTCAAAGAGACTCCATTAACTACGCATCCCCTGGTGCCGCTCTAGGTGCTAGTGGCCCTCTTGGTAATCTGGCTGATAAGATTGGGGTCACGGTGATAGGCTTTCCCCTCAGCCAGATTTGGAAGGAATCCGTCTTACGGTCATGCAGATTCGCGTAGAACTTGCGAACTATCTGGATTGCAGCTGGTCGGTGATCCTCCATCATTGGCAACCATCCTTGGTCGTTGAGTGCATCCCGCACCCTCGGGGCATGGTTGCCCTCATCGGGCACATTCATCCTTCTCTTAATAATGACGTTATGGCCATGATAGAAAGTGATGTATCGACATTCTGCCTTGGCAACCCTTAAGTGAGTACGGTTGTAGCTAAGTTGGGCTTTGTTCTTATCCGTGTCAGACCTGTCCTCGGCGGAAGCATTCGTACTAGAACTATGAGGCGAAGACTCATCCAAAATGGCTGCCAATCTCTGCCTCCTCTATCTCAAAATCGGGGTCGGAGTTGGATCCTCGGCCTCCTTGAGCTGAGCTCTGGTCTTACGGAACTAGGTCAGGTAAGAAGAAGATGAAGCAGCCTCACGTGCTCTTGTTCGTGCCAAAAAGCATCATTATCAATTCTAAGTACAACCTTAATAATACTCATCTAACTACAAGAGTGGTAGATGAAATTCCCCCTAAGGTGTTAGGAAAAATGCAAGGAGACATTGGAAAAACATGGGGATGTCTAAAATGAAAACTTAGTGGGATTGTAAAGGGGTTGGTTCGTAGTTTAGAAATTCGGTCAAATGCTCAATAGCATAGCAAGTGGGTTCGGTTGCAAGGGTAATTAGGTCATTTCAAACTTTTAGGCCAAATACCTAAGTCTAACTAGGTGAGAGTTGGTGGGTTCCAAATGTCGAGGTTGAATTTAAACTCAAAGTTGTGAAGAGGGGTCTTTAATAACAAGGATGCCTTTAGGGGTGAGAGATGGGCAAGGTGGGGTCATCTAAGGGTAGGGGTATTTCGTTCATTTGACAAGAACACCGAAATTGACAAGAAATTTGGGTCCTTCAAGCGACCCAAAATAATGGTGACCTCAAAATGCAAGGGCACTGAGGTACTTGATAAGTCATGAAAATTTTTAGGTCTATGCTTTGAGGGCATTTTGGTAATTTTGTATCACCGAAATGAATGGTCCAATCCTTGGGGTAGTCTAATATAACGGTGTCGTCAAGATGTGAGGATACCGGGGTGATTGGGTAATTCTAGAAATTAGGGTTTACGTCTTAGGGGTATTTTAGTAATTTTCAAATTCGGACAAAATATCAAAATTCGTTTGGGTTAAGGTTGATGGCTCGAGGCATTCGGTACTACCCTCAGGGCAAGTCCTCACAATGGTGACCTCAAGATGCGAGGTTACCAAGGTGTGAGAGTTAGAGTTTTAGGGCTAAAAGGCGTTTTGGTCATTTGCGGGTTTGGACAAAATGCCAAAATTCAAACGGCTAGATTCAAAGGTTAGGCTTTCAATTAAAAGGTTTCAAGGTCAATTCAATAGGCCCGACCCTTTTAACAAAATTGGTTCCTCTCCAAATTAGGCGAAAATACCCAATTTGAGAGTGAGGGGTATTTTGGTCATTTTTAGATTTGAGCGAAAAATTGCCGAATCCAATCGGTCAAAAGTATAGATCAGGCTTTCAATTAAGGGGTTTAGGCTTCAATTTGCCCATAGGGCCCAATTGAGATGACAAAATCAAAAATTTCGAATTTAGGGCAAAACCCCCAAATTCAAATGCTAGGGTTTCGGGTTGGTCAAAATTGGTCAAGGGAGTGAGTGGGTTTTGTTCATTGATCATCATAAGGGCATTTGGGTAACAATCCATGGATCAATTTCATGGTCGAGGCAAGAAAACACAAGGATTTAGCACTTGGAGCAAAAATCCCCAAATACGAATATGTGGTGGTTTGGGAAGGGAAATGGATTCTAATCACAACAATAGCTATCCTGACACAACAACTAAACGTCTAGATGCTCAATCCTAACCAAAAATCAAGGAAAGATGAAACCCAATTCGAAAACCCTAAAATCGCAATACTAGAAATTTCAAATTTAAAACGGTTAGAAGCACATACCTCGTTTAAATGATGGAATTGGAACTTAAAACTCAGGGCAACGCGGCCGAAAATCACTTTCGAAGTGTTTTGCCTGAGATAAAACAAAAGAAAATAGGGATGAATAGGGTTTAAAGAGCGCTTGGCCGTCTTTTAAAAGAGAACGCGTGGGGCTCTGGGCGAGTGCTTGGGAGTGCTCAGCCCGATGCCTTTTTTTTTTCTTTCAAACTAGCATTTCAAAGGCAAGGTACTTTCTTAAATCAATTGGGGGTATCAAAACAAGGGTAGTTGGGATTGACACGAAAATCAATTTTGTGAAATTCGAGGTACGAGTGAAATTCATTTTCGTTTCGAAATTCATTTTGGGAAACACATGAGCATCTAGTATAAAACGTACTACTAAGTACGGTGCGTAGTCTAACCACTATACTGCTAAGTAAAGCGCGTAGTCTAACCACCTAGCAAACTACCTACTCAAAAGCTACCCAAACTCTAAGTCTAGCACTCTTTGGTCGACTTCTACTGATAGGTCTGCTTTGTAATCCTTATCAATGCTAGAGAGGAAAGCAGCCTTATTGATTTGACCCAACTAGCAGGGCCCCTGCCTTAAGTAGCTGAATCTCCTCTTGCTCCATCTTGGCGTATTCATCCGCGATCTGAGTCAGGTGTACGTGCATCTCCCGTTTCCTTTCCGTACTAAGGTAAGGGTTATACTTCCTGGGAACGTGTGGAAAATCCCGTACTGCTGATATGCTGTGACGCTTCCATTTTGCCACTATCTGGCTGTTCGTGGAGTCTGTTTGTGCTTTTTCTCCTTGAATGTAAGTCTATGGTAGGGACTTCGGCCTTCTAAAGGGCCGAGTCAAAATCATGCGCTTGATTGGGCGAGGTTTGTTTACTCAGTGAAAAGCCATCAATGATCTTTAATTTCATTTTTTTTTTTTTTCAAATATCCCAAAAGTGTCATCTAATAAGTCATCCAATTTCATCCAAGATGCAAAAACACATATATCAACCTCATGTCATTCCTCACAAATTATGTGCTAATGTGCTTGAGTGCTTAGATCAGACATGTGATTTTTCAACAGTCCTAAACAAGTAACCAACCTAACAGATTCACTCATCAGATCATGGGTTCAAAATTTTAAGCTTACTGATGAATTCAAATCACAATTCTTTTAGGTCAACCTAAAATTTAGGATAAACATGAACATGCAAAAATTGTTTTTTTTTTCTTTTTTTTTTTCTCAAATAAATAAACAACACACAAAACAAACAACATGAAATTTGGGACATAGTGTGTGTGAACATGTGTGCCCATACCCCCAAACTTAATTGACACATTGTCCCCAATGTGTCTAAATAATGGAAAGAGTGTACCCTGGAGCTGGTCGATATGATCTTGGAAAGCATGGCTCATAGCACACCCCCAAACTTGAAGTGAAGCACACTTGTCCCTGCAAAATACGAAAACACACAAACAAGTAAAAAGGAACAAAACTAAAACTAAATAAAAATTGAACAAAACAAAATTAAAAGATAACTATGGGATGCTGCCCAACTGCGCTCGATCACACACATGGTGCGTTCGATCGCACTAACAGAGTGCGATTGAACCCACAAATGGAGAACTGTGCTCGATCGCACACTGGGTACGATTGATCGCAGTAATAGAATGGACAACATATCAAATTATAAAAAAAACACTAAAAACACCAAAATAAAATAAAAAATACAACATAAAGTACAACAATACAAAATAAAAGGATATGCTATGGGGTGCCTCCCATGAGCGCTAAGTTTTACGTCTTCAGCCAGACGGTGGTCCTTTTAAACTTGAAGCACCAATCTTTTCTTCTCTTGCACCAAAGGGAATTAATCTTTTCTGTTGCAAGGTGCTTCTGAATGTCTATAGATCGGGGAGGACCACTTTGAGTTTTCTCCAACAGTTTCTCATCCGGGAGGGAATCATGAACTGGATAATACTTAGGGAATTCATCTATCTTCATGTCCTCAATTTGCTCATCACATAGCTCCAACAGACTTCTCGCTTGGGTTCTTAGTAATTCGGGAATAGGAGCTGATGTTGAAGAAGTCTTAGTGCTCTCTTCCTTTTTCCGATATAGCTCCTCTAGAACCTCAATTTGCTCATCTTCTTCTTCTACTATGTTGTTCTCTGGAGTGGAATCCAATAAGGCCTCAGCTTGCTCATGTATCATGTCAGGGTCCAGATCAAATTCATATTGAGCAAAGTGCTCTTCCATTGGATCCTCCAGACTTGGCTCACTAAACATCTCAGCTTGCTTGAAGAACTTGTCAAGATCCAAGTCAAACTCAAATTGATCAAAACGCTCATTCAATGGATCCTCAAGACTTGGCTCTTTAGAAGTCTCAGCATGCTCAAGTAGCTTGTCCAGATCTAGGTCACCTTCAAATTCATCAAAGCACTCTCCAATCAGATCCTCAAGACTTGGCTCACAAAAACTCACCTCAACAGTTTCTTCATTCCTAGGTGTGGTGGTTGTTTGCTCATGATAGTAAGTGCACTCATCCTCCATGTAGTGCTCATTAGGATTGGCCACCAACTGACTTTGACATTCTTCTTCTTCTTCTTCTGATTTTTGCTTGAGGTGGGCCTCCATCCATTCAATTGATTGCTCTCTTTCCTCCATGTAGCTAAGATGAGCTGCCGTATGCTTTGCCAAGTCAGTAAATTGTTTTTCTAAGGCGACAACTACTTCTTCTAAGGCAGACCTTTTTGGAGGAGGTGGTTCTTCTTGATATTGTTGAGGTGGAGAGGAATATGAATAGTCATATATGGGAGATGGTTCTTCATGAGCTATTATCTTGAAAATGGATTGCCTCAGACTGGGACTAAGACATGAATATGATTGACCATAGAACTGTGGAGATGGCTTCTCTTCATGACATTGTGGTGCTTGAATTCCAGGAGCTTGTATCATATCTTCCAGTCTATTTGGCCTTGACTCTTGCTCCTGATTTGTAAATAAATACAAAGGACACATTTCAGTAGAATGATCAAAATTAGAACATATGGCACATACCTGGAATTGGATGGTTGGCTGATTGGAAGAGGTGTTCTGAGTAGTCATGGCGTTTATAAGCATAAGGAATGCCTTCTGCATGGCAGCCAGCTGGACTTGTAGTGGTGGATCTGATTGAGAGCAATATGAATGATTTCTAGGAGCTTGAGCTTGCCATGAAAGATTGGACTGTTGGCTCCATGTTGGGTTGCATGAATCAAAATAGTTATCGGTCCCCGGTCTAGAGAATGATGTGTTCTTATGCCCATTAATTTTGTTAGAAATTTGTCTCATTATAAGATATTCTCTAACATAGTGATAAGGGTCATGGCAATAAGAACATGGTTCATGGGGTGTCGGACTACCGCCCCACATGTGTGAAGGTAAAAATAACAAAAGATTAAAATAAAAAGGGGAAATAAAAACAAAATTAAAAATAAAACTTACGAAGCTGCAAACTCAACTGACCCTGCATAAAACAAAAGAGAAAAAAACAGATCTATAATTATCG
Source organism: Corylus avellana (assembly GCF_965113065.1). Classification (NCBI taxonomy): domain Eukaryota; kingdom Viridiplantae; phylum Streptophyta; class Magnoliopsida; order Fagales; family Betulaceae; genus Corylus; species Corylus avellana. The sequence continues at coordinate 19,553,802 of NC_142495.1, read as the reverse complement.
CAGTACTATGCTGCTCTCTGGATGTGCGATCTATCGCACTGTGAGGTGAGCTCGATCGTACTGGTGCGCTTGATCGCCCTGATTAGGCGATCAATCGCACCTACAGAGGCCGAACAGTAACTACGAAAAAAAAGGAGAAAATTAAAACTAAATTAAAACAAAAATAAACTAAAGGAAAAAAAATTCCAAACAAAATCAAACAATCCCCGGCAACGGCGCCATAAACTTGTTGTTCACAATTACCTACCTAAATTAATAGGCAAATAATTATGTGTTTCACCCACAAGTACACGAGGTCAACACAGTAGTATATTGTGCAAATACAGAATCATTTCCACGAGGATTGTTGAATCTTGCTTAAAATCAATTCCAAAAGTAAACTAAAACAAAGATTAGGTTAAGTTGATAATGATAAAAAGGTAAGGCTTTGATATCCACCGCTAATTATATTTAGTTAATATACCAATATGCCAATATTTTGATCATGTTATGAATATCTAATATTTGTCAACCTAAGGGCATGGGTGTCTACTCTAATTCTTTTCTTTCTTAAAGGATTTAGCATGGGTGTTTACTAAGCTGTTCTTTAAGAAAGCATAAATCTGTGAAAATCGACAAACACATGAGGCCTAGGGCATGGGTGTCTACTCCCGATTCCCCATGTTGATTAACCCAAGAACCCGGTGTGGATTACTTTTGTTACTTATGTTAAACCCAGGACTCGGTCATCCAAATTGCTTTAACTAACTAGTCCATACCACATGCACATGTTGATCAGGCACACACATATGAGGAATTCATAAAACTAGGTATTAATCAAGTTAAATATCATAACAAGATCATCACAAAGGCGTTAATATTGAAATATTAAATAAACATAGCTAGGGCTTCAATCTAGCCCTACTAATAAATTAGCTACACATAAAATTAATGTTAAACATCTTCATAAAATAAAAGAATAAACCCGAGACTTGAACTTCAAGAGCTCCTCTTCTTCTCCTCCCAAGGCCTCCAAATTCTAGAGGTTTAAGGGTCTCTTTATAGGTTTTAGAAGTCCTAGACAAAGTAGTAAACCTAGGGATTTCGTATGGTTTTGAGACCTATTACAATTGGGAGTTGGAAAAACCTAATATGGAAAAAGTGACACTTTAGCTGTCACTTGATGTGTCTCATGCGCACGGGTGCGATCGATCGCAGCCCGTGTGTGCTCGATCGCAGGTCTGCGATTGATCCTTCTTCTGGCATGCGCTCTATCACTCTTGGCCTGCTTTGTGCTGTGTCCTCTCGGGTACACCGCTCGATCGCAGGTACCTTGCGATTGATCGCAGTGTCAGGGAGCTCCAATTTTCTCCATCTTCTCTCTTTGAGCCTAAATCACCTAGTTTTACTTCATTTTCTTCCAAAAGCCTAAGCTTATAAAAGTATGAAAAACACAAAAAGGAATTAAAATGGCCTAATTAACTAAAACCAGAGGATTAAAACATGCAAGTTAAGGGCTGAAAATATGAATATTTTGGCACTTAAAAATCAATAAGTGAACCCATTGGTCTGCAAAACCAATAAGCTTCATGACGCTTTCCAGGAAAAGCCATTCAACCCTATCATAGGCTTTGCTCATATCCAATTTTAGATCCATGTACCCCTCCCTTCCTTTGATCCATGTGTCCATTGAATGCAGAGCCTCAAAAGCTATGAGAACATTATCTGTAATCAATCTCCTTGGGATAAATGCACTCTAGTTGGGAGATATAATTTTCGCGAACACCTTTTTTAACCTGTTTGGGAGCACTTTTGCTATGAGCTTTTTATATGACATTACAGGAGCTTATAGGTCGGAATTCAGTGATGCACGAGGGATTTTTCAGCTTGGGTATAAGCACCATATTGGTAGCATTTATATTAGCATCAAAAGTACCACCATTAAGAAAATTAAGGACTGCAGTACATACCTCGTTTCGCACAGTATCCCATGCTTTTTGGTAAAATCCAGCAGCAAAACCATTGGGGTTAGGGGACTTTAAAGGATGCATTTGGGAAAGGTCTGCTTCAACCTCTGCCACCACAAATGGTCGTTAAAGCCAATCATTCATATCATTCATTACCCTTACCTCCAACCCTTCCAAACAAGCTCCCACACCCACCGTACCTTCATTAGTGAATAAGTTCTGATAAAAATGGACAAATGCTTGACTAATATCTTTAGGTTTAGACCATTCATTGCCCTCTTCATCTTTAACCTGTTTAATATGGTTAATTCTCCTCCGATGGCTCACCCAAGCATGAAAAAATGGTGTATTACAATCTCCGTATTGGTACCAATTTTGTTTTGCCCTTTGTTTCCACTTGATGTCTTCATGTTCCAATAAAAGATCAATATCTAGCTGGAGTTGATTAATTTCCACGTGATTCCAATTCCCCTCCTTCTTTTGTAAATTGATAAGCTGCTTAGTCTTCTTCTTAATCGTCTCCTCTAGATTCCCATACTTCTGTCTATTCCATTCCTTCAAACTATTTTGGCATTGTTCCAATTTGCGTTTGACATTCTACATCGCCCACCTTGGTACTCATTTCCTTCCCAAGCCTCTTGAATCACTCTACTACACTCCAGGTCTAGCCACCACCGATACTCAAATTTAAACCCCCTATCCCCTACAGTATTTCCCATCTTGTATTTGGTGAAACTGATTAGCAACGGATTGTGATCGGATGCCCTTGCTACTAAAACATGAACCACGGCCTTTCTATGCTATCCACACCATCCACTATTATCCATAGCTCGATCAAGCCTTTCTGAGATGAGATTTCCGTCATATTGCCTATTGGTCCACATATATTTGGGTCCTGAGAAGCCAAGATCCCCCAAATAGCAATCCTCAAGAGCAACTCTGAATTCCTCCATCTGCCCATCCCTCGGTCTTGTCCCCCCTATTTTTCAGCTCGATGAGTGATTTCGTTGAAATCACCTACACAAAGCCAAGGTGCCAAAGAAAATAATTTAAGATGATTGAGAAGTGCCCACAACTCCCTCCATTATGAGCTGTCGGGATGGCCATAAAACCCAGTCAACTTCCATGGGGCGCTGTCCTCTTGTAAGGTAACCACCGCATTAATGTGTCTTCAAGAATACTTTTGGATTTCCAACTTGTTGACCTCCTTCCAAAGAAGTGCAAGACAGCCACTTCTTCCCATCGGGTCAACTACAAACAAGCCTGGAAACCCCAATTTCCTACGAATCCATTCCATACGTTTACTATTGCTAATTGTTTCCATGAGAAACAAAAATCTGGGCTTCTTTTCCATAACCATTTGGCTAAGGTTCCAAACTGTTCGAGGGTTCCCAAGCCCTCGGTAGTTCCAACTTAAGATACTCATTGGGCCTGGTGGGGCTGCTCAACAGCCTCCGCCAATAAATATTCAGACTCAGCATACTACCTCACTTCTTTTCTACTTTTCCTCTTGTGCTCACCGCCATCCATACCTTCTGCTCCCTCTGCAAATTTCCTCCTGCGGGCGCTCCTATTTCTCTTCTCTATTCCATCCCCTGCAATCCCTTCCCCTCAGGCCTAACATTTCCATTTCCTCAAATTCATTCTAGGCTCACTATTAGTTGGGACTCCATTCTCCTTCTCCAGAGCCATGGAACTATTGTTGTCTCTTCTCAATACGGACATTAGGGCCTCCATAGGCATAGTCGAATCTTCTTCATCATTGGCCTGCTGCATGTTATTATTACTCGCTTCGCTTGCCATGTCCCCATCCGTTTTGTCTTGCACTTCCACTACCCCATGCAAAAAAGAATGGTTATGGGCCTGACTCGGACTAGATTGACATTCAAATGCTGATCCTCCATTCACCTCATCATTGCGTCGCCCTGCCCCCTTTGCCGTCATTCCCGTAATGAAGCGTGCCCCTTCTTCACTTTCCTTCCAAGAAACCACAACTTGCTCCGTGGATTCGGATGTTGCCAACTGTGCTCTAGATCGCTTCTCCTTCTTATAGTAAGATTCAACAAATTTACTGCAATCTCCATCTTAGTTATTCCTTTATGGGCTAGGGTTCCCCAAAGTTACGGATTTCTCCATATATGGACCTTCCTTTTCCGCAGCCTCACCGTCAGAGTCCCAACCACCTTCTCCGGAATTACCCCCACCACTTCCACCGTATCTCCTCCAGGCTCCTCTCCTCTGAGCCATGTGCCCCACCCTTTGACTCCATCCTCATCATACAAGCGCTGCAAGGGTTTTTTCTCACAACCTCTTCTTCCATATAAGATACGGCCACAATGAAAACATAGCAGAGGAAGCTTTTCATATTTAAAATTCACCCAATAAACCTTCTCCCCCAAATTAAGTGCTCTACTACGTTCAAGTGGTTTATGCAAGTCGATGTTCACCCTGAGGCGCAGACACCTACCCCATCCCACTCCATCTCCCGCCACATCAACGTCTTCAAGCGCTCCAAGAGATTCTCCTATTTTAGTACCCACCCCTTTGTTCATGCAGATCAAGGGCATATCGTGCACTTGAATCCAAAAGGGTGAATGGGTAAACTTCATTTGGGCCGCTGGAACATCTCCAACTAAGGCCTTCAACACCAAAATTTCGCGATCAAAGGACCATGGCCGGCCTTCTAGTACCCGCTTCTTGTCGTCCATATCTGAAAATTCGAATAGCCAAGCATTGTCCTGGATTTCTTTTAAAGTTACTGATCCAACCGTTCGCCAGATTCGGGATAGTACTGTTCAGAAGGCTTCTTTATTCACCTTCTTTTCGTCTCTGATTCTTCCAACAAGGCATCTCTCTCCTTTTTCCCGTCCATCTGCTATTTCACCTTCTGAAATCTTAATCCCTACTTGTTCACTGCCTATTAGGGAGATCCTTCCACAAAGAGTCTCTAGATCATCCCAAATCACCACCACACGTCTCTACCTTCACACCTTGGCCGGCAGAAGACTGCTCCCTCAAACCTAGTTTTCCTCTGGGTAAACCCTAGAGAAACCTTGTAATTTATAGTAAAACTTATAGTACCTCTAACAAGACTCAAAAGTAATGGTCAAAAGTTGTGGTTAACTTGTTTGTTAAAAAAGAAAATAAAACTATGAGAAAAACTTATTTGTCATATGAAAATATTTCAGATTTTATTAATCTTTTTGTTTTTCTTTAAAGTGATTAGTTGTACATTTTTTTTTTTTTTTTCAATAGAGTACTCCAAACGGTATCATTTACATGGGTAATTTGAAATGGGAATTTAACTATTAGATTAATATTAGTTAATTATATGGTATGAGGTCAGTAATTTTGCATGTATAGTCTGCATAAATATCTAAAGTTTTATCCACCCTTAAGCTTACTCGTGTTCTATTCATATTGTTTCTTTGTAGCCGACGGCTCTTTTATATATATATTACATGGGAATGAGTGTTGAAAGGCAAACAATAGATAGATAGCTTCCATGGTTGCTCCTCTTTCATTATTTAAATTCCGCAAGGCATATAGTATCTACATTCTCGAGAAAATACAGAAATATATATTACATGGGAATGAGTGTTGAAAGGCAAACAATAGATAGATAGCTTCCATGGTTGCTCCTCTTTCATTATTTAAATCCCGCAAGGCATATAGTATCTACATTCTCGAGAAAATACAGAAATATCACAGCCATGTGTACCTGGGTCGGATTTTTTTCTCTGTGTTTCTTGTCTGCACATGATAATTTCGGCAGTAATAGTACGTGACTAATGTAGACAATCGTCCAATCACGGCGGCATCCATCCCATGAAGAAGAGGGAGAATAAAATAGCAAAAAAACCCAGCTTTTATGTAAAAAAAAAAAAAAAATTTAATCTAAATATTTTATTCTCGTTAATTTGGTGAAGATGGTGAGACAGAGCAAGTTGTGCTAATAATTGAGAATATGGACGAAATGGCCACATGAACGAGCAGTACCATTTGTTTTGTAAACAATAATATATTTTACTAAAAAATTGGATAGGTGCAGGTTTCAATTGCAGTCCCCCAGCTTTTCTGATCTGATGTTTAACTGCATGCAGTACTCTACTAAAAATTGACGCCATTGAAAGAACACTATACAAAATGATTTTTTTTTTTTCTTCCCTGATAGCCAGTTTTTGACATGTTAGGTGATCTGACAAGTCAGTAAATTTTATTGATGTGTGTCGGGCCTTAAAATTATGGGTGTCAAAAACGAAAATTTTTTGACGTGTCACTTTTAACACGTCAATAACTTTTGACGTGTCAAAAAGTGGCACGTCAAAAAATTTTGACGTGTCAGATTTAACACGTCAAAAAATTTTCTGATGTGTCATTTTCCAATACGTTAAAAATTTTTTGATGCGTCAAAAAATTGTGACGTGTCATAACTTGCCACGTCAAAAAAATTGGTCAGTTTTTAAATTTGGTTTTTTTCGTCCCCTATATATTTTTTGAATTTTTTCGGGGTTGTACCCGAATTTTGGATTATAATTAACCTGACATATAATTTATCCATCGATCCATGCAAATAACATAATTCATATCCATCAACATCGATCACAGACTATCAAGCAAAACCAGTTTCAAGACACAAATAAAGACATATACTGATATACACCAAGTGTGAATGGCCAACCACAAAAACTATACACCAACCACAAATAAATACATATACACCAATAAAACTATCTCTGTTATCATATATATCTAACTACGAACATCAAGAAAACTACCACAAATACAATTACATTCTCAAAATAACTTATGCACTCCAAGTGTGAATGGCCAACCATTTGTTCAATCCAAGTCATCATCGATATCAGTAGCATCCTCTCCATGATAGTCACTAGCTGCAAATGATAAAACAAACAATCACCAAACAATATTCTAGAATATTATCAAGTCTTATTCATTGAGCAACGTCACTATGTAAACAAAGGTCATCATACTCAACAAATTCAGATTTATATCTACACCCCCAACATAATTTCGTGATCAAATCAAATGCACCAAACATTATTCTATAAGGACCATAGTGGTCCATCTTACAATACCAAACACTTTAAATGCAAAGCTCTAACCCACATCCACCACCAAACCAACCATGATATAAACCAAATTTAACAGGATTTACAACATCATTAATGAGAATCACTACAACATATCCAAACTCTAAATTTAGAAGTGCACATATATATATATATATATATATATAGGGACAGTGCTAAAACCACATTGACCATTAAAAAATGTCATTACCTGATCCACTATCGACCGACGATCTCACAATTTCAAATGGTGGGGAAGCTCTGTCTAGCGCTCCCTTGTATTGAGTCACCACGGGAGCGAAGCTCGACCGCATTATTTCCTCGAGCTGGCGAAAATGGGCCTCAAACATTACCGTCATCCTAGCTTCCTTTTCCATAAGATGCGCCGCCATTTAAGCCTCCTTTTCAGCCAACTACGCATCTTTCACAGCCATCTATGCAGCTACCTGCTCTGCCACTTGTAGAGCTACCCGCGCAACTATCTGCTCCTGCTCTGCGGCCAACAAGGTATCCATCTCTGCCTTGTGCTGTGCCCTCTCCACCTCAAGCGCTCTGTCAAGAAGTTCTTGTGAGACCATGGAGTGCCCGGTGTTTTGTGACCATGCCCGTGACAGTGTATAGTACGAGTGTATGTAGCCCTGCACAGGCAGAATGTTCGGTCCAACCTACCAAACCCTACTGGCGTACTCAGGCTTATTTCCAAGCGCCTGGCTGTACGCGTCATTCGGCACCCACCTGACCGTCCCCTCTGTCACACTCGACGATGTTGCAGGGTTAGTGGGTATAAGCTCCTCCATTCTCTCCTGTATGTTACATTAATTATTGGGTCAGTGGATCATACAACTATTAATCACAAATAAATTATCACATATATAAGTGAAACAACATATGAAAGGTGAAAGGTGAGTAGCATACACATCTCTCCTTGACTATGTCATTGGGATATTGACCATCCTTCTTCTTGTGTGTGCGGATGTAAGACTGTGCTTGTGTAGGAGGAGTGCCCACACGTACAGTTTGCCAAAAAAATAGAACATACATATATGTTTATATATATATATATATATATATATATATATATATATATATAATATCAAATGTTTACATCTATATGTATAGAGTAAATTACACACATACCTCCTCCTGTGTCACCGTGGCGTAGCTTGATAAGTGCCAAATGTTTTATATTTGGACCCCTTTATTTACATTAGTTAATCCTTTACCTTTGTTGTTATTTAATATTTTGTGTAGTTTAGTGTTTTTAGTGTTTTGTAGGTCATTAAAGAAAAACTACAGCTTTAAAGGAAAAAATGCAAAGTTTTGAAGAAAGCATACTTTGAGAAGACCTAGATGAGGTGGTTAAGTTTAACCAAATTCAATAAAAGATTCAATTGGATAAAAGATCAGATTGGATAAGATTTCGGATTGGATTCAAATTCAGACTCTATACATGTCTCAGTATTTTGACCATAACTTTCCGCTCAAATATTGGATTAAAGTGATTCAAGTTGCATTGGAAAGCTAACACAAAATATTACAATTCGTCGTGAAATAGGATTTTCCTATTCCGATTGCCCTGCAAGTAAAGAACACAAATCTAGACGAATCCTATTCCGATTTCAAACTTCTATTTTGACTGAGAGACAGACCTCCGAGTTATCTAGGTTTAATAGGGCTTATAGGACTTTCCTAAGCCTATAAATAGACTTATTTGCATTCAAGAAAATATAGACAATCCCAAGAAAATATAGACAATTCAAGAAACTTTTGTTTAGTTTCTCTTTAGTTTAGTTTAGGTTTAGATTTTAGTTTTATTTTTATGTGGAGCTAATTTCCAACTAAGGTTGGAGATGAAGCCTCACCAATAAAGAACATCAATACTTTCATATAAGTCTTTATTTATCTGATTTTATTGGGTTTAATATTTCAATTGTTTTACTTCTTTTCAATGTGTGGACTGATTCTTGGATATCTCTTGTGATTCAAGGATACATGTGATGATTTGAGATAATGTCACATAATTGATTGCTTGATTTTATTTGCCTAAATAATTGGATATCCCTTGTGATTTGTTCTACATATACATTTGGTGTTTCAATTAAGATTTGATATCTTTTGTGATTTACGGATACATTTGATGATTTAATTGATATTGGATTCCTCTTGTGATTTGTGCAATGAATGGATACATTGGATGGTTTTGATTAATTGTTGAAGCATAGTGATGTACAAATTTAATTGTACTCGCAAGCGCACGAGTCGTGTGCAATATAGCGTGTGTGCAAGTGCGAGGTCGATCCACAGGGAATTGTGTCCTGAAAACTAATTCTTATCTAAACTAATCCTATTTTAACCTAGTTCTGAAGTTTGTCGTGCATTTGAAATTGAAAATAAAAACTGAAACAAAATAAAATAATTAAAAGATAAAAAGGGCACTAAGGTTTTCAGAATCCACCTCACCAAATTAAAGCATACATTCTCATGTGTTTGTTCATACACCTGACAAACAATTAAAACCTATGCATGTTCTATTGTTTTTTTATAAACCAATTGAATCATTTGATGAATCCATCTCTATTACAAATCACAACGAACATCCAATTGATATCAAATCATCTACTGTATCCGTAAATCACAATGGATATAAGTCTTAATCAAATCATTCGATGTATCCGTTGGATGAAACACAACGAATATCCAATGTTTTGACGATTTATAAACAACAATCAATCACAATTTTGTCACGAAATTGAATTGAAACGAACATACATTACATTAAATGACGGATTTGTACAAACAAAACATAAAAATATAAAACTAATCAATGGCGAGACTTCATCTTCAACCTTAGTTGAAGATTTAGCCTCTCATGACAAAAGAAATTACAAAGAAACTAAATTACTTCATTAAAATTAAAAACTTACAAAAGAATTCGAGTTCGAAGCTACAAAAACCCAGAAAACACGAAAAGCGACCAAGAACGGCGCCCCTGGCGCATCTCCATACGTTTACAATGCAAAAGAATGATATTTATAAGCTAATTTTAGAGTTTCAGTGCTGCCAGGTCGGCCGAGTGTGCTCGATCGCACTCTAGGTGCACTCGATCGCACTCGTTCAACATGTCTCCTATGGGCTGGGCGCGAGTGCGCTCAATCGGACTAAACGTGCACTCGAGCGCACTTCCGGTCAGAATTTGCCTACTCTTATGAAATATTAGTTTGTAGATCTTTGAGTTAGCTTTCCAATGACACCAAGATCACCTCAATCCGATCTATACAACTCAAGATATGGCCTTTTTAGTGGGACTCGTCGAGTGCGAATCATCGCTCGATCCCAATTTGCTACCAATGCTCCATGAAGTGTCTTAAGCCCCATAATGAGTTGCAACTATCACCTTAAAGCCGCATTTCTCTCTCAACAACCTGCAAATCACTAAAACACCAAAACTAACCAAAAACATAAAAAATTAACACAGCTAAGAGCTTAACAAACATAAGTTAAGGGGCCCAAATATACAATATTTGGCACTCAACACATAGTAAAACATATCTAAGATTTTAATTGTGAAAACTTCAGATTAATATTGATAAACATGGAAGTATGCTGTTATGATTCGATGAGTGTGAATTCCGAAACCTTAGTCTTTTATCTTTTAATTTATTTTAATTAGTTTATGTTTGTCTTTTAATTTCGAAACCAAATTCAAAATCAAAAACCTTTTAGAACTAGATTAGGATTTAATTAGTTTAGATTTAAATTGATCTTCCAAAAACACAATTCCTGGTGGGTTCAACCTCGCACTTGCAAAATATTATATTGCAAACGATTCGTGCACTTGCGAGTATTAAAATTTGCACAACATAGCTCTTCGACCCGATGCAATAGGGCGTATTGTTCAATGCTCGCAAGCTCTTCATAGATGCCGCATACTCCTACACAATTAACATTCTTAATATGTTAATACTAACACAATTACAATTAATGAAACTACACAAAATTATAGTATAACTCATGACCTACCTAGTTCTTCTTGCTACAACATCTATCTAACAAGATCTCCAAGTCGACGGTGTTGTACTCGGAGAGCCTTTCTGGCCCCACTCTCGCCCGTATGGTGACCGAGAATCGTCCGTCGTAATGGCAAGAACTTTTTTTAACTCGTGCCTCCAAGTCCTTAGCTTGGTGCCCATATCTTGAAACGTGTTCTTTACGGCAACCAAGTTGCACTCGGGCGGGACGAAAAAGTCCACCTGCACAAGTTCAAAATTGATAAATTAAAGAAACCAAAAATATATGTGTATATGTAGATACATATAAACACACATATATATGTATAACTTAGAGCGTATATATACATACATTAGGAGTGTTTGACATAATAAAATACACATACCATTAAGGCATCCCATATGTCCTCCTTGGTACGCTACGGTACCTTCATCCAATCATCCAGAATTCGGACATAATTTTCGCTCCTTATGACGTTACCGGTCATTCGTCTAAACCTCATGGCGCTAAATCTGATGGGCTACCATGAACTATTGTACTCAAATATGATTCTTTTGCCGGCGGGGACCCTTGGCAACCTGTGCGAGTAAAGGATGGTGAACACCTCAAGAATGGTGTTTCTATCTGAATCCATACCTAACAGATTAAAAATTATCGATGTAAGTTATTTCGAATTGAATACTAACTACAAGTAATTAAGACTTATATGCATGACATTTGAGCATATACACTTACTTATTGTCCGGACCTGTCGAGGGCCTAATCGGCCGGCGGGAGCAGGGTCGCTAGGCTGCAAATCATCCACGGCACCTGTTCCACTAGTCATGTCTTCCAGGGGCTGTGTCTCACTGTCTTCGCCACTTGCTTTGTATTTTTTTAGAATGTTTAAAATTTTATGAAGTGTTAGTTGCATTGAAATATAATCGATATCGCACCAATAATATTAGAAACTAATGCTTTGATAATAAAAAAACTTTCAAAAGACCAAAGAGATAATTTCAAAAACTTTCAAAAACTTTCAACATTTCAAACTTTCAAAAAAACTTTCGACCATACCTCGCAATGCTACCCGTATAGCCGCCCCACATGGCCCTAAGAACTCAGCCCTCACTCGTTGCATGTCGGCCAGCAAGTAGGATGAAATGATGCATCAGTGTCGTACGGAGCCGAATCAGGCCGATACCCCATTTGGGCCAAGCGTGTCGGACAGTATGGATTATGGATAGGGATCTCTCCTTCCATATCACTTGAAAGTACTGGTCGATAACCGTCTTGCTGCCCCATAAGCTGAGCAACGTCTTCTTACTTGCTGTCATCAAGGTGGTATGATGGAGACCCATGTGACTTAGACTGCCACACTGAAGACGAGGTCCTCCATGGTCTTGTCTTCCCCCTACTACTCATGGTAACCTGCGAAAAACAGCACGCATCCAATTAATTACGTATACAATTAATGAAATATTCACTACCATATGTAAATGACTCATATATTAAAAATAAGATATATACCAGATTTTACCCAATGCACAACTTAACTAATTATGTTGATGTAATGTGTAGTGAACAACTTCTTGTGCAAAATATTACCTAAATTAATAGATAATAATTGTACATTTTACCTGCAAGCGCACAAGGTCAACATAGTAGTATATGGTGCAAATACAGGATCATTTCCACAAGGATTGCTGAATTTATGTTTAAAAATAGATTCCTTAAGCAAAAGAAAAACAAAGATTGATTGTTGAAGTGATGATAATAAAGGGTAGGGCTTTGATATCCACCACTAATTATATTTAGCTAATATAACAATATGCCAATGCTTTGATCAAGTTATGCATATCTAATGTTTGTCAACCTTAGGGCATGGCGTATACTCCTAAGGCTATAGATTTTCCTAAGCAACAAGTTAGGCATGGCGTATACTTTAACTCTTTTCATTCCTAAGGGATTTAGCATGATTTATACTAAGTTGTTCCTTAGGAAGGCATATGTTCTATGGAAATCGACAAACACATGAGGCCTAGGGCATGGCATATACTCCCGGTTCCCCGTGTTGATTAACCCAAGAACCCGGTGTGGATTTCTTTTGTCACTTATGTTAAACCCAGGACTCGGCCATCCAAATTGATTTAACTAACTAGTCCGTACTAGATGCATATGTTGATCAGGCACACACATATGAGGAATTCATGCAAGCAGGTATTAATGAAGTTAAATATCACAACAAGATCATCACAAAGGCGCCAATATTGAAATATTAACAAAACATAACTTGGTCTTCAATCAAGCCCTACTAATTAAATTAACTACACATAAAGTTGATGTTAAACATCTTCATAAAAGAAAAGAAAAGAAAAGAAAAGAATAAACCCGAGACTTGAACTTGAAGAGCTCCTATACTTCTCCTTACAAAGTATATCAATTCTAGAGGCTTAAGGGTCTATTTATAGGTTTTAGAAGTCCTAGAAAAAGTAGTAAACCTAGGGATTTCGTAGGGTTTTGAGACCTATTACAATTGGGAGTTGGAAAACCCTAATATGGAAAGAATGTCAATCCAGCTAGGGGTGTTATGTGAGCAAGCCGCTCGCGAGCAAGCTTGGGATCGGCTCGTATAAGATCGGTTCGTGCTCGACTTGATTATTAAATGAAACGATTCATGAACACAAATTTTGGCTCGAATATTAAACGAAGCAAGCTCAGCTTGACTCGGTTAGGCTCGTGAGCAAGCTCGTATAAGCTCGTGTGTGTGTATATATATATATATATATATATATATATATATATATATATATATATATATATATATATAAACTAAGTAATAGATAATTAATTATAAATCTCATAATTATTTAAAATCTTAAAATTGCATTTATATTTAAGCGTTAGAGAATGAAAAATTCTAAACCCTTTGTGATCAAAGAGAGAGAGAGAGCAATCATTAAAAAGACCTCGATTCAATTAGAGCAGACCCAAACGAAAGGAAGAAGAATCAAGCAGAAACTATTGGGGGAGATTGCAAAAGGCATAAACTATTGAAAAATCAAACAGACCCAAACACTATCACTACCTGTTTGATGAGCGAGAGTGAGAGAATGGGAAATTAGAGTTCAGGTGGAAGATGTACTGTGACTGGTGAGGGGGATTGAGAGAGAGACATTGACAAAATATTTTTTTGTAGGGGGCCGTTGTCCCAATGCAGTCTGAATGCACCCTATTAACTTATCCCACATTGTTAAGAAAACATTAATCTCCAAGTTTGCTTATCTATAAAAGGATGCATATCTTCTCTCTTTGAAACCAAATGCCTTGCTGTATTGACTCAGGCTCCATACTCGACTAGCCAGGCTAAGCAAATACTCATATGCAAACTAACTTCTTAAGCCGTTTAAGAGTGCTTGAAGTTATTTTTTTTTAAAAAAAAACAAAAACATTAAATATAAGAGCCAACTACTCGCGAGCTGGCTCGGCTCGACTTATTATTAGCTCGAGCTTAATTTTTTTGGCTCGCCCTTAAGCTCGACTCGAGCTTGAGCTCAAGTAAAATTTAAACGAGCCAAGCCTAAACAAGGGAAGCTCGCTCAAGCTCGGCTCGTTTACACCCCTAAATCCAGCTGCCACTTGATAAGTCTCCTGCGCACGAGTGCGCTCAATCGCAGCATGTGTGCGCTCGATCGCAAGTTTGCGATCGTTCCTTCTTCTATCACGCGCTCGATTGCTCCTGGCCTGCTTGATGCTATGTCCTCTCAGGTATTGCGCTCGATCGTCGGTGCCCTGTGATTGATCGCAGTACCAGGGAGCTCTAATTGTCTCCATCTTCTCTTTTGAGCTCAAATCACCTAGTTTTACTTCATTTTCTTCCAAAAGCCTGCAAAAGTATGAAAAACACAAAAAAGAATTAAAATGGCGTAATTAATTAAAACCAAAGGATTAAAACATGCAAGTTAAGGGCTGAAAATATGAATATTTTAGCATTTATCACACCCCCAAACTTACATATTGCTAGTCCCTTAGCAATACAAAACTAAAAACAAGAATGGAAAAACAGAAAACAAGAGATAAATCCATCTTTTGTGGGATGTACGATTGCATTTAGCATATGCAACAAGCCTTTTAAACCATTAGGAATTTCCTAGTGGACAAGTGAAGTCTCATGAGGGTTTTCCAGAGATATTACCCACAAACATCATGCATAGTTCATGTTATTCCAAAAATTAAAGCATCACTTCAAGATCATGGTTTTCATTCATAAGCACACTTAAAAAGATGAACTCCATCTTCACAATGAATTGGAATCTCAAAGTGCAATTACTTACAAAGGACATGATAAATCATCATAAGTTTGAAATTTGTGTACAGTGAATTAATACAAAATTATGAGACTTCCAAATCTTTCCAATATGCAATGTCTCCTTATCTCAGAATTATGAGACTTCCAAATTTTTTTTTTTTTTTTTCTTTTGGTCAGGTTGTGCAATGTTGGTTCCCTTAAGCTTTCTATTTGACCCTTGTAGCGAGTGTTAAGTCAATGACTCCCAAACCAGATGGTTTTAAGGCATTAGGTGTAGAGACACCCCTAAGGACCTACTAACTCGAGTCAAAAAGGCTACAAAACCAACTAACCATGACATGGATTAAATCCAAATTTTTCACCTTTTGACGTGAAGACTCAATGCTTTGAGGCAAGATGTCCAGTTACTTAGTGAAAAGCCATCAATGATCATTTATTTCACATTTTTTTTTTCATCACTATATATGCCATAGTGTCATTTAATAAGTCATCTAGTTTCATCCAAGATGCAGAAACACACATTTCAAACCTCATGTCATGCCTCACAGATTATGTGCTAATGTGCTTGTGAAAGATCAGATCAAACATATGATTTTTCAACTGTCCTAAACAAGTAACCAAACTAACAAATTCTCTTATTAGATTATGTGTTCAAAATTTTAAGCTCACTGATGAATTCAAGCCACAGTTCTTTCTAGATCAACTTAAAATTTTAGAGCAAACAAGACCATGCATAAACTCTTTTTTTTTTTTTTTTTTTTCTTTTGTTTTTTTTCAAATAAACACACAACACAAACAAATAACTTGAAATTGGGACAAGGTGTGTGTGAACATGTGTGCCCATACTCCCAAACTTATATGACACATTGTCCCCAATGTGTCTAAGTAAAGGAAGGAATGTACCTGGGAGATGGTCGAAATAATCTTGGAAAGCATGGCTCGTAGCACACCCCCAAACTTGAATTGAAGCACACTTGTCCCTGCAAAATAGAAAACACACAAACAAGTAAAAATGAACAAAACTAAAACGAAATAAAAATTGAACAAAACAAAATAAACAATAACTATGGGATGCTGCCAAGTGCGCTCGATCGCACATGTTGTGCGTTCGATCACACTAATAGAGTGCGGTAGCCTCACAAATGGAGACCTGCGCTCGATCGCATGTGTGGTGCGATCGATCGCAGTAACAGAATGGAAAAAAAAAACCGATATAACACCAAAAAAACCAAAAATACTAAACACAAATGAAAACACAACAAAATATAATTCAAGCAAAATAAAATAAAAGGATATGCTATGGGGTGCCTCCCATGAGCGCTAAGTTTTATGTCTTCAGCCAGACGGTGGTCCCCTCTCACTGTTGCCCAGAAGTAGATGCTCCAGGTGGTGGTGGTAACCAGTTTAGGATGGACCACATCAATTCTTCTAGGGCAGCTAAGCATTGATCCATGAGGACCTTATCTTCCCTAGCCTCCCTTCTTTGAACAGCTGGCTCTCTTTGAAGACCTTCCATTTGTTCACAAAGGGATCGGTATTGGATGGCTCGAACGTCAATTGAGGTCTCCTCCTCATCTTCATCTACCGGCTCAGCTGCCAGTTCATCTTCGGCCATTGGCTTGACCTCGTCTGCCTCTTCCCCATCTTCTGGAGGTGCCCGGGGCATATTGGAGCAGCTCGTGTTCCATTGGCGAATGCCAAACAATGGAGTAGTGGTGACCGGCTCATCAGCTGCGGTGCCCTTAATGCCCTTCTTCCTCAAAATGTATGTGATCAAGTAGGGGAAAGGCAATCCCCATGAATGTGTGGACTCTGCTCCCCCAATGTGCACTCCATTCCAAAATTTATGGATTTGGTTCCAAATGATGTCGGGAATGGAGTACCATGCATCCTTGTGGAAGGCGTAGAGAGTTTGGAGGAATTGATCATGCCTTTGAGTTTTGTGTCCCAAGGGGAAAGCATTTTGGTGCAAAATGGAATCCACAAACCACAACCTTCGAGGTAGCTTGGACCGGCTGCCGGCATTGTGGTGGCCATCCGCATAGTGCCCTTGGCACATGTCTTCAATGATTTCCGCCACATAGTATCGGGGCAGTTGCTCTGCAAGATTTGCAGTTTCTGGAGGATGCTCATCATTGCACTACAAGGCTGTGGCTATGTCGGCCCTTGTCACATGAACAATTTGCCCTCGTACTTTTGAGGAGAGAGCAGCCGAGTTGTCACAGTCATGGGAAAGCTTGGCGTAAAATTCAACGACCAGCTTCCGGTAGGTGGTAGAGGTGACCAGTTTAAAGAGCTTCTTAAGACCCCTTCTCCTGAACTCGGCGACTGCCCATTGAGTCGCTTCATTGTTTTGAAAGTCTCCTCTGATGGAGAAGGTAGTTTCAAACAGCTGCTCCCGCTCCTCAAAAGTGGGTGGAGGAGAGATGGCTTCGGCCTCGGACCCCTGGGATGATGAAGCACAGGCTTTAGGCATTGTGAGCTTGACTAAGGACTTTTGTCGAACAGGTGGTGTGCACTTCTGATGACCACAAAGACAACTACGGCCAAGGATGCTCCAAACTCCCTGTAAACACACAAAAATCCCAACATAGAAGCAATGTGGGTGGATAAGCACCCACAATTGCAAGAAAAATTGAAGAAAATTGGAGGTTGGATTAGTGTTCGGATATTTTGAAGTTTAGGATGTATGAGGTGGTTTTAGTGGAAAGATGGTGGTATGGTGGGCGGAGAAGGGTCTTATATGGTGGTGGTGTAGTGGGTTTGGTGAAACTAGGTGAAAGATGGGAGGAGGACGAGTGCCGGAGGTGGGGAGTTTGGGAGAACCTGTACGGTGCCGGGAGAGTGGTTGTGGGCCATGGGGAAAAAGTGACCTAAATAGGTCGCAGGCCCTGCTGTCCGAGTGTGCTCGATCGTATTCGGCCAAAGATGTGCGTGTGTGGGTCATGTGCGCTCGATCACACCTATGGTGCGTTCGATCGCACCAACAGAATGTGTCGAGCCACCTTTCAGTTACTACGCTCGATCGCATACCTGGTGCGATCGATCGTAGTAACAGAATGTCAAATTTTTTTATTTTTTTATTAAATCAAAAGAAAAGTAAAGTAAAGGTTAATAATGAAAATGAAACATAAAGGATAATTGAAACATATGTGAAGTAAAGAAAGTAAGATGAAGAAGACAAGAGTGAAAATGTTACCGCCTTTAGTGGCTTCAGTACCACTATTTTGAGTAGATGGGCTTGAGGTTCGTGCCTGCTCAAACGCGTCTACTTGTGATTGTAATGCTCCTAGTGTGAAGAGCTGCACTTGAGCTCAGAATCTGGCTCAAGTGCTCTTGTAGGAGTAGGACCTCTCAGAATTGTGGCTGCCTTTAGCTGCTGGTGATTTCTTGGGTTAGGTACTGTTTGAGCTGAAAATTCGCCCTGCTTCCTCTCACTCAGCTCCTTTACCATCTGACCCATTTGCACTTCCAGTTTTTGTACGGCTTGCTCAGTCTTTGTATTGACATGTTTTTGATCAGCCATGAATTGCTTTTGTGAAGTCACCAGGTTGTGTATCATATTCTCCAGTCGGTTCATCTTTGGCTCTTGAGTTGGTTGGCTTGCTTGTTGGGGCCCTTTCTGCTGTCCTTGATTATTGCTCCAGGAGAAATTTGTATGGTTGCGCCATCCTGGATTGTAAGTATTGGAGTATGGGTTGTTCTTGTGGGGATAATTGTTTTGTCCTACAAAATTCACCTCTTTTTGTACTGCAAAAGGACATGTCTCAGTGGTGTGATCTAAATGGGAACAGACAGCACATACCTAGATTGGTGTGTCCTATTGCAAAGGTAAGATTTTCTGAACAGTCATGGCCTTGACTGGCATATCCAATTTCTTTTCTACCGCAGCCAACTGATTGGTTGATCCCTCACTGAGGTTTACTTCATACATGCCCTTACTTTTGATTCTTCTTTTTCCTCTTGAACAGAATTGCTGTGAATGCTCACTTAATGTCTCAAAAAGTTCCACAGCTTCCTCACTACTCTTCTCCATAAGTGTTCCTCAACAAGCTGAATCAACCATCCCTTTGTTAGTATTTCTAATCCTTCATAGAAAATTTGTACCTGCTCATCTTGAGGGATGTTGTGGTGTGGGCACTTTAGAAGCAAGGAATTGAAGTGGTCCTAGGCCTCAAAGAACAAATTTCCGTCTCGTTGTTGGAACATTTGAAGTTCCCTTTTAAGTTGTTTTTGTCTTCTAGGCTGGGAAAAACTGCTTCAGAAACTTGGTGGTCAATTCTTCCCAAGTATGAATGGACTCTGCAGGCAAGGAGTTGTACCACAATTTAGTATTATCTTTCAAGGAAAAAGGAAAGAGGACTAACCTGAGTCTCTCTGGAGTTAGGCCTTGAACATGCAGCAACTTGCATAAGTCAAAGAATTCCTTGAGATGCAAGTTGGGATCCTCAGTAGCTGTGCCTCTGAAATGAGTCAATGCATTTAGGATTTGGGGAGAGATATAATAGTTGTCATCCACCTCTGGTTGATATGCTATGCAAGAGGGTTGATGGATGTTTGTTGGCACATATGCTTGCTTCATTCGTCTCCTCACCCGTGGTGGATTTGCTTCTAATGGTCTTGGCCCAATTGGATTTTCTTGCAAATCTTCCATTTCAACTTCTTCTTCTTCTTTGTCTCTAGGTCGTTGTCGAATTGTTCGCTCAATTTCAGGATCGAGTGGAAGGACGGTTGAGGCTTGAGATCGACGACCTTGAATGAACTGGATTACTTCTTGATAAGTGCTAAAATATTCATATTTTCATCCCTTAACTTGCATGTTTTATTCCTTTGGCTTTACTTAATTAGGCCATTTTAATTCCTTTTTTATGTTTTCCACACTTTTACAGGCCTTTGGAAGAAAAAAAAGTAAAACTAGGTAATTTGAGCTCAAAAGAGGAAATGAAGACAATTGGAGCTCCCTAGTACTGCGATCAATCGCAGGGTACCTGCGATTGAGCGCGATACCCGAGAGGATATCGCAGCAAATAGGCCAGGAGCGATCGAGCGTACCCGTGCATAGGAGATTTATCAAGTGGCAGTTGGATTGATAATATTTCCATATTAGGGTTTTCCAATTCCAATTTGTAATAGGTTTCAAAACCCTACGAATTCCCTAGGTTTACTACTTTGTCTAGGACTTCTAAAGCCTATAAATAGACCTTTAAGCCTCTAGAATAGGGATGCTTAGTAAGGAGAAGAAGAGGAGCTCTTGAAGTTCAAGTCTCGGGTTTATTCTTTTCTTTTCTTTTATTAAGATGTTTAACATTAATTTTATGTGCAGCTAATTTATTAGTAGGGCTAGATTGAAGCCCTAGTTATGTTTAGCTAATATTTCAATATTGGCGCCTTTGTGATGGTTATGTTATGCTATTTAACTTGGTTAATTCCTACTTTAATGAATTCCTCATATGTGTGTGCCTGATCAACATATGCATGTGGTATGGACTAGTTAATTAAATCAATTTGGATGATCGAGTCCTGGGTTTAATGTAAGTAACAAAAGAAATCCACACCGGGTTCTTGGGTTAATCAACATGGGGAATCGGGAGTAGACACCCATGTCCTAAGCCTCATGTGTTTGTCAATTTCCATAGATTCATGCTTTCTTAAAGAACAACTTAGTAGACACCCATACTAAATCCTTTAAGAAAGAAAAGAATTAGAGTAGACACCCATGCCTAATTCGTTGCTTAGGGAAATCAATAGCTTAAGGAGTAGACACCCATACCTTTAGGTTGGCAAACATTAAGTATGCATAACATGATCAAAGCATTGGCATATTGTTATATTAGCTAGATATAATTAGTGGTGGATATCAGAGCCCTACCTTTTATTATCATCACTTTAATAATCAATCTTTGTTTTTACTTAAGGAAATTATTTTTAAACATAAATTCAGCAATCCTCATGGGAATGATTCTGTACTTGCAGCATATACTACTATGTTGACCTTGTGCACTTGCAGGTAAAACGTACAATTATTTACCTATTAATTTAGGTAGATAATTTGCACAACAAGTTTTTGGCTCCATTGCCGGAGATTGCGGCGAATTTTGTTTAAAAATTATTTTCCTCTAGTTTTGTTATTTTTTTCAAATTTTAATTTAGTGTTAGCAAAAAAAAAAAAAAATCAAAATGAATTTCTTGTTTTCCTTAACTTTTTTGTTTTATGTTTCAAGTTGTGGATTGGCATTCTGTGATTTCGATCAATTGCCAGCCAAGTGCGATCGAGCACAGTGCGATCGAACGCACCAACCTACGATTGAGTGCAGTTCCAGGGAGCATCCGAACCAGGCAGTACTGAAGCTGCTTGACTGAGGAAGTAATTCAATTCATGCAAGGTCGTCGATCTCAAGCCTCAACCGTTCTTCCACTCGATCCTAAAATTGAGCGGACAATTCGACAACGACCGAGAGACAAAGAAGAAGAAGGAGTTGAAATGGAAGATTTGCAAGAAAATCCAATTGGGCCAAGACCTTTAGAAGCAAATCCAACACGGGCTAGGAGACCAATGAAGCAGGCATATGTGCCAACAAACCTCCATCAACCTTCTTGCATAGCCTATCAACCAAAGGTGGATGGCAGCTACTATATCTCTCCCCAAATCCTCAATGCATTGACTCATTTCAGAGGCACAGCTACTGAGGATTCCAACTTGCATCTTAAGGAATTCTTTGACTTATGCAAGTTGCAGCATGTTCAAGGCCTAACTCAAGAGAGACTCAGGTTAGTTCTTTTTCTTTTTTCCTTGAAAGATAATGCTAAACTGTTGTACAATTCCTTGCCTGCAGAGTCCATTCATACTTGGGAAGAATTGACCACCAAGTTTCCGAAGAAGTTTTTTCCAGCCCAGAAGACAAAGCAACTTAAAAGGGAACTTCAAATGTTCCAACAACGAGACGGAGATTTGTTCTTTGAGGCGTGGGATCACTTCAATACCTTTCTTCTAAAGTGTCCACATCACAACATTCCTAAAGATGATCAGGTACAAATTTTTTATGAAGGTTTAAATGATACTAATAGAGGGATGGTTGATAGAGCTTGTGGAGGTATGCTGATGAAGAAGAGTAGTGAGGAAGCTATAGGAATCTTTAAGGGGTTAAGTGAACTTACTCAACAATTCCCATCCAGAAGGAGGCAAGATGTAAGGAGCAAGGGCAAGAATGATGAAAATAGCAAAATGCAAAATCAGATGTCTGCTGTGGAACAGAAGTTGGACATGATTGTCAAAGCCATAACTGCTCAGAAAATTTCACCTCTGCAACAGGACACACCAGGTCAAGAGCCCGAAAAGGATGACCTGAAGGATCGTATACAACAACTAGTGACTTCACAACAGCAGTTCATGGCTGATCAAAAACGAGTCAACACAAAGACTGAGCAAGCCATACAAAAACTGGAAGTGCAAATGGGTCAAATGGCAAAGGAGCTGAATGAAAGAAAGCAAGAAAAATTTTCAGCCCAAACAATACCCAATCCATGGGGTCATCAGCAGATGGAAGCAGTCACAGTTCTCAGGAATGGCAAGGTCATTGGAACTGAGGAGCCACCTCAAGCAACACTAGAAGGACCATCAACTTCCAAGGTAAACAAAATGGAGAAGGTAAATGCACCCCCCTTTCCTCAAAGGCTAGTCAAACCAAAGAAGGAAGAGCAACTCAGGGATATCTTTGAGACTTTGAGGAAAGTAGAAATCGACATTCCCTTATTAGATGCAATTAAACAGATTCCTTCATATGCTAAATTTTTAAAGGATTGTTGCACTAACAAAAGGAAGTTTCAGGAGTATGAGATATTGGCATTAACAGAAGAGGTAAGTGCAGTCTTGTTAAGAAAATTACCACCAAAGCAAACAGATCCAGGAAGTTTTACCATTCCCTGTAGGATAGGCGACCATTCTTTTGAAAAGGCACTACTAGATCTAGGAGCTGGGGTGAATTTGCTGCTTTACATTGTATATGAAAAGCTAGGATTGGGGGAACTTCAACCAAAATCTATTACCTTGCAACTAACAGACAGAAGCATCAAACGACCAAGAGGTATACTGGAGGATGTGTTGGTAAAGGTAGGTACATTTATCTTACCTGTTGATTTCATTGTATTGGATGTGGAAGAATCCCCTATGCCATCACCTTTATCTATTATCTTAGGAAGACCCTTTATGAGAATTGCTGATACTACAATAGGTGTGAAAAAGGGTACTGTGAGCATGAAGGTAAACAGTGAAACAATAGAGTTCAAAATATTCGATGCTTTAAAATTACCTCAAGAAGAATTAGAATGTTTTGATGTTTGTATGATCCAAGATGTTGGTGAGACAGTTTTGCAGGACCAACACAAAGATCCATTGGAGGCCATCCTCACCCATAGTGTCACAAGGCAGGACATTGAGCAGAAACCTGAAGATGTTACTAATGATGTCATGGAAACAGTGCATCACCTTGAGGCTTTTCCCAAATACCCAATTAAGTATAATCCTCCATTCGAGATTCTTGAACCTACTAATTCCGTTCTTGTTCCCTCTATTGTACAAGGACCCAAGCTAGAATTGAAGCAATTGCCAGAGCACTTAAAATATGCGTACTTAGGAGAAAACAAGACACTACCAGTCATCATAGCTGCAAATCTGAGTTGTGGGGAAGAAGAAAAGCTATTGAGAATTCTTAGAGAACATAAGACCGCCTTGGGGTGGACCATTGCTGACATCAAAGGAATAAGCCCAGCTAAGTGCATGCATCAAATCTTCCTTGAAGACGAAGCAAAACCAACCAGGGATGCACAAAGAAGACTCAACCCACACATGAAGGAGGTAGTCAAGGCAGAGGTATTAAAACTACTGGATGTGGGCATCATCTATCCCATCTCAAACAGTAAATGGGTCAGTCCAGTCCAAGTAGTGCCAAAAAAGAGTGGGATCACAGTGGTGAAGAATGAAGATGATGAACTGATACCCACAAGAGTAACCACTGGACGGAGGGTATGTATTGATTACAGAAGACTAAACAAGGTAACCAGAAAAGACCATTTTCCATTACCCTTCATTGACCAAATGTTAGAAAGGTTAGCTGGCCATAGCCACTACTGCTTCCTGGATGGGTACAGTGGCTATAATCAGATTGCAATAGCACCAGAAGTTCAGGAGAAGACCACCTTCACATGTCCTTTGGGCACATTCGCCTACAGAAGGATGCTATTTGGCCTATGCAATGCCCCAGCTACATTCCAGAGATGCATGATGCGTTTTTTTCAGACATGGTAGAGAAAACCATTGAGGTATTTATGGATGACTTTAGTGTTTTTGGGTCTAGTTTTGACGAATGCCTCCACCATTTAAAGAATGTTCTCAAGAGGTGTGAAGAATGCAACCTAGTGCTCAATTGGGAAAAATGCCACTTCATGGTTCAACAAGGCATTGTATTGGGTCATGCTATTTCAAGCAAGGGCATTAAAGTGGAAAAGGCCAAGACAAATATCATCTCCAAACTTCCCCCACCTCTGACAGTAAAGGGGGTGAGGAGTTTTCTTGGACATGCTGGGTTCTATAGAAGGTTTATTAAAGACTTCTCCAAGATCTCTAGACCCCTCTGTGCATTGCTAGGGAAGGAGGCCAAGTTTGAATGGACCAAAGAATGCATGACTGCCTTCAACACATTGAAAAAGCTACTCACTTTTGCACCAATAATGCGAGCACCTGATTGGAGTCTTCCTTTTGAGCTCATGTGTGATGCCAGTGACTTTGCCTTGGGAGCTGTCATGGGTCAAAGAATCAATAAGGTACCTCATGCAATATATTATGCTTCTAGAACATTGAATGATGCACAACTAAATTATTCTACCACTGAGAAAGAATTATTAGCTGTCATATTTGCTTTGGAGAAGTTTCAATCATACCTAATTGGCTCTAAGGTCATTATATTCACTGATCATGCTGCTTTGAGATATTTTGTTTGCCAAGAAGGATGCAAAGCCAAGACTAATCAGATGGGTATTATTATTGCAAGAGTTTGATCTCGAGATCAAAGATAAGAAGGGCAGTGAGAATGTGGTTGCAGATCATTTATCCCGACTACTTCATGAGGAAGAAGAAGATGAGCTTCCATTAAATGAAAAGTTTCCAGATGAGCAGTTATTTGTAGTAGAGGTCCAAGTTCTATGGTATGCAGATATTGTGAATTACATAACTGCCAAGGTTTTTCCTCCAGGTATGTCTAGTTAAGAAAAGAAGAGGTTGATGTCCCTATCTAGACAGTACCATTGGGATGATCCCTATCTGTTCAAATTTTGCCTGGATCAAATCATTATAAGGTGTGTCTCGAAAGAGGAGCATTTGAGCATTCTGCAGCATTGTCATCAATTTCCTTGTGAAGGACACTTTGGGGCCAAGAGAACAGCGTTTAAGGTATTACAATTTGGTTTCTATTGGCCTAATGTGTTTAAAGATGCCTTTATGTTTTGCAGCTCTTGTGATAGATGCCAGAGAACCGGTAACATCTCCTTCAGAAACCAGATGCCATTGCAAAATATTCAAGTGGTAGAGATCTTCGATGTATGGGGTATTGACTTCATGGGACCATTTCCTAACTCGTATGGTCATCTTTATATTCTTGTGGGTGTGTATTATGTGTCTAAATGGGTCGAGGCTGTCCCCTCAAACACTAATGATCACAAAGTGGTTGTGAAGTTTTTGCAGGATAATATCTTTGCTAGGCTTGGAACACCAAGGGCAATAATAAGTGATGGTGGTAGCCACTTCAACAATTATGCTTTTGCTGCTTTGATCAAGAAGTATGGGATCACCCATAAGGTTGGCACTCTATACCATGCTCAAACCAGTGGTTAAGTGGATATCAGTAACCGAGAAATCAAAAGCACACTAGAAAGGACAGTGAATCCCACCAGGAAGGATTGGTCCCTACGCTTGAATGATGCACTATGGGCTTATAGAACCGCATACAAGACGCCTATCGGTATGTCCCCATATCGATTGGTTTTTGGGAAAGATTGTCATCTACCAGTAGAGTTGGAGCACAAAGCATATTGGGCCATTAAGAAGTTCAACTTCGACATGCACCAAGCTGGTGACAAGAGGAAACTACAACTGAATGAACTAGAGGAATTATGGCATGATGCTTATGAGAGTGCAAAGCTCTACAAGGAAAGAACCAAGGCATACCATGACAAGCTACTGGTCAGGAAAGAATTTCATGAAGGACAAAAGGTATTAATCTATAATTCCAGATTGAGACTGTTCCCTGGAAAACTTAAGTCAAGATGGTTTGGTCCCTGTATGGTCACCAAAGTGTTTCCTTATGGAGCTGTGGAGGTCTATAGTCCACAAAAATGTCAATCATTCAAGGTGAATGGACACAGAGTGAAGCCATACATTGAAAAGAATTTTCCACCCCAAGATCAAAATTTGGCATCACAAGATTTGGAACTCCAGGCTGCCCAATATGTAGCACAACCATTTGGAGCATCTACCTCTGGGCAACACTGAGAGGGGACCATCGTCTGGCTGAAGACGTAAAACTTAGCGCTCATGGGAGGCACCCCATAGCATATCCTTTTATTTAATGTTTGCTTTATTTTATTTTGTTTGATTTATATTTTGTTGTGTTAGTATTTTTTGTGTTATGTCGTTTCTTTTCCATTCTGTTACTGTGATCGATTGCACTACACATGTGATCGAGTGCAGGTCTCCATATGTGAGCCTACCGCACTCTGTTAGCGCAATCGAAAGAATAAACCTGAGACTTGACTTGAAAGCTCCTATTCCTCTCCCTTCTCCAAGCCTCTCTATTCTAAAGGCTTAGGAGTCTATTTATAGGCTTTAGAAGTCCTTGGAAAAGTAGTAAACCCTAGGGATTTCGTAGGGTTTCAATCCTATTACAATTTGGAGTTTGAAAAACCCTAATATGGAAATAGGGACATTATGGCCGCCACTTGAGATGCCTCCTGCGCACGGGTGCGCTCGATCGCAGCCCGTGTGCACTCGATCGCAGGTCTGCGATCGATCCTTCTTTTGGCCTGCGCAGCTGCGCTCGATTGCTCCTGGCCTGGCTCGTGCAGTATCTTCTCTGGTATTGCGCTCGATCACAGATACCCTGTGATTGATCGTAGTACCTGGGAGCTCCAATTTTTCCATCTTCTCTTTTTGAGCCTAAATCACCTAGTTTTACTTCACTTTCTTCCACAAGCCTGTAAAAACATTAAAAACACAAAAAGGAATTAAAATGGCCTAATTAACTACAACCAAAGGATTAAAACATGTAAGATAAGGGCTGAAAATATGAATATTTTAGCACTTATCACATATGTTGATTAAGCAAACACATATGAGGAATTCATGAAAACAAGAATTAATCAAGTTAAATATCACAATATGATCATCACGAAGATGCTAATATTGAAATATTAAATAAACATAATTAAGGCTTCAATCTAACCCTACTAACAAATTTAGTTACACATGAATTTGATGTTAAACATCTTCGTAAAATAAAATAGAAAGGAAAAGAATAAACCCGAAACTTGAGCTTGAAGAGCTTCAATTCTTTTTCTTGCAAATTATGTGTCTATTCTAGAGGTTTAAGGGTCAATTTGTAGGCCTTAGGAATACTCTATAAACCCTAAAAACGTAGGGTTTGAGCCCTAGTTCGCACAAGGCTTCAATACCTTAAAAGAAACAATTTTCATAACAAGGCTTGCAGCTAGCTTGCTCCTCACGCACGGGTGCGCTCGATTGCAGCCCTTGTACGATCAATCGCAGGACTGCGATTGATCATTTGTGTTGGGTGCTCGATCGTAGGTGCGATCGAGGCGGCTTCTTGTGCGCATGAGCGCACGCCTTTCGCTTGTCTTGGTCCTTGCCTGCAGTGCGCTCGATCGCAGCTCCACTGCGATCGATCGCACTACCAGAGCATCTAGCTTTTGATAAAAATAGCTCTTTCAGTACGAAACTTCCAAAATTGCTTCCTTTTCTTCCAAAAGCCTATAAAAACGAAGAAAGCACATAAAAGAACTAAAATGGCATAAATTAATCAAAATTAAAGGATTAACAAATATAATTTAAGGGCTAAAATATGAATATTTTGGCACTTAACACTTATGGAGTAGACACCCATACCCTCAGGTTGGCAAACATTAAGTATTCATAATATCATTGGATCATTGGCATATTGTTATATTATCTAAGTATGATTAGTGGTCAATATCAATGCCCTACCTTTTATTTATCTTTTCATCTTTTCATAATATCAATATCGTGACAATTTTGATATTTTAATTAATTCTAAATAAAATTAACAATCTCCGTGGGATCGATCTCGTACTTGCTGCACTATACTATCGTTTGATCTTGTGCACTTGCGAGAAAAACGTACCAAGTATTTGCCTATTAATTTAGGTGGGTATTTAGCACAAGTTTTTGGCGCCTTTGCCGAGGATTGTTTAATTTTGTTTTGAATTTTTTTTCCCTAAGTTTATTTCTGTTTTAATTTTTGTATTTTTCTAAAGCTTTTCCCAGTTATTGTTCTACCTCCGAAGGTGCGCTCGAGCGCCCATCCAAGCCGATCAAGCTCACCAGTGCGATCGAGCTCATCAGTGCGATCGAGCTCACCAGTGCGATCGAGCACACCTCACAGCAAGATTGTAGATCTGATTTTTTTTTTTCTTTTATTTCATGCAGGGTCAGTTGAGTCTGCATCTTCGTAAGTTTTATTTTTAATTTTGCTTTTATTTTCCCTTTTAATTTTAACTTTTTGTTATTTTATTTTTAATTTCACACATGTGGGGAGGCAATCCGACACCCCATGGACCATGTTTATTATGTTATGACCCTTATCACCATCTTAGAGAATGTCCTACAATGAGACAAATTTCTAACAAAATTATTGGGCATAAGAACACATCGTTCTCTAGATCGGGGAATGACAACTATCTTGATTCCTTCAACCCAACCTGGAGCCAATAGTGAAATTTCCCATGGCAAGCTCAAGCTCCTAGAAATCATACCCCACAATTTAATGAGCTGCTTCATCATTTAGATCCGCAATTCTATGATCAGATGGCTGCCATGCAAAAGACATTAAATATGATTCTGAACTCCATGACAACTCAAAACATCTCTCCCATTTAGCCAGCCACCCAACTCCAGGTATATGCCATATGTTCTCATTCTGATCATTCTATTGAAACTTGTCCTTTGTATTCATCTTCAAATCAGGAGCAAGAGTCAAAGCTGGATAACCTGGAGAGTATACTACACACCCTAGTAACTTCGCAATAGCAATTTACGACTAATCAAAAACAAATCAATACAAGGTCCAATCAAGCTATTCAAGACTGGAAGTACAAATGGGATAATTGGCCAAGGAGCTGAGTGCATCTCCTATCAATTGGCCTCAACAATACCAAGAAGAAGAGTGTCAAAGTCAATTGATGGAAAACCCCAATGGACAGCACATGGAAGAAGAGTTCACCTACTATCATGCGCAAGCTGTCACACTAAGGAGTGAAGAGGTGGTTGAAAATCCAGTGGAAGAGGGGAAGAAGGAGCAAACCGAGGTTCCACAAGAGCCACATCAGGAAAAAGAAGAGATTACTGTGATTTCTTCAACATTAGCTCTTATTCTTGAAACACCAAAAGGCCAGGAGAGAAGTCTGTTAGAGCTAACACGTGAACAAATTGAGGACATCAAGATAGAAAAGCTCCCTGAGTTTTCTTCCTACTTTATTGCAGTTCATGATTCCCCACCGGATGATAAACTATTTGAGAAAACTCAAAATGGTCCTCCCTGATCTATAGCATTTGGAATCACCTTGCAACAGAAAAGATTCATTCCCTTTGATGCAACAACAGGAAAGATTGGTGCTTCAAGTTTAAAATGCCACAATTTGACTGAAGACGTTAAACTTAGCGCTCATGGGAGGCAACCCACAGCGTATCCTTTTTATTTCCTTGTTTATTTGGTTTTATTTTACATTTATTTCTATTTTTAGTTCTTTTTGTTTTCCATTGTTATTTTAGTATTTTGTTTTGCAGGGACAAGTGTGCTTCAATTCAAGTTTGGGGGTATGCTATGAGCCATGCTATTCCAGACAGTTTCGTCCATTTCCCGGGTAAGATCTTTCCATGTTGTACACACATTGGGGACAATGTGTAATTTAAGTTTGGGAGTATGAAAGACACTTTACACACACCTTGTCCCATTTTTTTTTAATATATAGATATAAGACAAACATGAACATGCATATATATATATATATATATATATATATATATATATATATATATATATATATATATATGCATGTTCATGTTTGTCTTAAAATTTTGGTTGATCTTAAAAATTGTGATTTGATTTTCGTTGGTGAGCTTAAAATTTTGAACACATGATCTGATGATAGGATTTTTCAGTTTGGTTACTTGCTTATGGCAATTGAGAATTCACATGTTGATCTGTTCTTACACAAGCACAATAGCACATAATTTGTGGGG
Source organism: Corylus avellana (assembly GCF_965113065.1). Taxonomy (NCBI): domain Eukaryota; kingdom Viridiplantae; phylum Streptophyta; class Magnoliopsida; order Fagales; family Betulaceae; genus Corylus; species Corylus avellana. The sequence continues at coordinate 19,522,926 of NC_142495.1, read as the reverse complement.
TATGACATGAAAGTCTAATGTGTATGTTTCTGTTTCTTGGCTGAAACTGGATGACTTATTAGATGGATACTTTGGCATATATATGTGTGTGTGTGTGTGTGTGTGTGTGTGATAAAAATAAAAAAATAAAAAAATAAGTGAAAAGCTTTTCACTAAGTAACTGAACCTCTTGCCTCAAAGCATTGAATGTTCACGTCAAAAGGTGAAGAGTTTTGATTTGGTTAAAGTCATGGTTAGTTGGTTTTGTAGCCTTTTTGACTCGAGTTAGTAAGTCCTTATGTAACATCCCGATATTTATCTTCTTTTATCTTGTAGATAAACTCGAATGTTACGCTGAAATAATCTCATATAACAGAAAAACTGTAATTATCAATACAAAACAATACTTGTTAAAATACTTTTCTTTATACAAGAATACCCAAAGCTATGTCGTACAAGGCATTTATACAAATCTATCCGACAGTCTAAACTCTAGACAAAACTTAACCAACTTGGAATCTCTGTACATCTCCATATGAATCTCTAATCATAACTGCATTATTACCTTGATTTTCCATTCTTGCAAGCACTACAAAAAACTGTGAAGTAGTGAGTTAATTGATTTCTGACAATATAAATCATTGTTGAATCATATATATCAAAATCCCAAACAAGTTATAAAACCACAAAAATCCGTATTATTGGATATCAATATCATACTCAGTAAGTCAGAATACTTACAATGGATTACATGAATGGATCATCAAAGGTAATTACTTGAAACCCGTTCTGCTGCAGTTGGTCCTTACCCATAACAATCCCTTCACTGACTTTCTCTCTCTCTCTCTCTCTATCGCCTAAACTCTCTTTCCTCCTCTTCAGCTCTCTTTCTTAATTTCCCGTCTCACTCTCGGTGTCTCTCCTCTCTTTTGTATGAATGAGGCTTTTAAATAAGGAAAAGGAAGGACTAAAAGAGAAAGAAGAAAAGTGGAAGGGCAGTACTGTCGGCAAAGGGAGAAAAGAAAGAAAATAATAGAAAAGAAGAATAAAAAGGAATAAGAAAGAAAGAATGGGAGCAGGTGAGAAAATTGGGAAAGTAGGCATGAATTTCACTCCAATGTATTAAAAACAAATCTAATAAAATCTCCCATATTATTTTCACCTAATTTCCCTTAATAATCTGAATCCCACAAATTCCTCACTCTTAAAGTCAATCACCAATTATTACAATCATACTCCAAATTATATCAATCAATCATCAATTATCATATTTTTTAAATCTCCCAATAAAATAATCAACATCATGATATAATAACTTCAAATCAATATTCATTCCAATAATATTCATAAGATCTAATAAATTCCTCAAGAATAAATATTATTACCTAATATCATCAATAAATATCTCCACCTCAAAAGAAATATCATTACCTAATATGAATAATATATCATCAAATAAATATCTCTAAAATAAGACTTTAAAAATCTGGGACACTACACCTTAGGGGTGTTTTACACCTAATGCCCTAAAACCACTTGGTTTGGGAGTCATTGGCCTAACACTCGCTACATGGATCAATTAGAAAGCTTAAGGGAACCAAACATTGGACAGCCAGACCAAAAAAAAAAAAAAAAAAAAGTTATACCATAGATATTCATTCTAATAGGGATTTCAATGGACTTTGAGATATTGAGACATTGCACATTGGAAATAATTTGAAGCTTCATATTTGTGTGCTAGTTCACTTTACACTATTTCGAACATGTGATGCCTTAGCTTGTCTTTTGTAAGTGATTAGACATTAAAATTCTGAATTCATTATGAAGATGGAGTTTATCTTTTTAAGCTTGCTAATGATGAGAATCATGGCTTTGTGTGATACCTTAAGTTTTGGACAACATGAACTCTTGCATGATATTTGTGGGTAACATTCCTAGAAAACCCTCACGAGACTTCACTTGTCCTCTAGGGAATTCATTTGGATTTAAAAGGCTTGTTGCATATGCTAAATGCAATCATACATCCAATGAAAGATGCATTTATCTTTTTGTTTTAGGTTTTTCCATTTTTTTAGTTTCGTATTGCTAAGGGACTAGCAATATGTAAGTTTGGGAGTGTGTTAAATGCCAAAATACTCATATTTTAGCCCTTAAACTTATATGTGTTAATTCCTTAGTGTTGTTACTTTGTGCTATTTTACTTCATTTTCGTATTTTCTTTGTTTTATAGGTTTTTGGAAGAAAAGAAAGCATTCTTGGAAGTATCAGGCTTAAAGGATAAAATTCGAAAAAAGCTAGAAGACTTGAAACAAGCAAAAGCACTCTGGTAGCGCGATCGATCACAGGAGACCAACAATCGAGCGCACTTCCAGAGAAGTCCAGACAAGCAAGTGCAAGGCGTGCGCTCATGCATACAAGAGAAGACTTGATCGCATTACGATCAAGCGCAGAAGACATATGATCAATCGTAGAGGTGCGATCGAGCGCACCCGTTCGTTGGAGAATTTCAGAAGCTGTGGCCAGACTCCCTTTGCTTTCCATATTAGGGTTTTTCTAGTCCTGGTTGCACTAAGACTAAACCCTACTAGTTTACTAGGGTTTCTAGGCTTTCTAGAGTATTCCTAAGCCTATAAATAGACGTCTAAACCTTGAGAATAAGTATCCTGGAATAGACACAATTTTCAAGGAGAATAATTGGAGCTCTACAAGTTCAAGTTTCGGGTTTATTCTTTTCGTTTCTATTTTATTTTATGAAGATGTTTAACATCAAACTTATGTGTAACTAAATTACTTAGTAGGGCTATATTGAAGCCCTAATTATGTTTATTTAATATTTCAATATTGGCGCCTTTGTGATAATCATATTGTGTTGCTTAACTTGATTAATTCATGTTTTCTTGAATTCCTCATATGTATGTGATTGGCCATTATATGCATGTGGTATGGATTAGTTAATTGAATCAATTTAGATGATCAAGTCCTGGGTTTAATAAGAGTAACAAAAGAAATCTACACCGGGTTCTTGGGTTAATCAACATGGGGAACCGGGAGTCGACACTCATGCCCTAAGCCTCATGTGTTTGTCGATTTCCACAAATTTATACTTTCTTAAAGAACAACTTAGTAGACACCCATGCTAAATCCTTTAAGAAAGAAAAGAATTAGAGTAGACACCCATGCCTAATTCGTTTCTTAGGGAAATCAATAGCTTATGGAGTAGACACCCATACCCTTAGGTTGGCAAAATTAAGTATTCATAATATGATTGGATCATTGGCATATTGTTATATTATGTAAGTATGATTAGTGGTGGATATCAATGCCCTACCTTTTATTTATCTTTTAATCTTTTCATAATATCAATATCGTGACAATTTTGATATTTTAATTAATTCTAAATAAAATCAACAATCTCCGTAGGATCGATCTCGTACTTGATGCACTATACTATCGTTTGATCTTGTGCACTTGCGAGTAAAACGTACCAAATATTTGCCTATTAATTTAGGTGGGTATTTGGCACAATAGCAGGTAAGCTGAATCCCAGATTAAAATATAGCTAAAGGATTAATAGATGTAAATTAAGGGACAAGTGAAGTCTCGTGAGGGTTTAATAGGAATGATACCCACAAACATTGTAGCACTATGTTGTTGAAGAATGAAATTTCACACAAACAATGGTTCTTACTCATGAGCAAACCTAAAAAGATAAACACCATCATCACAATCATTAGGGCATCAAAATCAAATAACACATAAATGGGCAGTCAAGACAACACATGTTCCGATAAGTGCAAAGTGAAAATAGCATATAATCATGAGGCTTCAATTTAACCAGAAACCGCACCTCAATATCCATGGGAATTCCTATCAAATGAAACAATCCAAGGCTTAATTATTAACAAGATATGAACATATTTGTTTCTCTTTTTTATTTTTTATTTTTTTTGTGTAGGCTGTGCAATGCTTAGCTCCCTTAAGCTTTCTAATTGACTCATGTTATGAGTGTTAGGCCAATGCAAGCCAAATGGCTTTAGGGCACTAGACGTGGAAATATCCCTAAAGGCTTATTAACTCAAGTCAAAAAGGTTACGAAGCCAAGTTAGCCATGCCATCAATCAACTTAAACTTCATAGCTTTTGACGCAAACACTCAATACTTAATGAGGCAAGAGGTTTGGTTACTCAGTGAAAAACTCAAAATGATTTTTTCTTTTTCTTTTTATTTTTTTAAACAAGCCAAGGTAATTCATCAATAAGTCCTCCAACAAATCTCAAGATCAACGTTATTTAGTTCAAATTTCATACCTCACAGACTATATGCTAATGTACTCATGATGATTCTACTCAAAAACAAATGAAGTCTCTTTTGCCCAAAAATATGTCAAAGGACTCAGATTCCTAATGAAATGATCATGTGTTCAACACTTTAAGCAAGCCAATGAAATGCAAACCATAGTTACAGTTTAACTCAAACTTAACAACAACCTAGCACATTTTTTTTTTTTTAGAACAATCAGACAGATAAAAATAAACAAATAAAAACAAACAAACAAACAAACAAACAGACAGAATGTCTTTTCATACCCCCAAACTTGAATTACACATTACCCTCAATGTGTAGTATAGAAATACATTACCGGAAGTAAGGAAATATCTGAGTGTGAAAAAGGCCAGGGCGTCCCCCAAACTTAAACACTAGAACACTTGTAAAAAACTTACAGCAATATGTTCTCACAGAAATAGGCATCATAAGATTAATTGCTATTAGAAACAAAAATAAAATGAGAAGAAATAAAATGAAAAAGGAAAGAAAGAAAATGTGTCGAAAATAAAATGGAAAAGAAAATTTACCGTACTTTCCCCGATCATTCGGATGTCCAACCAATCCTTTCCACCCTTTCCTCTTTAGAATTTCATAGCACTCTGGAAGGATGTTTTGCCATCTTAGGTAGCCAACTTGTTGCTTTGAAAGACCTTCTTAGGAAGATGATTCCTAGATTTGTGTGCATAAGTCCTTGAAGATCTTGACATAAGATGGCTTTTTTAGACATTGAAGAGATGAAGGTTTGGGTTCATGTTGTGTCTCAAGAGGGACTATAAAGAAGGAAGGAGCTTCAGTACTCAATTCCTTGTCCTTGGAAAAACTTGTATCTGTTGGGGACTCAATTTGCTCTGGGTGCTCCACTTGTTCCTCATTTTCTTCCTCCTCATGGTTATCCACAATTTCCTCACTCCCAAGTGTGGTGGAAAAATAAGCTTTGACACGCTCCTGATAAGAATTACTAGCATAATCCTCATCAATCATATAGTATCTAATGAATTGACACTTTCTTGCATAGTGATAAGGATTAAAACAATATGAACATGACTTATGTGGTGCGTAAGTAAGAGGAAACTGGGCATGGGCAAACTTGGCTACCATGAGTTGGTTTGCTCTCCTAGCTAAGTCATCGATGTGAGCAGTTGGAAAATGCTCCCCACCACTAGTGGAATCATGTTGCACCCAATCAATAGAATGGTTGTTCTAGTTCGGATTGTAAAAATTGAAATTTGATTTAAACCCTGGGCTGGAGGATTTGGTCTTCATTTGTTCACAAAATCATGATATGGTCTTAAACAAGATGAACCTAGTTCATGTGAGTTGAAAATGTGAGTCGTTGGTAGGAGCAAGTGTCCTATAACTAGGCGAAGCATGTTGTACTGAAAAAATTGTTAAACTCATCAAACGGAAAATCCATGCTTGTTGTGCCAAATACCCACCTAAATTAATAGGCAAATACTTGGTACATTTTACTCGCAAGAACACAAGATCAAAAGATAGTACAGCATGCAAATACGAGATCATTCTCACGAGGATTGGCAAATTATGTTTAGAAGTAATTTCCTATTTAATTAACAGATAAAATTCAATTGTCATGATTGAATTAAAATAAAGAAATAAAATAAAAGATAAACTACAACTAAAAAGGATTAGGGTTTTGATATCCACCACTAATCAGACTAATTAAGATAACAATATGTCAATGCGCCAATCATACAAGTATATTTAATGTTTGTCAACCGAAGGGCATGGGTGTATACTCCTTAAGCTATAGATTTCCCTAAGCAACGAATTAGGCATGGGTGTACACTCTAATTCTTTTCTTTCTTAAAGGATTTAGCATGGGTGTATACTCTAATTCTTTTCTATCTTAAAGGATTTAGCATGAGTGTATATTAAGTTGTTCTTTAAGAAAGCATAAATCTGTGAAAATCGACAAACACTGAGGCCAAGGGCATGGGTGTATACTCCTGGTTTCCCATGTTGATTAACCCAAGAACTCGGTGTGAGATTCTTTTGTTACTCTATTAAACACAGGACTCGGTCATCCAAATTGATTTAATTAACTAATCCATACCACATGCATCTGTTGATCAGGCAAACACATATGAGGAATTCAATAAAACAAGAATTAATCAAGTTAAGTACACCAAAATATAATTGTAGCAAAGGTGCCAATATTGAAATCCTAAAAAGACATAATTAGGGCTTCAATCTAGCTCCAATTAAAATATAAACTACATAACAAAAATAAAAGGTTGAAGAGAAGAAAAACCCAAACTCCTCTTGATCTAGCCTTCAGTTCCTTTCCAGAGCTTGTGCCTCTTTCTCCACCCCTTTCCCTAGAAGCTAAGAGGTCTATTTATAGGCCTCTAGAAGTCCTTGAAACACTAGTAAACCTAAAAAATTTGTAGTGTTTAGTCCTATTACAAGTGTGACTTGGAATACCCTAATATGGAAGGAAAGGGCATTCTAGCCGCAGCTCACTGTTCTCCAGTGCACGGGTGCGATCGATCGCAGCCCGTGTGCATTTGATCGCACGTCTACGATCGAGTCTCCTTGTGTACGCACGAGTGCACACCTTGCGTTTGTTTGGTCACTCCGCTTGTAGTGCACTCGATCGCAAGTCTCCTGCGATCCATCGCACTACCAGAGCCTTCAGCTTTCCCAAATTTGCTCTTTAAGCCCAATACTTCCAGATTTGCTTCATTTTCTTCCGAAGGCCAACAAAAACATAGAAAATACAAAAAGGAAATAAAATGGCATAAACTAACAATAGTAAGGAATTAACACATATAAGTTTAAGGGATAAAATATGAATATTTTGGTACTTAACATACCCCCAAACTTACATATTGCTAGTCCCTTAGCAATACGATACTAAAAACTAAATGAAAAAACATAAAATAAAAAGATAAATCCATCTTTCGTCGGATGTACGATTGCATTTAGCATATGCAACCAACCTTTCAAACCCCTAGGAATTCCCTAGAGGATGAGTGAAGTCTCGTGAGGGTTTTTCAGGAATGTTACTCACAAACATCGTGCAAGAGTTCATGTTATTCAAAAATTAAGGTATCACTCAAAGCCATGATTTTCATTCATTAGCAAGCTTAAAAGGATAAACTCCATCTTCACAATAAATTGGAATTCTAAAGTCTAATTACTTACAAAAGACAAGCTAAGGTATCACAAGTTCAAATCAGTGTAAAGTGGACTAGCACACAAATAGAAGCTTTTCAATTATTTCCAATGTGCAATGTCTCAATATATCAAAGTTCACTGAAATCCCCATTAGAATGAATAACTATGGCATAACTTTTTCTTCTTTTTTTTTCTTTTTGGTCAGGCTGTGCAATGTTTGGTTCCCTTAAGCTTTCTAATTGACCCATGTAGCGAGTGTTAGGCCAATGATTCCCAAACCAGATGGTTTTAGGGCATTAGGTGTAAAACACTCCTAAGGACTTCCTAACTCGAGTCAAAAAGGCTATGAAACCAACTAACCATGACTTTAACCAAATCGAAAGTCTTCACCTTTTGATGTGAACACTCAATGCTTTGAGGCAAGAGGTCCAGTTACTTAGTGAAAAGCTTATCAATGATCATTTTTTTTTTTTTACATATATATATGCCAAAGTATCCATCTAATAGATCATCCAGTTTCACCCAAGACATAGAAACACACACATTAGACTTTCATATCATACCCCACAAATTATATGCTAATGTGCTTGTGTAAGATCAGATAAAACATGTGAATTCTCAACTGTCCTGAGCAAGTAACCAAACTGAAAAATTCAATTCTCAGATCATGTGTTCAACATTTTAAGCTCACCAATGAAATCAAATCATAATTCTTCAGATCAACCAAAATTTGAAGATAACATGAACATGCATAAATTTTTCTATTTTTTTTTTTTTTTTTTTTTTTTTTTTTTTTTTACAAACAACAAAGATGAAAACAAAATAAAACTGGGACAAAGTGTGTGTAAAGTGTGTCCCATGCCCCCAAACTTAAATTACACATTGTCCCCAATGTGTCTATAACATGGAAAGAATTTACCCAGGACATAAACGAAACTGTCTGGAATAGCATTGCTCATAGCACACCCCCAAACTTGAATTGAAGCACACTTGTCTCTACGAAACAAAACATTCAAACAAATAAAAAGAAAACAAAAACAAAAACAAAAATAAAACTAACGATAAACATAAAAATAAATTGAAAAACACACAGAAAAATAACAGGATAAACTATGGGGTGCCTCCTATGAGCGCTAAGTTTAACGTCTTCAGCCAAACTTTTGTTCTCCTTTTATTCTCTTATTTATGTCCCAAAGAAGATGCTCCTGGATTGGGTATTGTTTGGGATGGAAATCCACCCTGTTTTCTTTCACTCAGCTCCTTAGCCAATTGCCCCATTTGTTCTTCTAGTCTTTGCATAGCTTGCTCGGTTTTTTGCATCATTTGATCGGTTTTTGCATTGATTTGTCTTTGATCATTCATGAATTCCCATTGCGTAGTTGCCAAGGTGCATACCATACTCTCTAGGTCATTCTGCATTGATTCTTGCATTGGTTGGCTTGCTTGTTGGTCGTTCCTCTGCAACCCTTGATGGTTCAGAGCATTCTAATTATTACTCCATGAGAAATTAGGGTGGTTTCGCCACCCTGGATTGTAGGTGTTGGAGTATGGATTATTCTTGGGAGGATAATTGTTATGTCCCATATAATTTACTTGCTCTTGATCTGTAAATGAATACAGAGGACAAGTCTCAGTAGAGAGATCAAAATGGGAACATATGGCACATACCTCAAGTTGTGTGGCTTGTTGACTAGGCGAGATGTTTTGCGCAGACATGGCTAGCTTTCTTTCCACAACAGCCATCTGATTTGGAGGTCCACCACTCAAGTTCACTTCATATGTGCCCTTGCTCTTTACTCCTTGCCTCTCTTTGGACGAGAATTGTTGGGAGTGTTCACTCAATGTCTCAAAGAGCTCTATGGCTTCCACACTGCTCTTTTCCATCAGCACACCTCCACAAGCTGAATCAACAATACCCTTGTTAATATCATTTAAACCTTCATAAAAAGCTTGTACCTGATCATCGTTAGGCATATTGTGATGTGGGCACTTGAGAAGTAGCGTATTGAAGTGGTCCCACACTTCAAAGAAAAGATCTCCGTCTCTTTGTTGCAACAATTGAAGCTCCCTTGTAAGTTTCCTTGTCTTTTGAGCTGGGAAGAACTTCTTTAGGAACTTACGGGAAAACTCTTCCCAAGTATGAATTGATTTTGCAGGCAAGGAATTATACCACAACTTAGCAATGTCTTTCAAGAAAAAAGGGAATAAGACTAACCTGAGTCTCTCTGGAGTTAGGCCTTGAACGTGCTGAAGCTTGCAGAGATCAAAGAACTCCCTGAGGTGCAAGTTTGGATCCTCAATAGCTGTACCTCTGAAGTGAGTCAAGGCATTGAGTATCTGTGCGGATATATAGTAATTGCCTTTCACCTTCGGTTGATAGGCTATGCAGGATGGCTGGTTGAGGTTTTTCGGGATGAAAGACTACTTTATGGGCCTCTGCACTGGTTGCGGGTTTTCTAGCAGCTCTTCCATTGTTTCCTCAACTTCTTCTTCTTCTTCTTCTCTGTCAGAGTTGTCTCTATGCCCTTGTCGAATGGTCCGCTCAATTTCTAGATCAAGTGGAATGATGGTTGAGGCTTCAGATCAACAACCTTGCATAAGAAGATTTGCCCTTGCAATCACAGCAGCTTCAATACTGCTGTTCTGATGTCCTTTGGAATTGTGCTCGATCGCAGGTTAGTGTGCTCGATCACAATAACAAGATGCAGGATGCCGCAGAGTTGAAACAGAACAGTAACAGAGAAGTAAATAGAAAACGAAAAAAAATATGTTTGATTTTTGATAAAAACATAATTAAAATTAAAAATTAAAATAACCAAACTAAAGGAAAATAATTCTAAACAAAATTTAACACAATCCCCGGCAACGGGGCCAAAAACTTATTGTGACAAATACCCACCTAAATTAATAAAGCAAATACTTGGTACGTTTTACTTGCAAGTGCACAAGATCAAACGATAGTATAGCAAACAAATATGAGATCATTCTCATAAGGATTTGTAAATTATGTTTAGAAGTAACTTCCTATTTAATTAATAGATAAAATTCAATTGTCACGATTGAATTAAAATAAAGAAATAAAATAAAAGATAAGCTAAAACTAAAAAGGATTAGGGTTTTGATATCCATCACTAATCAGACTAATTAAGATAACAATATGCCAATGCGCCAATCATACCCGTATAATTAATGTTTGCCAACCTAAGGGGTCTATTTATAGGCCACTAGAAGTCCTTGAAACACTAGTAAACCTAAAAAATTTGTAGGGTTTAGTCCTATTACAAGTGGGACTTGGAATACCCTAATATGGAAAGAAAGGGCATTCTGGCCGCAGCTCACTGTTCTCCAGCACATGGGTGCAATCGATCGCAACCCATGTACGCTCAATCGTACGTATGCGATCGAGTCTCCTTGTGTGCGCACGAGTGCACGCCTTGCCCTTGTCTGGTCATTCCGCTTGTAGTGCGCTCGATCACAGGTCTCCTACGATCGATCGCACTACCAGAGCCTTCAGCTTTTCCCAAATTGGCTCTTTAAGCCTAATACTTCCAAATTTGCTCCCTTTTCTTCCAAAGGCCTACAAAAACACAGAAAATACAAAAAGAAAATAAAATGGCATAAACTAACACTAAGGAATTAATACATATAAGTTTAAGGGCTAAAATATGAATATTTTGGCACTTAACAATGCTTCACTCTCACTCTCTAGCATGCAAATATCCCACATAAACCATTAACCATTCTCTATTTATTTTTATTTTTTTAAGAAACAAAAATAAGTATTACGAAATAAAAAATGGACAACTAACACAGAGGCATAAAACTAAACAAAAATACCACAAATTAGAATTGAAAAAGTCACAAAAGGGATCAAAATAAATTTTTTGAAAAATTAAGCTATTGCCAGTCTATTGGTGCGCTCGAGCACAGGCTAGATAGGATCGAGTGCAGGCGTGCTGATCCATCAGTGGTGCTGCCTTCAACGTTGGTGCGCTCAAGTTGACGTAGGAAGTTGTCGAGTGCAGGCGTGCTCAACTGGACTAGATGCTGCCTTGGCCACAAATGCACTCGATCGCACTTGCATTGGTGTGCAGAAGGAGCTGTCTGCTGTGCACTGGTCTGTTGACTGGTGCTTCTTGCGATATGAGTGCACTCAAGCATGCTACAGGTGCACTCGATAGCACTCGAGTCAGTGTGCAGATAAAAGTTAGTCAGAAGCTGCCAAACAGGCCAACAAAAAAAAAAAAGAAAAAAAGAAAATCTTTTTTTTTATTAGCGGGATGAATTAAAAAAAATTAAAATTAAAAATTAAAATGCTAACGATAACTAGTAGAAAGATAAAATCAATTTAGAAATAAATTGTTTTCAAAAATCAAACAACTCCCCAGCAACGGCGCTAAAAACTTGTGTCAAAATTTAATACTCGCAGGTACACGAATCGTTTTGCAATATAGTGTGGCAAGTGCGAGGTCGTACCCACACGAAATTGGGTTTTTAAAGAACAAATTATATCTAAACTAATTAAATCCTAACTTAGTTCCAAAATAGATTTGATTTTTGTTTGCAATAAAAAGAAAACATAAACTAAATAAAAGTAAAATAATCAAAAGATAAAGTACTAAGGTTTTGGAATCCACACTCACCAAATCATAGCAACATGTTCCATGTTCATCAATATCATCAAAGTTCTCACAATAAAATCTTATGTATGTTTTACTTTCGCTTCAAAAAGTTAATCAAAACCATCTTATGTATCCATTCTTTTACACAAATCACAAAAGAAATCCAATTTAAACTAAATCATCAAGTGTATTCGTAAATCATAAAAGATATCAAATTTAAATCAAAACATCAAATGTACCCTTGAATCACAAAAGATATCCAAGAATCACTCCACAAATTAATTAGAAGTAAAACACTTAAAATATTAAAACTCAATAAAATTGGATAATATTAACTTACACGAAAACAATGTTGCTCTTCATTGATGAGGCTTCATCCTCAACCTTAGTTGAGAATTTAGCTACACATGAATATAAAAAATAAAACCTAAACCTAAGGAAAAACTAAGCTAAGAGGGGAGAAAAGCTGTGGAATTTCGGACTTGGCCTCCAGCCTCCTTTCCTTGAGGCTTAGCAGTCTATTTATAGAGGTTTCTAGGGCTTTAAACCCTAAAAACGGGGCTGGTGCCAGCTGTCAGATGAGTGCACTCGAGCGCATGGCCAATGTGCTCGATCGCACTCGTGCATGTGTTCTTCCATCTATGATACAGCGCTCACGCGCCGATGACTTGCTAGTGGACGTTGGTGTGCTTGAGCGCAAGATAGTGTGCTCGATAGTACTTCCTCAGATGGCTATTTTCATCTTTCTTCCAAACTCTACATTTTTCGCCTTAAAGCCGCCATTTTGCTTTAGCAACCTACAAAACACTCAAAACACAAAACTAACACAAAACATCAAATTAAAACACAGCAAAAGGATTAAAAGATGTAAATTAAGGGGCTCAACTATGCAATAGTTGACACTCAGCATAACTTTTTTGACTCGAGTGAGTAAGTCTTTAATGTTGTCTTTACACCAAATGTCCTAAAACCAATTGGTTTGGAAGTCATTGGCATAACACTCGATACATAGGTCAATTAGAAAGCTTAAGGGAGCCAAGCATTGCAGAGCTTGCAGAAAAAAAAAAAAAAAAAAAAAAAAAAAAAAGATTATTATGCCTTGGTTGTTTCATCTCATAGGAAGTCCAACAAATTCTAAGATGTTGATTCTAAGATGGGATGGTTTTGATTAACTATTGAAGCATAGTAAAACATATCTAAGATTTTAATTGTGAGAACTTCATATTAATATTGATAAACATGGAAGTATGTTATGATTCGATGAGTGTGAATTCCCAAACCTTAGTACTTTATCTCTTGGTTTATTTTAATTAGCTTATGTTTGTCTTTTAATTTTTAAAACCAAAATTCAAAACCCTTTTGGAACTAGGTTAGGATTTAATTAGTTTAGATTTAAATTGCTCTTTCAAAACATACAATTCTCTGTGGGTTCGACCTCGCACTTGCAATCCATTATATTGGAAACGATTCGTGCACTTGTGAGTATTAAAAGTTGTATCTCAAAATGACATTTGTACGTGACTTGACTTGTGATTTCTTATAATTTTGAAGATGGAGTTTATCTTTTTAAGCTTGCTAATGAATGATAATCATTATTTCTGTGATGCTTCATTCTTCTAAATAACATAATTGATAGAATACAAGGATCGTGTTCTACCCCCAAATCAAACACATAAGCGATTTATATATTAAAATCAAATGCATAAGCGTTTTATATAAGGAAAATAAATATATATGCTTAAGATTAAACCAACACAACAATAAAGAACATACACACAACCACAACACAATATTTGTTGACGAAGTAGAAAACCCTTTGAATCAATTAGGGAAAAATAACTCCGGGGCAGCCAAACCCGAGAAATCACTATATGAAAATTCAAAGCTACAAACTAGACGATACTCACAACCCTGGAGGACCTTTAGACTTAGTAAGAACAACAAGCTCCGTGCTTGTCTCCATCCTTGCCATCTTCATGGAGTGCATCTCCTCACTGACCCTTTGGTAGAGTTCTTTGCGGTTGAATGAGGTGTATGGTGTGGTTTGAAATCAACAATCAAAAAACCCCAAGTGGTGGAAAGCTTCAAGCTTTTTAGGAACTCCACTTGGTACAACAATGGTGAAGCATGGAAGAAAGCTTCACAACCATCAAGTATAGGAAAGCAACGATGGCTTCCAACCCAATCCCTCTTGGATCAACATAGAGAAATAATCAGCCTTCTCTAGAGACTCTCCCTTCTTATTTTCGTGCTTGGAGGTCCAACCTTCCCAAATGAGCATCATTTTCTATATATACAAAAAGAAATGACAAACTTGTCATAAAGCTGAAAAGTCATTTGGAGAACCAAATCAATCAGAGTATCATAGCCATTACTTTTTAACCCGAGCTCCAAATGATAAAAACTCAATGTCCTTGGAAAGCTCTTTCCCTGATCTACAAATTTGTCTTTAATGAGCTTCTTCAAATTCAGACGTTTGCTAGGTTAAAAAACAGCTTTAAACTTTCTGCAGAAACCAGCCGGGTCCTAACGGGAATTCAGCTTCGTTAGGATGGGAATTGTGCAGTAGTTTATTGTTTTCCCGCTAGGAGGCGTGCCATGACGCCCCAGTGACGGGAAAAACATTCCCAAGTGACCCAATCACTTCCAAGTGATGCCCAAGGGATGTCCGGGTGATGTACAGGTACCGAAACATTGTAGAATATTTCTGTAAACACATCCAATGCTTTTCCAAGAGCAATGGGAAGATAAATCATGGAAGAAAACCAAGTTACCATGGAAACTATACCTCACGTCTTGACAGGCATCCAACGGAGACAAAATCCTTCTTCACGTCTTAACGTGGAGAGTAAAACCAACTCAACCTCATTATGAGTCTGTCCTGACAAGGCATCTAATGAGGAACCAGGGAGTTCCTTCTTTAGTTCCATCAAATCCTTGTCCTGACGCCTATCTGATGAGAAATCCGAGAGCTCTTCACTGTGTCTCGTCATGAGCCCGTCCTGACGTGCCATCTAATGCACAAGCTGAGAGCACTTCTCGAAGTCTCGTCATGAGCATATCCTGATGTGCCATCTGATGAGAAGGCAGTGAGTGATGAGTGCCAAATATTGCATATTTGAGCCCCCTACTTTACATTTGTTAATCTTTTAGCTGTGTTATAATCTGATGTTTTGTGCTAGTTCTATTGTTTTAGTGTTTTGTAGGTTGCTAAGGGAAAACTGCAGGTCTAAAGTGAAAAATGCAAACTTTGGGAAAAAGCTACAAACGGAAGTCAGATTGAGTGCACAGCCCTACACTCGAGCGCATCTGCACTCGAGCCCAATAAGGGTGCACTCAACCGCACCCCCATCTATGCCCAAGCAAGCGGCGCCCAAACGCTGCATCGGAGGAGAAGAAATGCATGCTCGAGTGTGATTGAGTGCACCTAGTGAGCAATCGAGCACACTTGTCTGACCTAGCACCATTTTTTAGGTTAAAACCCTAGAAAACCCTAGGCAAAGCCATATAAATAGACCCCTAAGCTTCGAGAAAGAGGGGGAGGCTACAGAGGCTGCTTAGTACGAAATTTCAGAGTAACAATCCCTTTAGTTTAGTTTTTCCTTCATGTTTAGGATTTAGTTTCCCATAACTATATGTTGCTAATTTCTCAACTAAGGTTGAGGGTGAAGCCTCACCAATGAAGAGCAACAATAATTTCATGTAAGTTAATACTATCCGATTTTATGAGTTTTAATATTTCAATTGTTCTACTTCCATTCAATTAGTGGGATGATTCTTAGATATCTCTTGTGATTTACGAATACATGTGATGATTTGAGATGGTTTCATTTCATTGATTGCTTGGGTTTTTCATTTATTACAAACATTGAATATTCATTGTGTTTCATTCTACGGATACATTTGATGATTTGGTTTGAATTAGACATCTTTTGTGATTTACGGATACATTTGATGATTTGGTTTAAATTGGATATCTTTTGTGGTTTGTGCAAAGAACGGATTCATTGAATGATTTAATTAATCTTTGAAGCATAGTAGAACATACATAAGATTTTTATTGTGAGAACTTCGGATATATATTGATTAACATAAGAATATGTTACTATGATTTGGTAGTTGTGGATTCCGAAACCTTAGTGCTTTATCTTTTGATTAATTTAACTTTGTTTAGTTTATGTTTTCTTTTTTATCACAAAAAATCACAAATCTTTCAGAACTAGGTTAAGATTTAATTAGTTTAGATATAATTTCTTTTCATAAACACAATTCCCTGTGGGTTTGACCTAGCACTTGCAACACTATATTGCAAAACGATTCGTGCACTTGCGAGTATATTAAAATTTTACAACAGGGAGCTATCCTTGAGTCCCGTTACATACCCGTTCTGACGCCCCATCCAATGGGAAAGGAAGTGACCTCTATCAAACATCCAATCTTCACCCCGACACTTGAGGAAGAATGGAAAATTACAAACAAATGTTTTGATTATTAAATAAGGCCAAATTAAACCTAACAATAATGCTAACAATGTTTGTGGGTACCATTCCTGTTAAACCCTCAGGAGACTTCACTCATCCTCTAAGGATGCCTAGGAATTTAAAAGGCTTGTTACATACGCTAAATGCAATCATAAATCCCAGAAAGGAAGGATTTAGTTAGTTGTTTTTCAATTTATGTTCTGTTTTGTATTGCTAAGGGACTAGCAATATGTAAGTTTGGGGGGTATGATAAGCTCCGAATGTTGCACATTCAAGCCCCTTAACTTGCGTATGTTAATTCCTTAGCATTGATATCTATTTGATTTTCTAATTTTTTATGTTTTCAGGTTCTTAAAGAAAACTGCAATTAATTTCATTGAATTAGGGCTTAAAATGCATTTCAAGTTATTGTAGCAGGTTACTGTAGTAAGTTACTATAGTTGCGCTTGAGCACACTGTAGCTAGGCTCGAGCGCACTTGTGCTAAAAAGTCCAGAAGATGCTGAAATTGATAAGCAAAGCTTTTTTTAGGTCTCCCAATCTGACCAGGAGACAGAATTACGATTTTTATGGGATTTTTAAGGCTTTTAGGGTTTGTTTTACACCCTATAAATAGGCCTCTAAGCTTTGAAGAGAAGGTGTGCTTGGTTTTAGAGAGATAATTCACACAACGATCTTCTTGGAGGCTTGACGAGTTGAAGAGAAGATGAACATCGCAGGAGGCCATCCCAGGACCAGCATGAGCAACTAATTCTGTAATAGGGTGTTGATGTAGTCCTTTCCAAGTAACAATAATTGTATTTTTAATTTTGGGTTTTTCTATATGCATGATGGTTGTATAACTATGAAAATTGACCTTAATGTTTATATTCAATCATTATTAAATTCTTATCTTGTCTTAGAAAGTCTTTTATATTGATTGAACTCAACCCTTCAAATTTTTTGTGATTATATGAATGATTGTTATACAACATTTTTAATCGATACATGATCAATATAATTTGATAGACCATGCTTAGGGAAAGCAAATTTGTCTACACTCTATTTTAGTGTAATTTAGGTAGACAATTCGTACTAACCTAAGATAAGTTATGCTTATCCATTGATTATGTGTAATTTATTAAGATATTTGATAGTCCATACCTAGGAAAAAGGGATCGTACCGCATCTAGAAATTACGCAGATGGTCTGTGCCAACCGAAGATAGATACTTATTTCTTAATGACAGTATTTTCTTGACTACTCGAGTGAGACGAGCCCTATATCATGCATACTATGAATTTTCCTTGCTAATTTACGATTGTCCATTGTTATGCGGTTAGTGGTGAAATCAACCCCCTATTCTCTCTCTCATCACAATCTACTCTTACTTTTACTTCTATACATTTAGTTTCCAAACAAAAACAAGCAATCATCTTTTAATTAAGTTATATTTAATTTAGAAAAACTTGATAACAATGCATGTTCAGTCCTTGAGGTTCGACACCCTCTATATAGCCCTATCCTATAAGGATTCGTTCTATTGTGAGTGGTATTTTATTATTGATAATTTTTGCACACAAAAAGACCACATCAAGCTATTGCCTCTCTTAAAGTGCTATTGTTGTTGTGACGCCTTGGTATTTGAACCAGCAAAACTGTAAGCAGAAACCTCTGGTTTTCATGTGACATTACTACATTAAAGATATAATCTCAGAGCAGAAAATTTTTTCTATCAATATACTAGGAGTTGAACATATAACACATAAGAGCTTGCTGAAATACCTTAGAATGATATGTACATATAACATGGTTGTATAATACATCACACTAAGTGTACCAAGTAAGTGCCATAGGCGACATGTAACTACCTATGATTATACATAGTTATCAAAGCTAGAGTTTTAGACTTAATACAAACCAGAATAAAATAAAAAATAAAAAAAATAAAAAAATAAAAAAATAAAAAAAAAACTATAAGCAATACAAGCTAGCTCCTCAAAGACTAGTACAAAACACTCAGAAGATGGTTTAGTAACCATAAAAACTAGCGAAAGGACCCTCGCCCTCTGCCTCAAGTCCTGCATCATATTTTATGTAAATATGACATTATTCCCTCTCTTGAAGTGCTATTGTTGTTGTGACGCCTCGGTATTTGAACCAGCAAAATCGTAAGCAGAAACCTCTGGTTTTCATGTGACATTACAACATTAGAGATATAATCTCGCAGCTAAATATTTTTTTCTATCAATATACTAGGAGTTGAACATATAACACATAAGAGCACCTCAGAATGATATGTACATACAACATGGTTGTACAATACATCACACGAAGTGTACCAAGTAAGTGCCATAGGCGGCACGTAACTACCTATAATTATACGTAGTTATCAAAGCTAGAGTTTTAGACATAATACAAACCAGAATATAAAAACTATAAACAATACAAGCTAGCTCCTTAGAGACTAGTACAAAACACTCAGAAGATGCTTTTGTAACCATAAAATCTGGCAAAAGGATCCTCACCCTCTGCCTCAAGTCCTGCATCATATTTTATGTAAATATGACGTTATCATGTTTACACAGACAAACAAGTGAGTCTACTGTCTTCATGAAAAATGAATTAGACTAATAAAACATTAATAAAAAAATATGTATGTATCAATATGCAACGTAGTAGCCATTTAGTTTAGTCCTATAAATCATCTTCTTTAGCACTCCTCTCATATCGAGGCTCCAAGCCCGTTTTGCGTCTGTTGCACCTCCCCCTCTAAAAGGTTTACTTGTTTGCCTGAATCCCTTGGACTCAGCTTGGTTACTTACTGACATAGCGGAAGACTAAGTAACCACAATCAAAAGCGTTTGCGTCTTTTGACCAAAATATAAACTAAGCCAGCATGCTGAAAGAAAGAAAAAAATATGCAAAGTATTTGTGAGAAAATTCTCTGATTTGATAATAATTTAAATTGAGTCTATGTTTTACATTACAAACAACATATATATATATATAGAAGAGAACTACTTGTAGAGAAAGTAAACATAATTCTAGTAGTAATGGTAAACAAATATAAGAAAAAGAAATAATTAAAGCAAATATAATCCTAATAAGGAAAGCAAATATAGTCCTAATAAAAAAAATACGATACTAATAAAATAAAATAAAATCCTAATATCAAATAGAAAATTAATCATATTTAACAATCAGCTAGAATCGTGATAGATATTTCATTTTGTACTCCCATTGTTTGAGAACGGGCAAAATTCTAATCAAACAACGCTGCTCCAATATTATTTTTGACTTTTTTTGTATTTTCATTTTCACCAAAAATATTGGTAAATGTCTTCCTACATCAAACACCCCATCGCCACTTGAAAAAACAAATCATCCTCGTGTTTTCTTTGGGACATGGCACACGCAGCTCATCTGAAGAAGGGTACTTGGAGAAATCTACGTCGATAGCACCAAGACATGATTTTTCCTTTTCGTCTACTTCCACTAAAATTCCTCCAACGATTTCTTCTTGGATGTTATCCTCAACTTTACCATTTTCTTCAAAGGACTCGCTGTTGATCTTTATTTCTGTGGTGATTGTGATGAGTTGCGGATGTGATGGAGGAGGTGGCATATGTTCTTCCACTGATGTTGTTGTTGGAACCAATGGTTGTGGCTGCACATATTTTTTCTCTGACCAACTCTTTTTCAACCAAATTAACAGCCTCCACATCCTTTTACTATAATTAATATTATCTTCATAGACAGGTTGCCTATTCAAAGATTCATGAATACAGTTCTGGACAGATCGAATGCAACTTACGTCATCGTCAAGGAACCTGTCAACATAAGGAAACTGAACAGGTTAAACTTGGATCTTATCATCATCTTGGGCATCATTTTCCATGTGATTACAAATAGGACTCATCTGCATGCGCTCTATCATCTCTTGCAACTGTTGTATCGCTTGTTGTGTTGTCTGTTGGAAATCCCAAAATTCAACTCTCGAAACAATATCTCTCTCACAAACATCATCGTTATAGAAGTTGTTGCAGTAGTACAAGTTGGCCATCAAATTCGAATGACATCGGCTTGAAAGAGCCCCTCCCCTACAAGCAGCGTTGTTGGAAAAGGTCGCCACAGTTGCGCTGATTGGCCATGATCAGGATAATGCCTTGTCTGATACCAATTGATGTAGCGATGTCTTCTGTCCAAAAAATAAAATAAGCCTGCATGCAAAAAAGAAAGAACTCCACAGAGTATTTGAGAGAAAATTCTCTGATTTAATAATAATTTGAATTGAGTCTATGTTTTACATTGCAAACGAACATATATATCGAAGATAACTACTTGTAGAGAAAGTAAACATAATCCTAGTAGTAATAGCAAACCTAATTCTAATAAGAAAATGAAATAATTAAAGCAAATCTAATCCTTATAAGGAAAGGAAATAAAGTCCTAATAAAATAAATAAAATCCTAATAAAATAAAATAAAATCCTAATATCAAATAGAAAATTAAACAAAATTGACAATCATCTTGAATCCTGACAAATATTTCCTTTTGTACTTCCATTGTTTGAGAATGAGTAAAATTCTGATCAAATGGCATTGCTCCAATATTATTTTTGTTTTCTCCAAAAATATTGGTAAATATCGTCCCATGTTACTTATTAGGATCTTTGGACTTGCTAGTGACACTTGCCAGTCCAGTGGCTTGCCATACACCCCCGCAGCAATCACCAGTTTTGTTCATGGCTATCCTTTCAGCCGTCTTTAATATTTAGACACAATATGCATTTCATGAAAAATTATCAATCAAAGTCAATTAAATCAATAGACATAAATAATGAAACCCAGTATCATGTCTCAATAAGTACTTCCACACTTACTCTTTTTAGTGTTGAATCCAACTTCACTTTTGCATATAAATACATCCATAGAATATATGTATCAGCTCATCCTCAAATAATTCATTTGTTTAAAGACCCTCATCGTTTTATATTCATTATTATCTATCACTTCATTTATCTGATATACTCACTTATAATACTCTTTAAAACCAAGATCGATGTTTAAACACTGAAACAAGTTAAAGCCATCTAATAATAACATTTGACTATGAACCCGAAGAGGGTAAGATATGTCATAAGAAAGAAAAGTAATTGCGATCACTTAGGATAATATTAAAACCTTAATTTGTAATTAGTGGTGAGGCTATGATCAATACCGCCAAATACAAATCTTAAAGGTTAAAATATATCATAAGGAATAAAAGTAAATACGATAACTCATGAAAGTCATAAGATCAGTCATGAGGACAGAAAAATAAGACAACCTCTCATAATCATCTTACGGATTGATTATGCGGATAAGTAAAGTAAAGCACGATCAACTCATGCTTCATGAGGAAATTGTAATAAAATGCAATCACTCAATAAATCTCTTAATTAAGGATAATTCAAAGGTGTAACGCCCCGGAAATTAATTAATTGATAATTAATTTCACGGTTCGTCTCACAACCTTATGGCTCGCGGAACAAGACTCAAGGACCTCTACTCCTCAAAAGACAGGATACTAAACAGCGAAAACAAAAAGATTCTATAAACACTAATCATAACAACCAGAGCAGCTACCAAAGATCATCAAGTAACTAAAATCACATTAAACAAGTAATCTTTACAAGGGATTCATGCTATACCTTAATATGCAGTGGAAAACTTTGTAAAAGGTATATTCAAAGTTGATAACTTTTACAATTACATTGGTGTAATATATATACAACTTGACATAAGACACAGCTAACCCTAAAATCAGAATTTGCAATAAATCAATTTACTACAAGGAAAATGAGATCTTCTCATTGGCTAGCTTGGTCTCCAAGTCTTTCAATTCTTGAGCTTCTTTCCTTTTACAAACGATTTGATTACAGCCAGTTGATACTCCCAAACCTACTTTACATGCTGTCATAGGAGGTTGAGGAATATAGAGAATCTTTCCATATTGAGTTTCAGCTTTCCTACAGCTGTGAGATTGCTTTGAACGCCTATCTGCGCTTGATCGCATCAGGCCTGCGATCGATCGCAGATTACCCTGATTCTCAACTGGAGCTTCTAGTACTGCGACCAATCCTGCGATCAATTGCAGATTACCCTGATTCTCAACTGAAGCTTCTGGTACTGCGACCGATCCTGCGATCGATCGCACATGACCTGCGCTCGATCCCCTGAGAGCATTACATGCTTTAACATGCAGGCATGTATAAAAGCTCTAAATCTACAACACAACTCATAAGTACTATTTACCATGAGTGCTCGCCTAAGCTTGCAATAAGTCCTCAAGCATCTCCTAGATCAAATCCTCCACAATAACCGGATGCTTCGCGGTACCCATCTTCTGCTAAACTATCTATAACAGCATAGTTGTTCATATGGAGAACAAAGGGAAATAATACAAGGATAAGTCCGACAACTTAGTGAGTATAAATGCACATTACATACCCGTCATTAAATAATGAACTCAGTTATTTATAAAGCACATGCAACATTAGGAGACAACAGTTTATCATGAATGTGATATAGATATAATTTATGCTTATAATCATGAGTAACAGTAATAGTTCAACTGTATGGTCTACCCGAAATATTAACCCATGCTCAGTAGGGTTGGCGCTATCCCGAGAGACCTGTAATACAACACCAATGCCCCTGATATTGTATGCTACCGTCCATCTCATTAGTGGCACGACCAAGTCCGACCTCGGGTGGCCCACACCACTAATGATGTCTGTCTTATAGTGACCATCCATTAGGGAATGGCAGTGCCTCGTCACGAAACCATTGGATCCAAAGCCCACACACACACACATTTGACCATAAAATAAACCTGTATAGTAAGCCCATGGCCGTTATCCCGCATGTACCAGTGTACCATGTTATACAATGAAATTAACCTTATCAGTCTTTTACATGCATAGTTTTACAAGCGTCATTGTTATCTAATTAATCAACACACATTTTCACAAAAGAGAGTTCACAGTAGTTCCAAAATGTATTTCATGAGAGTTGCAAAATATGCATATTTGATATATATAAAATAGACGTGCAATGCAGGAAAAGTAAAAACAAGCATCCATGTGAGTTTGTACTCACCCAGGTTGTAAGGCTCCTCCATAAAATTTCCTTGACGCTCCCTAACAACAAATACTAAGAAAAGACCTATCATTAGTTCTAAATCCAACTAAAACGAACCTAGAACATGAAAACAGAGGCTATTGGACGACTGGCCAAAGTGGCGTTCACTAGAACACTTCTGACCATACGTCCGGGTCCGTGGCTGTACGTTCTCATGGCCGTACGTCAGCCCAAAAGGTTCAGGTAGAACCTCATTTGGTTCAACTATCCTCCTATCGTCTTAAACTGGTTCTAAAACTACCAAAAGGATTCTTAGGACCTCCTATCTCAAAATAGTGCCTCTATGCAATAAGAAATATGCCCAATAAGAATTAAACGCTAACCCATGCTTCAACCAAGATTAAGGGCAACAACATAACTAGAAGCTACAAACTACCAACTAAGCTAACTATGAAAAACACAATGACTTAAGGAATAAACTAAGCATAGAAGATTACCTCCTTGAAGCAAAACCTCCACGAATCACCTCTCCTTCTCCAAGGACTCACAAAATCTCTCCCAGCCTTATCCATTGTAGAACAAAACTTAGGGACCTCTACTCCTCAAAAGAGAGGATACTAAACAGCGAAAATAAAAAGATTCTATAAACATTAATTATAACAACTACAACATCTACCAAAGATCATCAAGTAGCTAAAATCACACTACACAAGTCATCTTTACAAGGGATTCATGTTATATCTTAATATGCAGACATGCATAAAAGCTCTAAGTCTACAACACAACTCATAAGTACTATTTACCATGAGCACTCGCTTAAGCTTGCAATAAGTCCTCAAGTATCTCCCAGATCGAATCCTCCACAGTGACCAGATGCTTCGTAGTATCTTTCTTCTTCTAAACTATCTATAATAGCATAGTTGTACATATGAAAGAAAAAGGGAAATAATACAAGGGTAAGTCCAACGACTTAGTGAGTATAAATGCACATGACGTACCCATCATTAAATAGTGAATTCAGTTATTTATAAAGCACATGCAACATTATGAGATGACAGTTTATCATGGATGTGATATAGATATAATATATGCTTATAATCATAAGTAACAATAATAGTTCAACCGTATGGTCTACTCGAGATATTATCTATTCTTAGCAGAGTTGGGGCTGTCCCGAAGGACCTATAATACAACATCGGTGCTCTGGATATTGTACACTACCGTCTATCCCATTAGTGGCACGACTGAGTCAGACCTCGGGTGGCCCACACCACCAATGTATCCGTCCTATAGTGACCTTCCACTAGGGAATGATTGCGCCTGGTAACTAAATCATTGGATCCAAAGCCCACACACGCACACATTTCACCATAAAGTTTACCTGTATAGTAAACCCGTGGTCGTTATCCCGCATGTACCGGTGTACCATGTCATATGATGCAATTAATCTTATCAGTCTTTTACATGTATAGTTTTACAAGCCTCATTGTTATCTTATTAATCAATACACATTTTTGCAAAAGATAGTTCACAGTAGTTCCAAAATGTATTTCATGAGAGTTACAAAATATGCATGTTTGATATATATAAAATAGATATGCAATGCGGGAAAAGTAACAATAAGCATCCATGTGAGTTTGTACTCACCTGGGTCGTAAGGCTCCTCCATAAAATTTCCTTAAGGCTCCATAACCTCGAATACTGAGGAAAGATCCATCATTAGTTCTAAATCCAACTAAACCGAACCTAGAATATGAAAACAGAAGCTATCGGACGACTGGCCAAAGTGGCGTTCCCTGACACGCTTATGACCGTAAGTCCGGGCTCGTGACCGTACGTCCACTGAGAAGGCTTGTACGTCCGGTCTCGTGGCCGTACGTCCGCCTAGAAGGTTCAAGTCAAACCTCATTTGGTTCAACCGTCCTTCTATCCTCCCAAAAAAGTTCTAAAGCTACCAAAAGGATTCTTAAGACCTCCTATCTCAAAACAACACCTCCATGCAAAAGGAAATATGCCCAACAAGAATTAAACGATAACCCATGCTTAAGAACTTTTTTTTTGGAGGATAAAAGGGAAACAACATAACCAGAAGCTACAAACTACCAACTAAGCTAACTATGACCTCCTTGAAGCAAAACCTCTCCTTCTCCAAGAACTCACAAAATCCTGACAAAACACTCACAAAGGGGTATCAAAGAGCCTAGGGGTAAGAATGGGCGTGAAAGAGTGAGGGGTAGGGGGTATTTATAGGTGAGAAAAAGCAGAGGGCGCTACCAACTATTCTAAAAAGTAGCAGACATCCAGTACTATTTGAGCGTACGTCTGGTACTGTTTACCCAGCGGTTCAAAGGCTGTAGCATATGTCCAGGTATTATCCAAGGGTTAACCCAAAAGTAGCGTACGTCTAATACTATTAGAGCGTACGTCCATGTACTATTTGCATAGTATGGCGTACTATTGTGAGCGTACGTACGGTGGTCCCTAGGCGTATGTCTAGTCTAAAAGTCTAAAATTCTCAAAATGCCCTTCCAGCTATTCTTAGTTACCCAAAGTCCAAATTAACCCTCTAACTAAGCTACCTAAGCTTAGTTAATTATTTGGGTCACTACAAAAGGACAATGAACTTTAAGCATTATACATCATTACTTATTTTATACCATAAGCTTATTGGGTCTTTAAACAATTAATTGAGAACAAAGAATACAATCAAAAGCTTATTCTAGAATACTATTTTGAAGCTCACTCTTAAACCATATCTTTTGTGTTTTAAAATTTGATATGGTAGAGGTGATTCAAATAGATTTCAAAATAGCATTTAAAAACCATATTATACAAGAAACACTTACCAAATAAACCTTAGAAGTAAGTTTCCACCCAAAAATCCTCAAGGTAGCGAAATCCTCTCTTAGGAGATATGACTTCCAAAACCAACCTATAATCAACTCTACGCTTTGTTTTAACACTCTAGAACTATTTTATGGTGTTCTTGGATTGTGATTTAAACAAGAAGAGAAAATCATCCAACAAAACCATAGTGGCCGAATGGTGCTTAGTGAGAAAGCCAAGAGAAAATCTTAAGAAAACTAAGAAATGAGAAGGAAAAAGGCTTTCACGGTTTCTTAGATTGGAAGTGGGGTGAGAATGTTATGAAGCCAAGCCTTCTATTTATCCAGACATCAATTCCTGCATGCAAGACAAGGTGATCGGCCAAGGGGGATATTTTGTGCAAGATTGAACCAGAAATTGCCACCTTTCATGCCTTGTCAGAAGTCAAGGTCTTTAGTCCACTTTGAATGCAATTTTTAATTGAAACTAAAAGTCACATGTTGGTGGAACTGAAGGGAGCAGCCGGCCCTAGTGCAAAACTTTACCAGTTTTTAGTTTTCTTCCAAAGTTGGAAAATTTAAGACACTATTTTTTATGCCAAAAATTAAAAAAGCTCTTAAGTAAATTTAAACTTCACCAAACACTAGTAATAGCCACTTATTTACTAAATTGAGTTTACTTATGGCAAAAAACATATTTTCAAAGCTCAATTTTAGAAATAAAGTGATATACTAAAAAACGTCATTTTTTGTGTTCAAATAATGATTTCCATTCAAGTATGGAGTTTTTTCGAAATGAAATTCTTTGAAATTTTATCATTAGGTAGAGGACTCTGAAACAAACACAATGGGATTTCGTTTGACTCAATTCGAGTTCCTGTAATCTTGTTTTCCTTTGGTCAAAGCTTACAGGTTAAAAAGTCAACATAAGTCAACTT
Source organism: Corylus avellana (assembly GCF_965113065.1). Lineage (NCBI taxonomy): Eukaryota > Viridiplantae > Streptophyta > Magnoliopsida > Fagales > Betulaceae > Corylus > Corylus avellana. The sequence goes on along the minus strand of NC_142495.1, from coordinate 19,495,509 downwards.
ACCCTTTAAACCTTGTAATAAAGTAAAAATGTTTCCTCAACACTATTATTGACTCTTATAAGTAACCTTTAAGACGCTTTTAACATTCTACATGTTACAATTGTTGTGCTAACCACACTCATTCACTACCTTGATCCGCCGAAGAGTTTATAGAAATGGTGCTAAAAGAATATTGCCGAGCTATGAGGCAAACATGTTGCTTGTTGTCCTATAGAGTATAGAATTTATATCGGGTTGTAAGTTTTCTTCTATGTGTATTATATATCTTCTTTGCTAGTGATTTCCTATATTTTGCTGCTCTGAAATAGTTTTTCCTTTTGAGATTCTCAAAAAGTTTCCATTTCGTAATTAAAAAGGAAAAAAACTTGTCTTATGTTTGTGACGTTTTAAATTATTTGATGTGTTGTTTGTTTGTATTTGATGTGCTCTTTGTGGCACCTTTTGATAAACTCGTTTAAAGTTGTGTACTTAAAGTTTGTAATATAAGAATGTTAAAATTTACTTGACTTGAAGTTTGTTTATATAGAAGCCATCTTATGTTTATTGAGATGAGATTGTGATGTCAAAAGAAAAAGAAAATTTTATTCTGAAACAAGATTTCTGATGTTATAAGATGTAGTCACGTGAAAAATTCATATATTTTTCGCTTGCGACTTAATAATATGTCGGAGTGTTACATAAATGGTAGTTTGGAAGAGAAAGTTGCAGTGAGTTAAAGTGTAAGGGTGTATGTGCAAATAGGATGCTAATTTAGGGAGCAAAGTGCAACTAACCCATTTTTTTTTTTTTTCAAATTTCCCTTAAAAAAATTTAGTTGTACTTAATTAACAAAGACTTGTTGGAACCATTATAGGAGTATAGAAAGGACAAAAATTGCAGAAAAGCAATCCATAGGACGAGCAATCTAAAGGAACGTATGACTTGTCCCCTAGTTAGGGATGCAACACACATGATATGATTGGTCACTGCTCTTGTGTTTTCTCTTCTAGTTTTTGATCTTTTCCTTGTTATGTGTGTTAGGTGGTCTTGGGCCTATCTCAACCCCAAAAGTTAGCTTAAGAGGTGAGGCTTTCCCTCACACTTATAAAGTGACTACCAGCCCCTTCCACAACCGATGTGGGATAACCCCAACAATCTCCCCCTCACACATCGGGCCCTGGGTCGGAGAAGCGACAACCTGTTTCTCCCGTAGAATGTTGGGCCGAGACTTGTTGGTAAACCTGGGCTCTGATACCAGTGTTAGGTGGTCTTGGGCCTATCTCAACTCCAAAAGCTAACTCAAGAGGTGAGGCTTTCCCTCACACTTATAAAGTGACCACCAGCCCCTTCCACAACCGATGTGGGATAACCCCAACAATGTGTAAATATCTTGGTTAACCTGAGTATTTCACTCCAATGTATTCTCAGTTACAACTTAAAACTTTGAAAGAATGTCATTAAGGAATACCTCAATTGGTAGCAAAAGTTATTAATTCGAATTTCTCTTCCCCTTCTTCTTCTCTTTGTGCGGACATTGGGTGTCAAAAAAGAAAAAAAGAAACCTTTGAAAGAAGGCAAGAGCCATTTGCACTAAGAATTCAATAGGGCTAATTATTTTACCAAGCAGTGAATTTTCATAAAGAAATCCTTATTCTACATCGACCAAATGTACTCATTCATACCCTCCTAATGTTAAGTACAAAAAACATTATCTTTTCACCAAAAAGATGCTGCTAATTCATTTCTTATGAAGCCATATATAATCATTTCAAGGAATATATTTTCCCTTCATTACTGCCTCCTCACCCCAAACTAATTATAACTGAGCAACCAACTATATATATATATAATCTGTCAGCATGTCTCAGTTGTACTTATCGATCCATTCCAATATAACAGGAAAGTATTTTATATTTTCCATGGAAAGAAGACAAGAAAATGAGCAAAAAAAAGACAGAAAGAAAGCCATTAACGCAACTTCCATTAAAACATATATGGTTCATATTTTAGCACATGCCTTGTGGCCCTCGATTCCATGAATGCCATCAAAGCACACAGAAGAGAGAAGTAAAGGAAACCAGAAAATAAGACAATAGAAAGAACAAGAAAAAAAAAATAAAAACAATAAAAACAGGCAAATGATAAGAGAAATCTACCCTATCTTTTGTTAAGGACAAGAGAAATCTTCCTTGCGCACATGCCTTGTCCTTTACTGGGTAAAGCAACATGCCCGATTCAATTGGTCACTATTCCTGTACTTTTTCTCACAAATTCAGGATCCTTTCGTTGTCAGTTTAATAGTTATGTTTTTTGTACCTCCATGCGAAAATCCAACCTAGTTTATTAACATGCCAGTGGGAACCTAAAAGTGCTTGTCCTTTTCAGTTGAAAGATTAGTACTACTCCAATGTTGAATCTGTGAAAAGCAAGAACTTTGGCCAACTACTCCCAATAAGCGACAGATCAAATGGGGGCCCCAATTGAGCTTCTTAACACATCTATTGCCATTGATCAGTTCATAAATAGGGCCTTAATTTATTAAGCTTGTAATCTTATTTTCCAAGCTTAGGTGGAGGGCTTAGAAGAATGTAAATTTGGAAAACATCATCAAGAAGACAAGAGAAAGAGAATGATTTTTGTATAGACGCTAAAAAGAGTATATCATGGCTGGATCTACTGATACAATTATTGTTATCACTATGATCATTGCACATGCGTTCATTGTCCTGATCGCTCTTCTTTGTTTGCCGCTTAGATCCAAGTTATAAAGATTACAGCTAACATTATTGTGGATAGTGTATGGAGACTCCTTAAGCAATTTGGCACTCCACTAGATCCTGTCACATGAAGCATATAAAAAGCACGTGAATAGGCATAATATAAGTGGGAAGGAAAAAGAGCAAGTTCAAACAATTAGGTATATTAGAAGACAATATATCCAGATCACACTATGCAGGCATTGATAAAGATCAAGGAACATGCAGTTTCTCTATAATGGCAGCCATAACACTAAGTCTAGGAAATAGCACCTTTTACCCAAATCCCACTATCCAATAATAGAAATAAAGATAAAATAAAATTATAAAGTTATATTTTTTAGAGTCTCACTTAGCTAGCTTAAGAGACTACCACCAAGAAAAAAGTTCAATTTAATTACAACAACCAAATGCAATCTCAATTTAACAAGAAACCAAAAAGTAAAAAGTAAAAATAAAAAGAAGGAAAAAAAAACAACCTAGAAATAACCCTTTCCCTGACACTCATCCAAAACATCAAACAAAATCATATATTGTTAGAACTTGATAGGTGTTATGTTGGCAAATTCTAGGTGTTAACACTATAAGTGATAAAATGTCTTATTCATAGTTATTTCACGAGAAGATTCAAACGAAGTTCTATGTGTGAAATTGTAAGGGATGCATAGGACACTTTAGAGGTCACTCATGAAGGTACCAAGACTGTCAAAATTCAAAACTTGAAATGTTAATGTTAACATCTAAATTTGAAGAAATTGCGATGAAAGATGATGAGACCTTTTATGATGCATGACTTGAATTAATGACAATGGGCCCAATTAGTGTGAAGGTATTAATCAATCCGTGTGAAGGTATGGTCCTATCGGTGGAAGGTACCGATCGATCAATTTGACATAGCAAAAACCTATTGGTCGACCGATGAAGCTGATCGATTGGTTAGGTGATCATACACTGTGAATTTTAGATCATTCGGCATAAAGTCACTGGTTGATCAGTGGGGCGCGAAAACATGCTAGATACAAATTTAAGCCCTTGTAATTGATCAATCTTCTCCCCCATTTGTTAGTGACAGATAAGATAAGTCCAAAAATTGTGAAAACTGGAGGGGGCTTATTTAAGCCTTTTAGAGCATCTCCAGCAAGTGTTTTCATTTTACTACTCAAAATATAACTTTTTTTCATTTTAGCTACTAGTTTTTCACTATACACTCCAACAAGAACATCTATTTTAACTATCTACTCTAATTAAATATTATTTTTCAGTATTATTTTACTATTTTTTTTATCATTTCCTTATATTCCCCATAAAAATAGATAAAGAGAGAAGGAGAGAGAAAAGATTAAAAAAATAGAAAGAAAGAGAAAATATAATAAAATATTACTTACAAGTTGCTACAGTTACTTGTAAATATGAAGTTCAATGTAGCAATAGTAGAAAAACCTTCTATTTTACAGTATCTATTGGAGCAAGAAAAGTTAACAAAATAGCTAAATTTAACTAAAAAGTTAGTTTAGAAACACTGCTGAAGATGTTCTTAATGGGACCCAAGCAACCATTTGGTTGTCTAGAGCCTCAAGAACGTGTAGGATTGAGAGAAAGTGAAGGAAGAAGAGAGGGAGGAATAAAAGAGAACTCTTGTCGCAACTCTAGTAATTTGTCCCATGACAATGGATAAGATCAAGGAAGCGCAAGACAAAGGATCTAAAGTGCGCAAAACTCACGACCAAGGTTAGTAAAAGGGAGGCACCCAAATTTTGTGTGTTGCAAGACAGTTTGACATTTGAGGACGTCGTTGTGTACCGAATGTTGAGATGTTGAAAATGGACACCATGGGTGAAGCTCAGCAAACTCTCTACATGGTGCACAGGGTGTAAAATCTCATTTTTTAAACTAGGGTTAAGAAAACCTTAACGAGGACTTACATAATAGATAAGGAACAAAGAATGATATGGAAATTAGGAAATGGATCTCCACAACACTTAGTCGTAATTGTCTCGGGCCAATCTATTGGTGAGAATATATTAATCAATCGGTGGAAGGTATAGATCGATTAGTTTGACTAAGCGAAAACCTATTGATCGATGATGAAGCTAATCAATCGATTAGCTGATCGCACACTGTGAATTTTAGAAAAAGGTACTCGGTCTATCAGCATACAATTAACTGATCCATCGGTGAGGTGCGAAAACACACCAAATAAAACATTTAAGCCCTTGTAATCTATTGGTCATGTCACCAATATATCAATGATAGACAGTATGCAATTTAGATAAGTCCAAATATTGTGAAAACCGAAAAGCGGACTTATTTACGGCTTTTAATGGGACCCTAGCGACCATTTGGTCATTTAGAGCCTCCAAAATGTGTAGCAGAGAGATAAAGTGAAGAGAGAAGAGAGGGAGGAAGAAAACAGAGCTCTTTTCTTAGTTCTATAGGAGTTCAAATCTCTAAGAGATAATCTCTCAGCTCTAACTTGTGTTTTCATTCCAAAAAACACTGTTATATCAAATGACAAAATTGCCCCCCTAAAAATAACTAAATGGATCCCCCTCCATTTCATTTGAAATGGAGAGGATCCTTCTCTATTATTTCAAGGCTTTAACACCTTTAATACCTAGGGCACATTTGGAATGCAAAAAGTACTAGACTTATTTGGGGAATGACTACTGCAAAGAATACAAGAATCTTGAATTGAATAACCATTCCTATTCATTTTTAAAAAAAAAAAAAAAAAAAAAAACCCAAAAATGACAAGATTTCATAATTGGAACTGAATCAAATTTCAACCAAATTTCCTAAAATACCCTTACTAGAATCAGCTTTGGTTGCAACTCTAGTAATTTCTCCCATGATTGTGGATAGGATGAAGGAAGTGCAAGAGAAGGATCCAAAGTGCACAAAACTCACGGCCAAAGTTTGTAGCGCTCTAGATTTTAAAAGTCTTATTTTAGAGATATTAATTTGATGCTAGGATTATATTAATATTCATATTAGGCAATGATATTAATTCTTGAGGAATTTATGATATTGTATGAATGGTAATTGGCGATTGGTAGTTGTATAATAGCAAATGGAATGTAGAATAGTATTTGGAATGTAGAATAGTATAGGGTAGGTAGAATAGTAAATGGAAGGTAGAATAGTAAATGAAGGGTAGAATTGTAAATGAAAGGCGGAATAATATTTGGCTTTTTTCCTATAAATAGAGCTTCCCCCTTCACAAATTTCACCACTCCTCTCCCTTCTCTTCCACATATTCTTCCTTCTTCCGCTTTCTACTCTGTCTTTCTTCTTTCTGAGAGTGTTTACACAGAGTAGAGAGAGAAAGGGTGAGACAAAGCGCTGTAAGAAAGAAAGAACATGAGAGAGAGAGGGAGAGAGAGAGAGAGAGAGCTAGCAGAGAGATGGTGAATGGCAGAGTTAGAGGGAGAGGCTGTGAGATGAAGATAATTCAGAGAAAGATGGAGACAGAGAATCAGAGGTTGAGAGGGAGTTTTTGGAGACTGTGAGAGATATTGAAAGAAAGAGACTGTACGAAGCAGAATGGGTTTCAACAAGTAATTACCTTTGATGATCCATTCATGTAATCCACTGTAAGTATTCTTACTTACTGATAGTGATATTGATATTCAATAATATAGATCTGTATAGCTTTATTAAATGTCTAGCATTTTGATATAATTGCATCAACAATGATTTATATTATTATGAATCAATTGACTCATTACTTTACAGTTTTTGTAGTGCTTGCCGGAATGGAAAGTCAAGGTAATTATGCAGTTGTGATTAGAGCTTCATATTTGAGATGTACAAAGATTCTAAGTTGGTGAAGTTTGTCTAGAGTTTATACAATCAGATAGATTTGTATAAATGTCTTGTTTGGCATAATTGTGGGTATTTTGTATAAAGAAAAATATTTTTAAGAGTATTGTTTTGTATTGATAAATTTCAAATTTTCCACTATATAAGATTATTTCAGCATAACACTTGATTTATTTACAAGACAAAAGAAGAGAAATATCGAGATGTTACAAAGTTAGTAGAGGAGAGGCACCCAACTTCTGTGTGTCGAAAGACAAGAGTTTTGAGATTTGAGGACTGTCGTTGTATACCAGATGATGAGATGTTGAAAATAAACATCATGGGTGAAGCTCATCAATCTCTCTACATGGTGCATAGGGTGTAATACCTCATTCTAAACTAGGGTTAAGAAAACCTTAATAAGGACTTAAAGAATAAAAAAGAAATAAAGAAGGGGAAAGTCCACATAACCTCCTCAAACTACCACTCAATTGACAATGTCCCCCCCAAACTTTCAATTGTGACAATGCCCCCCCTAAACTACCAAAAGTTGTCAATGTTCCCCACAATGACGAAATTACCCTTAGTAAAATTACAAAAAAAAAACTAAAAACTAAAACTTCTAGAAAAAACCTAAAACTAACAAAAAAAAAAAAAAATCCAAACGTTGAATTTTTTTTTTTTTAAATCAATTTTATAAGAAAAAAATTTTAAAAATTTCGATTTTTTTTATAAAAATTGAAAATTTCCATTTTATTTTATTTTATTTTTGTTTTATAATTTTATTTAAATAAAAATTTACGTTTAAAAAAATAATAAAATTTTCGTTTAATAAAATGAAATTTTTTGTTTTTTAAAACTAAATAAAAAATAGTTTTTTTAAAAAAATAAAAATTTCTGTTTTTTTTAAAAAAAATATTAAAATTTTTTGTTTAAAATATTTTTTTTTCTAAAAAATATTATTTTTAAATTAAAATTTTTCGTTTTTTTTTTTAATTTATAGGGGTATTTTTGTCTTATTGAGAAATCTATAGGGGTATTTTTGTCTTATTGCTAGTCTTGGGGAGGACATTGACAATATTTTGGTAGTTTGGAGGGGACATTGTCACAATTGAAAGTTTGGGAGGGACATTGTCAATTGGGTGGTAGTTTGAGGGGGGTATGTGGACTTTACCCAATAAAGAATGATGTGGAAATTAGAAAAAATGGAATCGAACAACACTTAGCGGTAATTGTCTTAGGCCAATCTATCAGTGGTGGGAATGTACTAATCAATCGATGGGAAGGTATGGACCTATCGGTGGAAGGTATTGATCGATAAGTCTAACTCAGCAAAAACCTATTGATCGATTCGTGGTCTAGCTGATAGATAAGTTAGGTGATCATACATTGTGGATTTTAGAAAAAGGTACTTGATCGATCGGCATAAAGTAACTGATCGATCGGTGAGGTGCGAAAACACGTTAGATAAAAATTTTGTACAAAAATTTACTCCAATCTACTCTAATAAATACAAAGTGATCTGACATGTGAGAGACACGTACTTGTTTTTAACATTATTAACAACAATTAACTCTCCTACATATGTAATGCTCACCCAATGTCTAAAATTTTAAGAAACCTAGAATCCAAGAGTCCACCTACAGACCTTTCTTCTCCCTTTTCTCTTTCTCACATGTTATGAGAAGGGAAAAATATAAAAATGCTCTCCAAACTAACATCCGTTTGCGATAGAGCTCCACAATGTCTAAAAGGTACTAAAGTAGCCCATCAAACTACCAAAATGTATCAAAAAGGTCACTTATTTTTTTTATATTCGTATAATACCCCTATTCTTTTAACAAATAAAATAATAAAATATATAATTGTATAGAAAAAAAAATAAAAATAAAAAATAATGGGCAAATAAATACAAAAAAAAAATGAAATAAATAAATAATTAATCACTGTAGTTAGCCTAAATTACAAATTGCTTCATGTCGTATGAAAGTATAATCAAAAGTTCTTGAGATATTCAAAAAAAAAAAAAAACAATTTAATCACTAGAGTCTGTTAAAAAATTGTTTTTATTCCCCCATTGGTTTTTTTTGTATTTTTATAAAATTATTTGGTTTTTCTTTTATATTATTTTATTATTTTATTTGTTAAAAGAATAGGGGTATTATAGGAATATAAAAAAAATAAGTAACATTTTTTATACATTTTGGTATTTTAATGGGTTACTTTAGTACTTTTTTAACATTATGGAGTTCTATTAGAAACGATTGTTAATTTTGGGGCTTTTTTATATTTTTTCCAAAGAGAAATTGCTAGTGGTGAAAGATATTGGGTTTTTTACCTGACAGAGTCATTCTACCATCATCTAAACCCTTTTCCAACACCCACTAGTTGTATGTTTTTTGTGCTATGTTTTTCATCACTTTTATTTATAATATTGACTTTCTAAAGCCCACGTCCATAAGACATTTTGTATAATTTCTTCCCTTCTTTCTTCGGTTCTTCCATGGAATATTGTTTAGTTGTTTGCACCATAATTTCATGGCTTCCTCACATCAAAACCAACCAAAAATCATCACCAAATTGAACAAAAAACCCAATATCTTCCACCGTAACAATTTTTCATAACATGTGAGAAAGAGAGAAGGGAAAAGCAAATTTTTGAGGCCGACTTTCTCCTAATTTGGGCCCCTCAAAATTTTGAACCTTTTTTTCTTTCTTTTTTTATTTTTATTTTTTTTCTTAATTGAATAAGGGAAAAAAGGCTACAGGAAATTTTGAACCTTGGGTGAGCATTACAAACGTTAGTAGAAGAAAAGTTAACAACTACCGAGAAAATTAAAGAAACATATGCCTATTACATGTTTATAGGACACTTGGCATTTTGTAGAGCGGTTTAAAAGAAATTTTTTTCCAACCAGATTGAAAAAAAAAATTTATTCTCAAAAATTTAAGCCCTAATAATCGATCAGTCATATCACCGATATATCAGTGACAGAAAGTGGGGGATTTAGATGGTCCAAAAATTGTGGCAATTGGACGGGGGCTTATTTAAGGATCTTAATTTATGGGACCCTAGCGACCATTTGGGAACAAAGAGAGGGAGGAACTGAGGAAGGAAAGAGAGCTGGTTATTTGGGAGTTCAAGACCCGGAAAGGTAATCTCTCAACTCTAGCTTATGATTTCGTTCCTAAAATCATTGTTAGTTCCAAGGCTCCAATACCTTTAACTGACGTCATGCACGTGTGGAATAGGATCGTACTAGCCTTATTTGGGAATAGGAATCAGTATTATCGAGAACACAAGAATCCAGAATGCAATGACCATTCCATATTCATTTGTGTGATGAAACTCTAGATCGACCAAATTTTTTAATCGGAATGAATGCACTTACATTATGGGAGTAACAACCAAATTTCTTAATTAGAATGGAATCGCATAAAAAGGATCTAGACGGTGAGAACTGCAGACGTTTCCTCAAGTCTGTTTAAACCATAGTTTGACTCAGCCTCATAGGGCATCAATGGAAATTTAAGGCGGCTAATACTAATCAGGTATACGTGAAAATTCTCTATTATGAAGATTCGAACTCACGCCCTAATACATGTCCTGATCACTTGAAAAAATTTCTTGGGCCATTGAACTACCACCCTTAATAGTAGGAATATGTAACTATTACTTACGAATGAATACTTCTAAGATAAAAATGTAACTAAACAACTAAATAAGTATTCCAAATGAATAGCTATTCTATTTTTTAGCCTATTTTTGGGTACCAATAATACCCTTATAGGCATGAACGGCGTGGACCAAAACAAAATGGAGCTCAATTAACAAGCCCTGCCCAAGAGCATGTTCCTTAGGGCAGAAACTTCAGTCCAAAAGGTAAGAAATCAAGTCAAGTCTCGAGAGAACAGTTTGAGGCCAAGGGTCCATAAAAGACCCTTAGGTGGACTTTAGCCTAATTAAGTTTTACATTATTAATTACTATATGCATGGAAGAGACATTGTATTAAAAACTAGAAAATATTTAGGATATGGCAATATAGTAATTAAGCAACTTTGCATAAATTTACCCCCATGGTCTATGTCATTTCTTGACGAGCTAGAAGAAGTAGGTGGGGAGCCCAACGAAAGATCATTGCAATCTGCTCCAAAGTAGCCTGGCAAAAAATATTTGCAAGGAGTAATTTAATTTAAGAAAATTTCAGAAAATTTGGTAAACTTTCACGCGTTTTGAAGCTACCATTTTAAAGTACAAGAACTCTCAATTTAGGATATCCCAAAGCTTTCAATTTTTTCCAATGACATTCACTCATTAGGATTTTTCACTAAATATTTTCAAAATTCTCAAAATATTCATGTTTTTTTTTTATAATAAAAATTTCAAAGATTCAGGTTAAAATTTAAAAGTTCTTTATCGTAAATTAAGAGTTTTTAAACTTTAGGGATATAGTTTCAAAACGAGTAGAAGTTTATAAGGTTTTCTGAAGTTTCCCCTTAATATTTTCTTTAATTTGTTATGTCCGAGGAAATAATAATAATATTCTCAAACTCTTTTTTGAAATGGAGATAAAGAACATTTTTTTTTTTTAAACCTTTTTTAATTATTTGGAGATATTCAAATTCATTCAAGTAAATTCTGGTAATCAGCTTACATGGCTTGAAACAAGCTAAGCCCGTTAAATTCATCAAATTTGACGATCCTTCATTGCAATTGCATGTGTATCCAGCTCCATTGGCCATGCACGTTCCGTCACCGCACCAAACTAGGGCACAAGCTGTAACCCATATATAAATAAATAAATCAAATTTTGAATAAGAAAAAATACAGTTTCTCAGTTTATTTGCATAATTTTTTTTCACATTCATTTTTGCTTGTGCCCTTTTTTAAAAATAAAAAATAAAAGAGAAATGCTTGGCTTCATTAAAAAGTCCATCTTTTGGCCATTTTAATCCTAAGTAGCATGGTCAATTTTAAAATTAATAGATTTTAAACAATAAATTAATAGATTTCTAGAAAATAGGTCATGCCACCTAGGTTTAAAATGACCAAAAGATGAACCTTTTAATGAAACCAAGCATTTCTCGTTAAAATATGCTATGATTCATGAGTGTACGGTTAGTCAGGTTCGGAAGAGATGGGAGAACAGGAGGAACTAGCGGTGGCGGAGGCGCTGGAGATGCATTACCACATTGGAAATCAAGTGTGCCTGCAATGTCATTGGTAGCCCAATTAGTTATTTGTTTTGTCTTTAATTGTATGTGAAAAAAAAAATTAAAAATAAATAGAAGTTCATATTTTGAACATTTTAATTGCCCAATTGGGATAAATATTAAAAAATAATTATATGTATAGCAGATTGAAATCTTATTATTTGTTTCAAAGCATTTAACTAACTCTCCTTGAAAAATGGAATTAATAAAATCTTCTACGTCTAGATATTGTTTCCCCCTTTTTAGCTTGAAGCTTTTGTGTGAGAAAATAGCAAAAACAAAAATAAAAATCCTTTCGAACCCAAATTTGATTCGTTGAGTTCCTAATGCACTCCATAAGTTATGCAGGGGCCCATTTCGTACTCCATATCAACAGCAAAATGGGTGAGTCATAATTAAAAATAGGGTAAAGTCCACTTAACTCCCTCAGACTACTATCCTAATAACAATTTACACCCAAACTATCAATTGCAACAATTTACTTCGCAAACTACCAAAGCAATGATAATATACCCCCAATTTAAAAAAAAAAAAAAAAAATTACAAAATTACTCTTACTAAAATAAAAACAAAAATACTAAAATTTAATTTTTTTTTTAATTTTTAAAGGTATTTTTGTCTTATTGAAAATTCTATAAGGGTGATTTGGTCATTTTGCTAGCATTTGGAGGTACATTGTCGTTGCTTTGATAGTTTTGAGGGTAAATTGTCGTAATTGATAGTTTAGGGGGAAGATTGTCATTTGGCTGATAGTTTGAGAGGATTAAGTAGATTTTACCCTTAAAAATAAATAAATAAATAAATAATTGAAATCTTTTCGGTTCATGGGAGATCTGCGGAAGAAGTTTTGGTTGAGAGAGCTACCTTTTTCACTGTTTCTAATGGCCTATTATTTCACAATCTTGTTGGAATTGCATATTTTGTGACACAAAGCAAGGAATAGCCAAGAAATTTAAAATTCCAAAGTGACCAAAATCCCATTAAGACATACACAGAATCCCCCAAAAGAACTAAAAGCCTGAAATCATTAGCATCAATCAAAACATTTAAGAAGTGAAATTAAACAAAAAAATAAATTGAAAATATAGATTTTTTTTTTTTTTTTCTCTGTTTGACAAGGAAAAGTGAAGGGTCTATCGAGTTACACTTTATAGAGGGTCTTTCATATCTTTGTATGCACACAACCCACTTAGAGGAATGAGTAACGTTAGAATTTCTTTCTGTATTTTTCTTTTGTGACTCTAAAAATGATGTATTTTTTAAAATCACTATTGAGCTTATGATTAATGACTATTGAATTTTGATCAAATGGTAATTTTAAAAGCCAATACATTTTTTGAATGATACGATTCATTACTCCACTTACACTACAAAAAAATGCAATATTAGTGACGTGGCAACTGTTCACTAATTTTTGCTACGTCAGTATTTGGTGACATGAAAATTTCGGACACGTTACTAAAATCTTTAGTAACGTGTCAATTTTAACATGTCATCATTTGGTGACGTGTTAAACCTGCCACGTTACCAAATGATTGACACGTCATCTTTTAGTAACATGTCACTTTGGCACATTACTAAATGGTAACATGTCAAATTGACATGTTACACTTTTGGTAACGTGTCACCGTTTAGTAACGTGTCACATTGACACGTTACCATTTGGTAATGTGTTATAATGACACATTACTAAAGCATGACGTGTCACATTGACACGTCACCAAATGTTGACATGTCAATTTAATACGTTACTAAATTTAATTAATTAAATATTTAATTTGTAGACACAAAACTAATTAACTGAATTATTGAACAATCGATACATATATATACCTGTATAAAACTCGGCTCGCTCGTTTAACGTTCGCGCGAATACTAGCGCAAGTTGTACATTTTTTATTATGTATATATAATAAAAATATACATGTACGACTTGCACTAATATTCGCGCGAACGTTAAATGAGCGAGCCGAAAATTAGTAACACTAGCATATGTATGGACACGAAACTAGGTAATTTTTTTTTTTTTAATAACAAAATTAAGAAAATTGGAAATAAAGCTGGCATATGTATTGCATGCATGCAATAGAAACAAGTTTTCTTAGCAAGAAATTCCAAACTACTATATCGGCTTGCTTGTGCCCAACTATCTGATATAAGTGATCCGCTCATGCATGGACACGAAACTAGTTAACTCAATTATTAAACGATTGATATAGATATACCCGTATAAAATTGGGCTCCCTCGATCATTTAATGTTCGCAAATATTAGCGCGACTCGTATATATTTATTGTATATACACATAATAACAAGTACTAGTAATATATATACGTACTTATAATTAAGTACTATACAATAATTTGGTGGTCTATATTATTGATTAAGTATTTGGATTTACTAATTACTAACAGTAAGTACCACGTGCTTACTGTTACTTAATTAGTAAATCCAAATTCCAAATACTTAATAAATAATTTTATATATATATATATATGGATCCATTCCATATATCTATAGACTAAATTTAATATAAATGGGTGCATGCAGTACTTATTAATGATATTTGGCACTAGAAATTTAATATACATAATCATATCGATTCATATGTATATGATTTCTCGAAAATCAGGATACTTATTGATATTGGCACTAGAAATTTAATATATATAATCATATCGATTCATATAATGAATATGATATATACCATATATGCATGATACTGTGGCTTGAATAATCTCTAATGAAATGATTACCATTAATATTGTTAAACCATAAATATAATTATATTATTGTATTGATAGTTACAATATTCAAATTAATATAATTATGTACTATCGATCAACTTAGTCCCATTGTTATTAAAAAATGAAAATGTGGTTCTTAGTATTAAAATTATATTCTAGACTATTAATACATATATTATAGTCTATAAGGGCTTGGTGCATGTTCGATCTCCTAATCTTAAGTATATATTGTTTTTAAAAACTAAGTTAGCAAATTAAGAGCTAGCCTTTTTTTTTTTTACTTGGTAATAAAAAAGAAAATTAGTATATCGAGGATATTGATTACGAGCTCAACCCTAGATCTTCATTACCTTCATATAAAATTATGAAAAATTAAAAAGCTATAGCTAGGGCTGGCTAAAGCATCAATATATATACTTGGCCCCTAAGGTTTACAAAACCTATGAGGCATATTAATTGCATGCATGCTGCCCATGCATAAGCTGTAGAACAAGATTTCTTATAACCCTAAGGTTTACAAAGCCTCTGGTACATGTCTACATACATATACTAGGTTGGGGTGGGAAATATTTTACAAATTAATTTATTTTTGTTACTTTGTTTTCATTTTTGGAAATTAAATTAAATCGTGATGTGTCATGTTTGCCACGTCACGCTTTAGTAACGTGGCACATATAGCACGTCAAGGTTTAGTGACGTGGCACATATGCCACACCACCCCATTGGTGATGTGCCATGTGGTCACACGTCACATGTCACCAACGGGGTATTGGGACCCACGCCTACAGCTGGCCCACACTCACAGCACTCCTTCTTCTTCCTTCTCTTTCTTTTTTCTTCTCCCTCCTTTTTTTTCTTCTCCTCCGGTGCGCACCTTTTTTTCTTCTTTCTTTTTCGTCTCCGGCTGGCCGGTGATCACTCACTCTCTCCCTCGATCCCACTGATCTCTCCTGGCATGATCACAACTCTCCGACAGCACTATCTCCCTCCGACGGTCTCTCTCAATCTCCGGCACTCTCTCCCTCTCCGACAACGTACATGTATATATATTTACACTTTATATATATATGCTTATAATTTTTTTTATTTTTTTTGTTAATTATTGTATATTAGTTTGAAATTTAATTATTCGTTTTACTTTTTGTATGCTAGGAATTTTGTACATATTGTTTATAGTGTAAATGTTTAAAAAATGCATTTAAATAATTTGTAGACCAATAATTTTGTTTAACCTAGATTTATTTTGTTTAGGGTCATCATAAAAAAAATGCATTTAAATAATTTGTAGACCATTAATTTTGTTTAGGTTATTACAATTATATTAGTGTAAATGTTATTAAATGTTACAACTAACCTAGATTGTTTTATTCCTTAATTGTTTAGGGTCCTCATAACAAATGCATTTAAATTTGTAGACCGATAATTTTGTTTAGGTTATTACAATTATATTAGTGTATATGTTATAATAAAATTTAAAAAAAAAAAAAAAAGAAGAAGAAAAAAAGATGTCAAGAAAAAAAAATATTTAAATTATTTAGATTTTATGTAACAAATGCGATAACTCAATTTGGACTTCAATTTTAATTTGTTTAGGTTTTGCAGATTTAGATTACGTACATGTAAATAAATAATAAAAAAAAATGCAATAATTTAAATTTGTAGTGGTTTTAATTTTGTTAGGTTTTGCAAATGTGGATTATGTAACTAACCTAGATTTAATTATTCCTTGTTAGGGTCCCCATAACAATGCATTTATCTATGTGTTTAGGGTAATATAATGTAGGGTTCCTAATTTCTCAATTTGTAACTTATGCAGACACAATTCTACATCTTGCCTGACTCGAATATTGAGGCAATCAAGGACACGTTCAAAGACATGGACAAGAAGCTGAAGCTTTGGAGACATAAGTTAAAAAAGAAACTCGAAATTCAGCGCGGTGATACTCCTGCAATAGTGAGTGTGAGGATGGGGAAGACCCTTGGAAAGTACGACCCCATAGACATGGAAATATTGTTAGAGAAATGATGTGATTACTCGAATCAAGTAGGCCACGAGTTTAATTTTATTTGTGTATTTTATTAATTGTAATTGTTTGATGACTCGCAGATTAATAATGTAAGTTGTGTATGTAGGACTGTGCTCAACATATGAGAGACATACAAGCATTGAATAAAACACCACACTGCACTAGCTCGACGAGCTTCGCAAGGGTGTCACATGAGGAAGTATGTTTGTCATTTACCAAATATATATATATATATATATATATATATATATATATATATATATGTGTGTGTGTGTGTGTGTGTGTGTGTGTGTGTGTGTGTGTCATCAAGAGTTTAATATATATACCAACATATGTTTATGTTGTGGGTTTTTGCAGGTAATTACTTCGGGCAAGGCTCCTACGCGAGTGAAAAGTTATATCAAGACCCATAAAAAGAAAGATGATAGCTTCCCAACTCCGGAGGTCGATGAGAGAATTGTATGCTGCTTACACCTTTATCTTAAATTTTTATTTGTGTATTAACTTATTTCGAATTAAAACTTAGCTAACGATAATCATGTCTAATGTAACATACAGGTAATGATGGAGGAACTATTGGAAACTGAATCTGCAGAATTGATAGATGGGCCCTAGGGGACGGTTTGGTGGGCACCGAACGACGCGTACGCCCAGGCGTGCACAACAATAAGCCTAAACATGTGGATCGTGTTCGAGGGGTTGGTAAAAATATTCTACTTGTGCGCGGCAACATCCACTCCTATTATACATTGTCCCAAGCACGGTCACAAAACCCTAGAAGCTCGATTGTCTCGCAAATGATTGAAAGAGAACTCGAACTTGAAAGGGAGCAACACATGGCACAGTTGGCTGCACAATTGGCCCAGCAGAGGGAGCAGATTACTGCGGAGGTTACCGCACAGATGGTTGCGCAGATTGCTAAGCAGATGGCAGTGTATGAGGCCCGGGTTTGTGTGCTTGAGGGCTCAAGACATGTCACCTTCGAATCGGAGGTGACTAATGTTAGGGCTCCGCACGACACAGAGTCTCTAGCCCATGTGATTGTGAGATCCTTAGTAGATAGTCGATCAGGTAACACTATATTATTTTTTGTTTCTCTTTTAGTAATACGATCACCTTCTAAAATGACTATCATTTTAACGGTTAGTAATTTTGTTTGATAATCACACTTTGTGCGTATCTTTCTGTCACACATGCATGTGCATAACACATTTGCAACGCAATATATATAGAGGACGTAAGAGTAGAAGCTGAGGACGGCGATCACAATGAAAGCCAACAACGGACCTCAGCTAGACAAAAGTCTCGTTTATCAAGACATTGTACCCCTGGTTCAGCATCCCCGTACATATATATATGACTTAATAAAAATTGGTTGTCGAATAATCAAATAGCGTATATACTTAATTCAAAATACTTGAAAAATAGGAAAACCAATTAACATGTTTTGTGGTTGTGGAAATGCTGGATATATCAATCATATATATGCTTCATAATTTTGTTTCACTCCCTATTTTGTGTAGATAATTGCTTGGTAGTGGGAATGAGTGAATTATTATATGTTGTGCCATTTCAAATTATGTGTATGGTTTTCTTCATAGCCATGTAGCGACATGAATTATATATATCCCAACAAATATATGTTATACTCAGCTTCACCTTATTTTCACCTTTCGTATGGATTATCATTGAAACTTTATTGTTCTTGGTTGGTTTGGTGGTGGCTGCTGGTTGGAGCTTTGCATATTTAATGTTGCAATATTTGTTGAAGCTGATTGGGTTGGCTGCCTCATTTTGTTTTAATTCAATCCATTGAGTATAACACACACACACACATACACATATATATAAAGTCATGTGTGTGTTGATAGTGTAGATATATATCTTGAAATTGTTTATGTGACGTTTATAGATTTGTTAAACCTGAATATTGTTGAGTATGATGACCTTCGTATACTTTGACGTTGCGCATCGCTTAGGACTTGATGTTTGCTAATTAGTTGATTGTTTGCTATCATGTTTGCTAATTGATTGTTTGTTTTATCATTTGCAGTTAGTGCGAAGAACTCAGGCGGTTATGATGGTGTTTACTCGGATTTGGTTTGGGTGTTTGTTTGAGTCATATATTCGCGAATAACTTAAGTTGTATATTTCTTATGTTTTGTTGATATATATAGTGGTGTATAGAGACAATTTTATTTAATTGATAGATTATTTGTGATAGTTGACAGTTTTTGTCTAAATTATTTATGACAGGTGATAGATAAGTGATAGTTATCTTGATGGATAGTTAGTGTAGTCTACATGTGTAACTCGTATATCAGGTGTGGCGGCGCCTAAACTCGGGTATAATGACCCGAGAAATTTTTTTCCTGCTAGAATTGGTGATGTGTTAACTCTGACACGTCACTACATGGTGACGTGTTAGAGAGTTGACACATCACTAAAGGGGTAACGTGTCTAGTTTAACACGTTACCTATTTGGTAACATGTCATATTAGACACGTTACCACTTTGGTGACATGTCAAATATGACACATCAATAAACGTTAATGATGTGTCAAGTCTGACATGTCATTAAAGTTTAATAATGTGCCATATGACACGTCACCCTTTGGTGACGTGTTAAATATGACACGTTACTAATGTTTTGGTAATGTGTCAATTTCTGACACGTCATCAAATGGTGACGTGTCAAAATCAATACGTTACTAAATTCCCATTTGTAATATCCAATTTCTTAACCAGCCACACACGTCACTAACGGTCCATTACCAAAAATATGTTTTTTTGTAGTGTTAGAGAGACATGCATCCAATCGTGTGCATATTCATATATATTGTAAACTGAAAACCTAGGATCAAAACTCGTAAAAGATTAATTCTAAATACTCAATGCCTATCGGCCATCAATTAAGTAAAATGAGAACTGGATATATAAGAAATGAGCATATAGCATTACTCTTTGTAAAAAAAAAAAATCAAAATACCACATGTAAGTCATATTTAGAGGTGGAGAAAGAGAGAGAGAAACTCACAGTTAGGAACAACACAAGAGGGGAAGGTCAAAGGACCAATCTGAATTTTCTTCCAACCAGGATTACACTCACAATCAAAACCAATGATTGAAGCAGTGGAGGGTATGCATGTTCCTTGGCCACAATTTATTATTGGACACACAGCATCTGCACACACAAACCATTATCACCCACAAACAAAACCATCCAAATGAAAGAAAAGTGAAACAATATTTTGGTTTTCTGTTATGTTAAGAATACTAGCTAGAATATATAGGTTGTCACCTTGTATTGGGTCTGACATCAACTGTGTGGAACTGGCTGTCAGATTGCTGTGGAAGATCAAGAGAGTAAGGAGAAGGAGATTGAAACAGATTAGATTGACATTTTTGAAACTGAAGGCTTCCATCATCAAGGCTAGGGTGGGGCAAGGAAGGGCTACATGGTTGGTGGTGCAAGTTTAAATGGCATTTATAGAAGAGTTAACAAAATTATGATAACCTCACCTGGAAGTCACCTGTTTTCTTTTTCTTTTTTTTCTTTTTTAAGTTACTTGAAGTACTTCAGGATCATTTTTTCCTTTATAACTCAATTTTATTAAACTGATTTTAACATGTATTTTTAATTATTTAATGCATTATTAATAGAGCATTTCCTCCAACCTAATTTATAACATTAACATTTGTTATGTATTTTTAAAAATATATATAAGAACTTAAGAATAGATTTTAGTTTAATAAATTATTTTTAACCCAATTTAAAGAAAAAGAAAAATTATCCATATTTGTAGCCATTAATCTTACAGCCTACTATAGCATAAATTCAATTAAAGCAATTTTCATATAAAAAAATATAAAAAATTAAAGCAATCTTGATTCGAATATCTACCGAACTTTCTTTATGGCCAAACTCTTTAAAACATTTGAAGCGGTATTGTTTGGACGAAAAAGAGAAAAGAAAAAAAAGCAAGGGAAGACTTTCCAAATTCCAAGTGGTCCAACATAGGGGCAGAGGTACCAAGAAAAGTATACCCTTGTGGGTGATGGGATATCCGCTCTTGTGTTTCAAGTGTAGTTAATATTTTTTTCTCGAGGAAAAAAAAAAAGGAGTTTGAATGGGGCGGGGGAAACGATGGAGGGAAAAGGAGGAGACAGTGAGATAAATTGGTCGTGTCGATTTACAATTGGTGGTTGAGAGTTGAAGACGGACAGTCCTGCCAAGGCATTGTTTGGCCCGTCTTTAATTAAATATGTCCTACCTCATGACCGATCCTTAGGGAATAGGAGCCTCTTTGTTAAAAAATTAACTAAATATTATTTATTTTATGATTCAAATTTAAAATTTGTATGTATATGATTTTATATTATTTAAGTTTTTTAATGACATATCAGTCGTTAAATTTACCAATTTTAAATCTTGACCAATAAGTAAAAAAAATACTTTTCGTACTCATTGCTACTTCAGACTTGTCGCTCAAGGCTTCTCTCCTCTTTTTTTTTTTTTTTTTTTTTTCCCTTTAATTTAAAACGTGTTTAGTATATGAAAAAAAATGCAAACTTAATCTATGTGATTGTCAGATTTGTAGATTCGAATCCTCTCTAGTCCATTTTGGACCGGAGAATGTCCAATTCATAGATAGAATTTTTTGAAAAGAAATTTTAGGGCTATAAATGAAATACGTGTACCACTACTTAAATATAATAATAAAATATTATTTAGAATAAAAATAATAATAATAAAAATAATGGAGTGGCTGACCACCCCATCTTAACCCCTGCCACCCCCATTTTTACCCTAGGGGGTGGCTTCGGCCGCCCCTAGACCGGCTAGTCTGGGGCGGCCCAAGCCACCCCATGACCCTCAAGGGCCAAATAAATAAATTAAGGCAAAACCCTTTAATTTATTTATTATTTATTTTTTATTTTTTTATTTGGCCCTTGTGGGTGGCCCAAACCACCCCCAAGGACCGTAGGGTGGCTTCAGTCGTCAAAACCGGCCGGTCTGGAGCGGCCGAAGCCACCCTTAGGGCAAAAATGGGGTGGCTGGCCACCCCCTAAGGCCAAGATAGGGTGGCCAACCACCCCATTATTTTTTATTTTTTTTTGTATTTTATTCTAAATAATATTTTATTATTATTTTTATGTAGTGGGACACTTGTCCCATTTATGGCCTTAGAATTTCTAAGAAAAAATCTTAATCATGAACTAGATACTCTCTAATCCATTTTGAATTGGAGAGGATCCGAATCCCTGATTTGTAATCAACTCCATCTAGTATCAAAATAAACTCAAAGTTTCTTTAGGTATACTAAAAAAAAAAACAATTTGCTTCCTACTATCAAATTTCATCCACTAACTTAACAACTAATTCTAATAATGTGACACATCAAAACTAATAAAATTGTAACAAGTATTCTATTTAAGTCAATGTCATATTAACAAAATCTGTTAAATTAATAAACAAAATTTAATTGTAAAGAGTAAATTATTTTCTTAACATACATCATGTACCTCTAAATTAATTTTGCTATCACAATAAGTTAATTATAAATCAAGTAAACCGCATAAATTGATTTTGTATTTCGCTTTATTATTAAAAGTACTTGCATCCAATTTCATCCAATGTCCTTGCCTGCTTTCCCATTGCCCAGGGCGTAAAGAGAGATTTATTGGCAGCAAACATTTTTTTTTTCTTTAATATAAATTCATTTCATCTTTTAGATAGTCAGATGATTAAGAATTGAATGAATAAAATTTGAAGAATAATATTAGTAAAAGTAAATAAACAAGGGTTCTGCCATTATGATCAAGTTACATATTACATTGAGTGGGTTACACAGGCAAAAAACACAACAAATAGAAACCTTTTCCAACACTTGGGATTACAATCGATCGGCTGCGAGATAAACAAATGGAATATCGAGAAACAATTAGAAGACACAATCACAAAGCAAAGTGACTAGTTAGGAAAACGGTCTACTATCTTCAGTATGATGGCGGTGGCACCATCATCCTCATGCCGACCCAAATTCTGAAAACCACTTCTCATGCTTTTCTATATCAGAAGGAGAAACGCTGCGTTGGACCTTAATCAAGGCTTCTTCAAAGTCGCACATGGCAACAGGGTCCTTTGAAATCTCATCCTTGGGCATGTTCTTAATCTCATCGCGAGTCTTTCCAGCTATTTTGCGCCTCATGCCATTCAAGGAAGCATCCCGGCAGACGTTCGTCAAATCATCTCCACTGTACCCATCTGTTCGGCGAGCCACATCATCAATATCTACATCGGGGGCCACCTGATACATGATCAACATGATCAATCAGAAAACATACAAAATAAGTACAGGGAAATATATACATGCATGCATATGATTGGCAACTATGATGGAGTTACTTCATCAAGACAATAACAGAATCAGAACGGTGTGGGAGTGAGGGCACAAGAAAGAAGACCAACTTGATTATTTTTTGATTTGTAATCACAGTATTATAGAAAAGAGAAGTACACAGTGCGTACAAAAGTTCTCCTAAATTAACAGATCCTTTAAGTTTGAACCATATAGACTAGACAAGTGATCAAACCTTCCATGCAACATATTTTTCATCTTTAGTGGTCATTTTCTAGTCAGCAAATTAAAGCAAACCATGCAATATGCCAATTAAGTTACTTCTATGTTAACAATCCAGGAGACAAATGACCTTACATTCTGAAATTAACCAAGAAATGCAATGTCAAATGTGATACAAAAAAGAAGATAAATTGATGACCAAAATAAAATCTTAATCCAGTACTATGGGCAGATAAAATACAAGTTATAAACTCATTTACCTCTACAGTTTTCAAATTGATTCGGATAAGTTCTTTACGGCTCTCAAAATTTGGAAGAGGAATATATATTCGCTTTTCGAGCCGCCTCCTGCATTAGATTACCACAAAATTAGATATAAAAAAAGAAAACCAGAAATTCAAATGGTAAGATCTTTTTTTTTCTTGATAAGTAATGCATATTATTAAAAATTCAAATGGTAAGATCTGAGGTGCGTATACCCATAAAGATAGTTACTGTAGTTAATAAATCAATGGGTGAAGAAAACCCATACGCAAACACAACAAAATGAGCACCAACCTTAACGCTTCATCTATGTCCCACGGAAAGTTGGTAGCTGCCAAAACCATCACTATTTTACGGGTACCATCTTCACTGGTGGAACTATTGTTCACACCATCCACCTGAACTAGAAGTTCAGATTTCACCCTTCTGGATGATTCATGCTCCCCTGATGCCCTGAAGAAATGAAGTTATTTGACTTTGGGTTCAATAAAAATACAAAAAATTTGTTAAAAATTTTTTTTGATCGAATCACATTTTAGTGAAGAATGAAGATATTTGTGAACTCGGTTCAATGATACACAGAGAAACAGAAAATAAAGCCATACAAGAATAGAGAGAAGAGTGGAAGGGGGAAGAAAGAGAAAGGAAGGAGGGGGGGGGGGGGGGGGGGGGGCAGCTCTATTCAAAGCAACAGTACATGCATATTTAAACATTCAACTTATAAGGTTGAAAACAACATAATATTTATATCACTAGTATATATCAATAAATGCACAAAACTTACATGAGCAGCAACACAATAAATGAAGGAATAAAACATAAGAAAAAAGATATGGGAGAAAAATCAAGATTTATTGAGATCTTAAACTAAAAGCAGCTGGGCAAACATGAATAGGCTTTTCAAACCTCTACAAGAAGTGGCAAAAGACTTACCCCCGGGCATTGCAGAGAGAATCAATCTCATCAATGAAAATCGTACTTGGCGCATAAGCTCTTGCCAGATCAAACAAACACCGGACCATGCGCTCACTCTCCCCACGCCATTTTGAAGCTAGTGTAGCTGAGGAAACATTGAAAAATGTTGTGCCACACTCAGTAGCAACTGCCTTGGCAAGTAGTGTCTTCCCAGTTCCAGGGGGGCCAAACATGAGGACACCTTTCCAGGGTCTCCTAATTCCCTACAAGTAAAGAAGCAATAAATTTAACCCAACCAATAAACCTTGTCAGCAAAAAATACATATCATTGCAGGAGAGAATCATTCAACTCAAGGAGATGCAGAAATGTTGGATGGGAACCAGTAAAAACCTTGCACCCCAATTTTTTTTTTTTGATAAGTAATGATGATATATAAAAAGAACGCAGAGGGACGCAACTCACATACACGGGAAGTATAAACAGAGAGCGCCTAGGAGGGAGAGAAATGAAAAAGAAAATCAGAGAAACTAATCACTAAAGGAGCTAGCTAAGCGGCCGTCCAGGAGTAAAGAGTAAAGAAGAAGAAATAAGTCAATTCCTCTATGGTCCTAGTGAAATTTTCAAAACATCTAGCATTTCTTTCATTCCAAATACACCACATAAGACACAGAGGGATCATCTTCCACACAACCGCGCTTCGAGAACGTCCTCCCGACCACCAGCTAGCAAACAAGGCCCTCACCCTGCAAGGCATGACCCAATGCAACCCAAATCGCTGAAAAATCATGTGCCAAAGAGCACTTGCGAGCTCACAATGGAGAAGAAGGTGATCGACTGACTCTCCGGTCTTCTTGCACATACAACACCACTCCACAACCACTATGCTCCTCTTACGCAGCGTATCATGAGTCAAAATTTTGCCTAAGGCCGCAGTTTATCCGAAAAAAGCCACCCGCTGAGGCGCCTTAGTACGCCAGATGCTCTTCCAAGGAAACTCCTCTTGATTAGGAATGGACAAGGCCTTATAAAACGACTTAACCTCGAACTTGCCCTTCTTGGACGAAGACGAGTAAATACGATCTACACTGCCTAAGGAGACCTTGCAAGAATACAACCGATCAAAAAAAGGAGAAATCAAATCCATCTCCCAATCTTGGACCGATCGAACGAAAATGACATTCCACTCAACAACCCCATTCCTCCCAATAAAATTATCCTTCACCCAAGCTTCTTTATGTCTGGCGATACTGTATAAGGACGGGAAAGCTTGCTTCAAAGAGTTGTCCCCACACTAAATATCATGCCAGAATCGGACTTTCGAACCCTCCCCCACCTCAAAACGAATACCTTTGGCAAAGAAATTCCACCCTTTACGAATATGCTTCCATAGACCCACACCATGAGAGCCCGAAACCTCCTTCGTGCACCACCCACCTTCTTGATCTTCATACTTAGCTTTGATCAAATTACACCAAAGAGCCCCGTTCTCATTTGCGTATCTCCAAAGCCATTTCTCCAAGAGAGCTTGGTTAAACTGGTGCAACTTCCGAATGCCAAGACCACCATAACGAAGAGGGCTGCAAACTTGGTTCCAACTTACAAGATGCAACTTGGGCTCATCCCCCATTCCTCTCCACAAGAAATCTCTTTGGACTTTCTCGATCCTTTTAGCTACACTTACAGGAATCGGAAACAAAGACAAAAAGTAAGTCGGAAGATTAGCCAAAGTACTCTTAATGAGGGTTAAGCGACCTCCTTTAGAAAGATACATTCTCTTCCAACCTGCCATCTGACGCTCCATCTTTTCAATCACATCATTCCACATAACCGTATCCTTGAACGAAGCCCCAAGAGGGAGACCCAAATACTTCATAGGCAATTCGGCAACACTACACCCCAGGATGTTAGCTAAACCCCCAATGTTCTCCACCTCACCAATGGCCACAATTTTTGACTTTCCAAGATTTACTCTCAAACCCGAAACAACTTCAAAACATAAGAGGATGAGACGAACGTACCGGATTTGCTCAATAGAATCTTCACAAAAAATCAAAGTGTCATTCGCAAATAAGGAGTGAGAGACCATCAACTCCGACAAGACCCTATTTCCCACCGAGAACCCAGTCAAAAGGCCTTGGTCAACCGTCGCGTTCACCATCTTACTCAAAGCCTCCATAACAAGCACAAACAATAACGGTGAGAGAGGATCCCCTTGCCGGATTCCCCTCGAACTGTTAAAGAACCCTTCTGGAGAACCATTCACAAGAATGGAGAATCTTACCGTCTTAATACACCATTCTATCCAAGCCCTCCACCTCCCACTAAAACCACATCTATGCAGCAAATACAAAACAAAGTCCCAATTTACGTGGTCGTAGGCCTTTTCCAAGTCCAATTTACAAAGGACACCTGGCACCCCTGATTTCATGCGACTATCCACACATTCATTTGCAATAAGAACAGAATCTAGGATTTGCTGACCCCCAATAAAAGCATTTTGAGAATAGGAAATGACCTTATCCAAAACAGTTCTCGTCCTATTGGCAAGAACCTTAGACACAATTTTATACACCCCTCCCAATTGATAGTCGAGAATTAAATTTTAGCGATGAAATCCAATTAAACTTCCATGTCGGTATTTCCTTTTTACTCATTTAAATGGATTTAGAACTATCCTAACATATAATTCCAATTAAAATCAAAAGAGTGACGGAGCATAAAGAAATATGCTACTAAGCACATAGAAAATGTTTAATAAGAGATTTATGACCAAAATGAGAGATGAACTGGATCATGTCTCAATACCAAGATTACTTCCAATTGCTCACAAAAGTAGTATAATTTAATTGTGATCAAACCCGATGCAATATAC
The DNA here is from genome assembly GCF_965113065.1 of Corylus avellana. Taxonomy (NCBI): domain Eukaryota; kingdom Viridiplantae; phylum Streptophyta; class Magnoliopsida; order Fagales; family Betulaceae; genus Corylus; species Corylus avellana. Next base: position 19,468,349 of record NC_142495.1, on the reverse strand, counting down.
TTTAACGCTAACTCCGCTTTAACCAGTCACGTACCTGGAAATATTCAGGCATCCACAGAGGAAGAACAACAGCTTCTTCAAGTAGTCTTTTTGCTTCACTCAGCCCTGCAACGTCATCCCATCTCACTCCAGGACTTGTTTCCAACACATCCCTTTCAAGCATTGCAGCCAAATCAGGATCAGGCCCCTCATACTGTGCCCTCTTTGACTTTCCATCTTCAGCATCACCATTCTAATAATTCCACACACACAATTTAGCAGAATACAGACAGCCTCAATCTAATATAATTACTCGTACTAGGAAAAGGATATGAGATACAGGTGTTTCAGAGGTTGGAAACTAAAGAAGAGTATGGACCACTATTTCCTTATCAGAAATACCATTTAAAACTTGAAGACAACACTAAGAAGTAGCCAAAATGTTGCTACAGCTTACAGACTTTTTAATTCCTGAAAATTTACATGATAAGCATCAAAAAGTTGAAGAAAAATATAAGAAGTCTTGGATAGACATGTGATAGATTGATTCATCCCTCTCATTCACAATTTCTTATTAATATCATGATTGATAATTAAACCATTGTGAAAAGACAACCCAGCCTACACCATTACTTGCCTACAAGTCGGCAAAATCCTAAGACTTTCAAATATTTCATATACTTTAATGGAAAAGAATAAAAATTAGAATTTCAAAGGAACATCACATCTCCCACAAAACGATAAATGTTTGATTTCAGTAAAACTAACTTATTGCATTGAAAATTGCAATTACTCCTTTGTGATCAACGCCTTATCTACTTTAGGCCGACTTGAAATGGACCCAGCATCATGTCACTTCCTTGGAACAACCAAACATAACTTTTTATCACATGTCCATTAAAAAATGGGGAAACTTCACTAAGGACCCCCAAACTTCCACCCGTTTTGAAATACCCTCCCTGAACTTCAAAATCTCTCAATTTAGTCCCCTAAACTTTCAATTGCTCTCAATTTGGACCCTTCCGTTAATTTTAGCTGTTAAAAATTCAAAAAAAGACCAAAATATCCCTGATTTTTGTTTTTTACGTTTTAGAAGTTGGAATTTAATACAAAAGTCAGGGGTATAAACGTCATGTGATGTTTAAAATCTGACGGAGGGGTCCAAATTAAAAACAATTGAAAGTTCAGGGGACTAAATTGAGAGATTTTGAAGTTCGGGGGGGTATTTCAAAACGAGTGGAAGTTTGGGGGTCCTTAGTGAAGTTTCCCCTTAAAAAATTTCAAAAGAAAACCCTGACAGTTTACACATTTCAATGTCAGCAATTCCAGAATTTGAAACCAACACCTCTACAAAATTTCCATATCATAGGTAAACTTCCAAATAAGACAGATTCTGGGGTTTCAATTTCATTTCAAACCTGGATAATACCATGAATTCAAACTTCGGCACTAGCATAAGAGAGTAAAGTATAGTCATCATTAGCAAAATGAAGATAAATTTTGGGACAGCATGTTCTATGGAAAAAGGGCTGAAGAAGCCAGTTATATGATAGTATACTTACTAAATTGGAGATAAAACTCCACCAACCTATTTTGTTACTAGCAATAGGTCCTCTACACAAGAAAAAATAAGATTTATATAGTAGTTCCAAACCCCAGTTAACAATAAACTATTTTTCCAACTACAACTTACCGCTGAATCTCCCTTGCTAGATTTTCCAGAACCAGTGCCTTTCTTTCCAGTAGTTGATGCTCGAACACCCGAGTTAACCCTGCTTGAACCACCAGCCTTTGCAGGGCGGCCAGTTGTATTTGTTCTAGTAGAACCACGAGCCCAAGTTGCATCTTGTGGTGACTTTCTCATGCCCACTTGACCAGCCCTAGCTGGTCTTCTACCAGTTGTATCCCGACTAGGTGGCCGCCATACATCAGGATCATCCATTGCAGCACCTGAGGAAGTTGGGTACTCATCCAACGGTTGAAAAACAAATGATGATTTAGCATGTATTGGTGGTGAAGAAGCGCGTCGGCCCATGGAACTTTCCTTGAATGCCCTTCTCTCCGCATCTAGTTGTTTTACAACTTCTGTTTCCTCTGAAAGGGCTTTCTTGACGTTCATCCATTTTGCATGAAGTAAAGGGTCATCAAGACTGTTTAGGTGCCTGAAATAGGAACAGGAGTTTGAAAGCTTTACTAAGTGAACTTACGCAAACACCAGAAAAGCAACAGATCACGCTCCAATGTTTTACCATCTTATAAGACACAATTAAAATTGCAACATAGTGTATGGAACAACTCCATGTATCTCTTACACAGCTTTTGACAGTAAAAATTGGTAAAAATATATCATGTGTCATCCACTCAATTTAATCACCACGCAGATTTAAGTAAAAGAAAAAAAAAATAAAACGCAAAACTATGTCTCAGCTAGTTAACACATTTCCAGTTAATGACGAAATCCCCAAAACTAAGCCAAATACCTGCAGCTGTTTCAGTCAGTAAATGTTATTGTTTCCAGCTTACCGATTACACATTCACCATATAGTTGAAAAACACAATCTCAACTCAACCAAGCTTTCCCACGGCAACCAAAAAATGCTACCACACTACGATCCCTTTTTTCCATTTGCCATTATCTATGTATTTTTTAAAAACACCTAAAAAATTTTCCCTCCTTTATGGTTAAAATTTTCGATCCAAAAATAGAACTTCCGGAAAATCTCCCATGAAAAATCCAAATCCAAATAAAAAAAAAAACATAAGGGTCATAAACTAATAGAAAAAACAACATTCACACCTACATTATCTCCAATATTTCCGAATCAAAACCCTAGCAAATGACAGAATTCTAGAGAGAGAGAAAATTACTTGTTGATCTGAGCAACGGCGCCGTCGAAGAAGATAATGGAGGTGTCGTAGAGGCCTTCGAGCGCGTACTCCCTCGCCAATTTCAGGTGGTCCTGCAAGCCCGCCAGTGAAGCCCCTCCCATTCCCCCCAAAAAATTTTGGGTTTCGCAGACCCAGAAGAAGAAAATAGCTCAAGTATGTTTTGTTTGATGGACCAGTGGGCTCGACGGCGACGTTTAAACGCCGAGGGACGGAGAGGGTGGGGGGAACTCGAGAGCGAATTGACGGAACTGTCCTTCCGCTTTACCCGATTTTACGTTTCCGGGAAAGTGAATGGTTAGAACTTAAGAGGCATGGCCATTCGGGGCTTTGATTGTGTCTGGGAGTGGGGCCCATGTGGTGGACCGAATTCGACGGGTTCGATTTCGCCCAAAACCAAGTGGGCCCTTATACTCGAGAAAAAGTAGTGGGCCCATTTCAACATAAAGCCATTTCCTCTATTTCGGCTGGGATTTTTTTTTTTTCGGTTGGCGTGGGATGGGGTGTAAAATGTAATTTTCTTTTTTTTTCGTTTTTTTTTTTTTAACGTGTAAAATGTAAATAATAATAACGATAATGATCCCTTATTTGATTTTATACTTTAATTACCAAAATAGCCCTACCAGAAATTCCCTCTATTTATGGTATTGGTGGTGGTAGCTAATGATTTTACCTTCCATGCTAATCTTGTGGGAGAAGTCTTTTCACATAAAGCTTTCTATAATTTCAATTTTTTAAATTCAAATCATTTTTTTTAGGGTTAAATACTAAATACCCTATGAGGTTTTATTACTTTTCGTTTTTTTTTTTTTTTTTTTTTTTTTTTTTTTTTTTTTTTTAGGGTTTGATTTTTATTACAGGAAGTCTATGTAGTTTTGATAATAGACCAAACTAATCCTTCTATCAAATGACCGTTAGTTGACTTAACGGAAATCTGCGTGGACCAATCAAATGTTGATACATGGCACTTAATATTTTTTTTAAAAATAAAAAATAAAAAAAATTGGGGGTGGCTTGGCTCCAAGGGGTGGCGCCACCCCCTTGGCCATTTGGGGGTGGCTCGGCCACCCCCTTGGTGCCTAAGCGGGTGGCTGAAACTACCCCCAGTGGGCATTAGAGGTGGCTCGGCCACCCCCATGGAGCCTAGGGGGTGGCCAAAACCACCCCCAATGGTGGTTGGGGGTGGTTTCGACCACACCTTAGAGCTAAGGGTGGCACACGGCCACCCTCAGGTATTGGATTGAGGTGATTCAAGCAGCCTTAGAAATGTAACACAAAATACTACAGTTAATTGTGAAATAGTATTTTCCAAATTTAGACGTTTACCATGCCAAAATCGCCCCACAATAAAAGGATACAAATCTGGACGAATCTTATTATGATTTCAGACTTCTATTTGGACTAAAAGACAGACCTCTGAATTATCTAGATTTGCTAGGGCTTCTAAGACTCTCACAAGTCTATAAATAGACCTCTTTACATTCAAGAAAAGGGGGAGAATTCCAGAGACTAGTTTTGGGAGACAAGTCTGGAGACAGAATGTAATCCACGACTTTTCTCTGTAGTTTAGTTTAGGTTTTATTTTTATGTGGAGCTAATTCCCAACTAAGGTTGACGATGAAGCCTCACCAATGAAGAACATCAATACTTTCATGTAAGTCTTTATTTATCTGATTTTATTGGGTTTAATATTTCAATTGTTTTACTTATTTTCAATGTTTGGAGTGATTTTTAAATATCTTTTGTAATTTAAGGATACACTTGATGATTTAAGATAATTTCACATAATTGATTGCTTGATTTTATTTGCCTAAATAATTGGATATCCCTTGTGATTTGTTCTACGGATAGATTTGGTGTTTCAATTAAAATTGGATATTTTTTGCGATTTACGAATACATCTGATGATTTAATTGATATTGGATTCCTTTTGTGATTTGTGCAATGAATGGATATATGGTATGGTTTTGATTAATTGTTTGAAGCATAGTAAAGCATATCTAAGATTTTAATTGTGAGAACTTCAGATTAATATTGATGAACATGGAAGTATGTTGTTATGATTCGGTGAGTATGAATTCCCAAACCTTAGTATTTTATCTCTTAGTTTATTTTAATTAGTTTATGTTTTGTCTTTTAAATTTCAAAAATCAAAATTCAAAACCCTTTTGGAACTAGGTTAGGATTTAATTAGTTTAGATTTAAATTACTCTTTCAAGAATACAATTTTCTGTGAGATCGACCTCGCACTTGCAATCCATTAACTACAATCGATTCGTGAACTTGCGAGTTAATATAAATTGACACAACACCAGGGGGTGGCTGCCGATTGAAAGCCAGCCTCAATTTTTTTTTTTTAATTTAAAAATAATTTATATATTTATTTACTTTTAATTAAGAATGACATGTATCATCATTCTATTGGTGATGACGTGATACACTAATGGAATCCGTCAAGTATTTTGACGGAATTTGATTAGAGGGTCTAAATTGTTATTTTGGCTTATCTTGATAATCTCTGAATTATTATTATTTTTGTTTTGATATCACACAGATGTATTTTTAGTTTAGGACAACCACATTGACTAATTTTACATTTATATATATCTTTTAGTTTAAGTCTTTTTTAACTGTTTTTTTAGTTTTTTATATTTACTTTTTTATTTTTATAAATTAATTTATAAGTGTTTTTTAATTTCAATATATTTATATTTTTTGTTTTCATTTTTATTTAGTTTTTTTTTTTTTTTTTTATGGTACGTATGCATTAATAATATATATCTATTTTTTAATTTGTTTAATTTTAAGGGTATTATTTGTAAGTTTTTGTTTATAAAGTTAGGGTATTTAGGTCATTTCAAATTTTTTTAACGAGTTTGACTGATGGAATGGGAATTTTGGAAAGAAAATGGTAGTCTGATGGGGTTAGGCAGTAAGGTTGGTAGTTCATGTAGGGATATTGACATAGCATTATAGTTCATGGGGAAAAAAAGTAATTACCCAAAATAAGTAAGATAGCCACTAATTAACCCACCATGAGAAATGATTGTTAGATTAGTATGCAGAGGTCTTTCTCCCATCCTCCCAATTTTCAAAATCACCATTGAATCTATGGGATCTATGTGGGTCCTACACATGGGTCCCACATATCCAAGATGGTTTTGCAAAATGGGAGGATGGGAAGAGGACCGCAGCATATTGTATAGCACGTCTCAACCCGCAATAGAAAATCACTAGAGTTTAAACTAAAGTATCAAAGATAACATAGATATCCATCAGTGTTATATTATTAGTCATTAGAGTGTTAAAGATAAATATTACAAACCAAAGTTAAAGTACTAGAGCATCTAAATATAGGATAATCATCACATAACCCAAGTCTCAGAATATGTATTAGCAGACATGAATGTCTAATCTTAAGAATAGGGGTGGGCGTGGGTCGGGGCGGGGCAAATATTGGCATTTTCCCCAACCAGCCCCACACCTAGCGGGTTTGAAAATTCCAACCTGCTACCAGGGCAAATTGAAGCTTATCTGCGCAGGTTCGGGTAATGAGGGGCGAGGCAGATCAGGGCAGGTATTGCGGGTTGTACGGGTTGGGTTCTTTTCCATCCTTCACTTCCTCAGAAAAGGAAAGCGAAAGAAAGAACCTGAGGAGCTTTCTCAATGAGCTCTTGAATGTAGTTTTCGCCGAAACAGCGATGGCCGGCGTCGTAGACTTGGCGGACAAGAGAAACCGGTTTGGTCTTGCTTACGGCCATCACTCGGACCTGGTGGGACTCGCTGGTAGCTCGTTGGACTCGCTGGCAGTTCGTTGGACTCGCTTCAAGATAGACCAGAACGTTGCCGCTGCGATGCCGTCGATGGGGGCTACTGAGGTGGCCATGTTAGAGAACAGAACAGAGAGAGCAAGAGAGACGAGAAAGAGCAAGAGGGGGAGAGAGCAGATGAGAGACGAGAGAGAGAGGAGAAATGGCTCAGAATAGAGAGAGAGAGAGGGGCTGAAATGATTAGGGTTAGGGTTTTTTCTTTTTATACCTTTGTGGGGCGGGACGGGTCGGGACGGGTACCCACAGAGAAAAAATTGCTATTCCTGCAACCTGCCCTGCCCCACACAGGTTGGAAGAAATCCAACCCGTACCCACAAAAAAACACTTAAAATCCGCGCGGGACTAGGCAGATCGAGGCAGGTTTGCTAGTTGGGAGTGTTTTTCCCCACCCTTACTTAAGAAGATAAACTAGGTGAATAATCTCAATCATATCATAGCGTGCATCGTTATTGCCATCCCACACAGCCTTAAGCCACTCAGAGTGCAAATCCTCAAAGATGATCTTGATAATATCCTCTAGGCAAACATATCGTCTTCTGGGGTCTGTCATCCTCAAAAACTTCGACTATAAAACAAAACATGTTTTACAAGTGGAAAGAAACAAGCATAAGTCCACAACTTAGTGAGTAATAATATATATGAATGAAATGTTATTTATGCAATGAACTCAGTGGTTAACAAAAGCCTATAAATTACAAACAAGACTAAAGTAAGCTTCTTAGTTTTGTAGATCGTGTGACATAAGGATGCAATATAGATATAGTTCATGATAATTAAAGGAAACAGTTATAGTTCAACTCCATATGGACTATCTAAGTCCTTAATCCCTTCTTGGTAGGGTTGGATTTGTCCTGAGAAACGTGTAGTACAATACTGGTATACCAAATATTGTTGCATACTATCATATCCTAGCAGCCTAATCGAGTCTGACCTTGACTGGCCTACACTACTAGCAAATCCATAATAATGACCCATCATTTCATGGTGCATTTGTCACAAATAACCATTGAATCCAAGGCCAAACAATAAAAGTAAATCTATTTAACCATAGGGCTAACCTTTATAATAGTAAGTGTATAGTCGTTATCTCGCATGCAGGGACAGAGGGAGGGGGGGAGTCTTCTCCCGGGAAATCCTTCCAACTACCTATGATGTTTAAATTTGTCAATGAATCTAAAATTAAGCCCTAATCTAGCCAAAATACCCTTAAACTAAAATAAGGGTTAAAGTGGTTACTCTGTCTAGCAGTCGAACATTCAGCCACAAACGTTTGGTAATTCCCCTGGAATATTTGAAGGTCTACCAAAACCTCTCATTGACAAAAAGGTCTAAACTCTACCTACCCAAACACGATTTAAGGTCTTAATATCAAGCCTATATTGTCCTAACCACAAATAACATGTCTATGCACCAAAAAGTACGTCCACGATTATTAACTCACAAACACATTACTAATATCAAAATAAAACAATAACAACTAGTAGATTGGTAACAACCTTTGCATTTATAAGGTACTTACAACAAAACTAACAACCTCAACATGCTAAACACATTTTAATGTAAACAAAACACAACTCCCAACTCGTATTACCCAACATAAAACATAAACCTCTTAAATAAACTCAACGTAACACTTCAAAGCTTAATGAGAGAAATAAACTCAGAGAAATTTTGGCTAGAAGGTAGTAGACATGAGATTAGGGTAAAGATGTTACCTTTCTTGAGATAAAACTCAAGACCAACGTTCTTTCCTCCTTCCTTTCTCCTCTCTCTTTCTCTCTCTCTCTCTCTCCCTCTCTCCCCCTTAGGGTTTTCTAACTGGAGAAGGGTGGAAATGAAGGCCAAGTGGTGTAGAATTCTACTCATAGGTGAGCCAAATGAATCAGATGGGCTTACGTGTCTTAGGTTTTAAAAAACAATATGTTGTAAACTTCAAACATTCGAATCTAACTTCAAACGTTCCAATCCCACTTCGATTGTTCCTTTGCAAATGTTCACATCCAACTTTGAACGTTCACAACGATCATTCGAGGGAGCCTTCGAACATTCTCTAGGCATAAATTTTCTGTTGGGTTTTACCTAAACCCTAGTAAAGGCCAAGGTATTACACCCTCAAATTCGTCCAACCTGTGGACAATATCCTATATCATGGAGATAGGGCCTCTTCATATCACTCCTAGGACAATATCCTATATCATGGAGGATAGTTCACATCCATAGTCTCTATAGGCACTTGGCATCGACAATGAGGTCGAATGTAACCAACTTTGGCACAAAAATGACAAGTAAGAAGACTTTTTTGAACAGGTTGTCTCTTATGAGGGTTAGGACCTCTTGAACCCTTCAACCCATGACTCTTATCACTGGACCTAAGGTTCATGAACTCTTTCCTACCCTTACTATCACCCTTAGGAGCATGAGTCAAAAACTAGGAAGGGTGAACAAAAATCATTTATCCTTTATTGACAAGAGAGCCTTGCAAAGTAGAAGCATTTTGATAAAAACTAAGCCTACACTTGTCACTATAAGGTTTTTGAAAACCAAACATTTTGTTCAATTTAGAGATGGGAGACTCAACACAGGCGTCAACATTAGAGGTATCCTTAGATTTCCTAGAACATCCATCTATCCAACAACAAAGAGTTCTTGATTCTCAATTTATATAAGGCACAATCTAGCCCAATCACCCTAGTACTCATGGAATCTCTTTCAGTCTTCAAAGAACTTTCATTCTGGTTGGCTGCATCCAAAAGATCATGAAGCCATACATTTTTCTTCTTCAGCCATGATCAATCTTTTGAGAAGGTTCCAACCATTCTTCTTGGAATCCACACACTCCTTGTAGAGTTGATTATAGGCCACTTGGAGACCTTGACCATCATCAAACTCCCCTTGTGAGCTATCTTCACATGTTTCTCCATTCTTCAAAGTCCCTGAAATAGAAACAACATCAACATTTTTCACAATTGCCGGGAAAGCTCTATAGACCACTTTCTTACTCTTGGAGTCCATGGAGTCATCAAACTTAGACTCATCACTAACAGAAGCATTTATGGCATTATCCTTGGTGTTTTTAAATTTACGACAATCAACCCTTATATGCCCATATGTAACTTCCTGACTTTTTATATCATTTTAAAAAGAGTTTTAACTCTTTACTCAACAAGTTATTAGCCTCTAAACAAGCCCATACAGTAAACCCTAGACCTTCCTTAATGGGCCTAAGCCCTTGGGGCCTTTTGGCAAGCAAAAGCCCAAGACCACCCCCACTGGACGAGCGCTCGTTGACCATTTCTATACCGCTAGTTTTTACCCGCGTATGCCACCTACAACTCTAACCCCTTTGTGTTACAGTACACGAGCGCTTGACACTATAGTACACACAAGCGCTCGCCCCTTTTCAGAAGTTTTCCCATTTTGCCCTCAGCTTCCTTCCCCTATAAATACCCCCACACCCCATTTGACCTAGCCTTCAAAATGCTCTTTAAAACCTTGACAAAACTCTGCTTCTTTGTCAATTGAGAGTGTGTGAGCTTTATGAGTGCCTTTGAAGAAGGAGGAGGAGCCTTGAATAGCTTGCTTGTTGAGGTAACCACCCTATCCCCTTATATTTTGTTGATTTGATTATGCTAGCTTAGTTGTTAATATCTTGAAGTTAAGCTTTCCAAGTATTGCAATTTACTCTCTTAATGTTACAAGCTTTAAAGATGTTGTCCTCATATCCGTTTTCTTGTGAAAACAAAGAATGACTTCGGAAGGGTTTTTCAAACCACTTCTGTTTCCTTTTAAAGTTGCTTGATAAAATGTTTTGCACTTAGATGTGCCTATTCCTTAAAAAGAAAGATAAATGTTTTCAAAGGCTTTTAAACACCTCTTTGATTTCTTGTGTTGCAATATGCATGTTTATTTTAGAACCTAGAAATAGAAGTACCAAGCCATAGCTTTAGATAGAAGCCTAGACGCATTTTTAGGGTTTCTTGGCCGAGTCTTATTCACTGGCAGAATGCTTGCCCTAGGGAACGAGCGCTCGTCCAGAGAGCAAGTCACTCGTCCCCCTAACCACAAATGTATGATACGAGGTTTTAACAACTCTTTCTGTTAGATGGACCCTTGTAGAGTTCTCTAGTACTGCTTATAGCAATATGTCGTGTTTCGTTATAGCGTGGATTCGTGATGTCGGAGGACTCGAGTGAGCATACGAGGTAAGTAACCACTTACGGGCACTTTCCTTAAAAATGTGGTATATGCCAGTTGACTAACCACGTGTATGATATGAGCAGAGGTAATATCTTGGGTAGACTATACATGATAGTTATGACCTATAAATCATTAGTTTGCTGCATTAAAATATTTGGGCAATTACTGCTGGGAGTACACCACTCTTTTGTAAACCAAACAATACTTTTATGGTATATTAACGGAGACAACACCTTATTTTTAATCATTATCAAAATTGCACGCTTAATTCTGCTTAATAATGAGCTTCATGTCATGCCTAATTGTAAGGTTTACTTACTAAATTTTAGACTTACCCTGTTATTACCCTTTTAGGAAGCTTGTAGCTAAGACCCCAGCGTGGCGCAGTTGCCACCACAGCTTTATCTTAAGATTCTTCAAATTGTTATCAGGTTTGCCTTTTGATAACTAGTTGCTCCATGTCTTAACTTGAGGAATATAATTGCCCTTGTAATGATTTATAGTTTTCTCAGGGTTTCTTCACCTTCCTATGCCTTAACTCTTATAATGCTTAGAGGGACGATTTTTCATTTGGCCAAAGTTGATTTAACTGGAGTAATTGACAGTAACCTTGCCAAGTTAGCCAAGGCTAATTTTGGGGACCTTACACCATAGCCAGAGCATTCATAGCATTGAACACCATGATTCTTCTTGTTCATTGTTTCTCTCGTATTTTTATCACAGGCATCACTTTGGGAGTCCTCTTGGAGGGAATAGCAAAAGAAGTCCTACCGGTCCTTCTTGTGATCTTGAGAAACTTATGAAAGTTCTTTGTCAAAAGGGACATAATCTCATATTTAGAAGACTCGTCATCAGAAGATTCAACAACAAGCTCATTATCCTTCTTGGAGGATCTCAAAACCAGATTCTTCTTTCTACGCTTAATCCTTCTACTCTCATGGGTTATTAGGGAACCTACAAGGTCATCCACTTTTAAGGAGTCCATATGCTTGTTCTCTTCAATTGCAGTCGCTTTGGAATCAAAACGTTGAGAAAGCGATCTCAGAATTTTATTAATCACTTTGATCTCAAATATTTTCTCACCAAGGCTAAAACTAGAGTTAACAATATAACACAATTGGGCAGAAAACTCACCAAAAGGTCTCTTCTTCCTTCATCTTGATTTCCTCAAATCTAAAGGTCAACATTTGAAGCTTAGACCTCTTTACACCTTTGGTTCTCTCATGGTTAGTTTCAAGAGTATCCCATAACTCCTTGGAATTAGTGCACATGGAGATTCTACGAAATTCACCACTGGATCTACGATTAAAAATTGCACTCAAACCCCTATTGTTCCAATTGCTCTTAACAACATAATCCTTGTGCCAATTTTCGTAGTCACCATCTGGTTAAACCGAACCCTTCTCATAAACAAACCACACATTGTCATTCAATCCTTTCAAGTGAGCTCTCATATGCACTTTCCAATATGCATAGTCAATCCCATCGAAGATTAGGGGTGTAATTGGACAAGATGAAATAGAACATTTCATGACTAAGGGGATAAATGACCACACTCTCAAGACGTGAGTCAAAAACACGAGAGAACTCACCAAAAATGTCCAATGCTTGCTTGAGAGCTATGGGAAAAGAGATGAGCCAAATGATTCAAGATGTAGAATTTATGCTCAGATTTTTTCCTTCGTGTTACGATGGGGTCACCAAGACTTCTCTGTGGCTCCATGTCACATTCCCGTTGTGATGGGCTTCGAACAGAATAAGGTCGAGACCTCTCAGTGGCTCTGCATCACTTGTCCATCTTGATGGGACCTTCGTGTTACGATGGGGTCACCAAGACTTGGCTCCATGTCACATTCCCGTTGTGATGGGCTTCGAACAGAATAAGGTCGAGACCTCTCAGTGGCTCTGCATCACTTGTCCATCTTGATGGGATGTCAACGAGAGAAGGTCCAAACCTCTCTATGGCTCTATGTCACATTGTCCATCGTCATGGGCTTTGAAGAGGAGATCGGCTACTCAAGGGACACGACCGGGTGGAGCAGATGGAGGTTGATATGAAGAACATCATGTGGATGATCTCAAAGGATGCGCATGAGCAGTGACTGGATGCTAGCTTTTTTGGATTTTTATTTATTTATTTTTTGTATTTGCATTTTATTGTTGGTTGATCTTTCCCTTTGCCCGTGGTGACAAAAAAGATGAGATATTTTGGGGATGATTTTGACTGGTGTTTTTTTTTTTACTTTATATTAGTTATGGATATGGATGATAATTTTTCCATGATTGATGTAGGTGACACATTAGATGATGTACTGAATTTTAATATATCATAACAACATTACAACCACCCAACTATATGTGTAATGCTTGTTCATGAGTTTGATTTAACTTTCATGATTTTGAGCTACTTCTATTATTTGTCAATTCCCCATACGTTTTATGAGTTCGCGTATGATTTCAAGAAATAAAAGTTCAAGAATTCAAATCTAACCTAGTTTAGTGGTTTCATAGGATTAAATTGAGTCTTGAGTTTAATTCTTGTAAGTAGGTTTGGTTGTATAAGGTTTTGTCATGAAATGGCTAAAGGGAAAGTGTGTTGAAGTCTTTTATTAACCACTTCGGGGATCAAAACAAGGGCATACATGTAATTTGCAGTTGGGTACATTTGTCCTTAGGTTTGGAGTTGAAAATCCTTTAAGAAATTCAAGAACAGAAGAGCTACGTTCACAAGTCCGTCCGCAAATGTCTGGACGGATTGGTAAGGTAGAACGTTTCGTCTACTGCTTCATTCGCAGGTGTTTGGATGGATTGGCCAAACAATATGTTTCCTTCACAAATCCGTTCACACCTATCCAGACATTTTGGAGAGACACAATGTATCATCTGCAGAATCATTCGCACATATCCAAACAATTTGAACAAAGGCGTTCATAGATATTTAGACATCTCAAGGGTTAAAGACATGAAACACTAAAAATGTTCAGACAGCCAACTTATGTGTCCAACTTATGTGTTCGAATGTCAGAACAAAAAACCTAAACCGGCTTTTGGTTTTGAAGTTGATCTTTCAAGTCTATAAAAAAACCTAATACGCACAATTTTCAAGAGACAAAAAGATTGTATACCTTAAGCTTAGCTTATAATTTATTTTGTGAGCCAGGAGAGAACAAAAAAAGAACTGAGCACGCAAGAACAGAAGATCATTGGCTCAAAGTGCAGCACATCTTACTAAACCTGCCAGCAACTTGTCAATAGTCAACATGTCTACCAAATTTCATTGACATCTATTTTAGCTCTCAACCCTTTTTTGCCTTCAACGGCATAGATCATCTTGAGATTAGACGAAATAGAACAATTATTTCGATCAATGGATGTGAGATCAACGAATGGATGTGAGATCAACGACTATGATCTTCTTGTTGGCTTGCCTAGACTGTTCAAGTGACTCGGTCATCAGTGGCTACTGCCCGGGCTTCTCCACGGTCCCACGTGCTTGTAGCCATCAGAGTTGAGCCATCGTCCACATCTATTGAGTTTGTGCTTCGCGTTGGAGAGCTGAATGGGGTGTTTCATGCTGATGGCCACTTGATCTGTTTCGAGCCAACATTAATATTGAATTGTTCTTCATTTCACTCATCTTTCTGGGGATTTGATACAATTTCCCCTCTCTCCTATCAAAACTTCAAAGTTCTTGGTTTGAAAAAAGAAAAAAGAAAAAAAAGATTCAAATATATTACTATGATGAGAAGATTATTATGAAACTTAAGAACCATTTTTCATTTATGAAACAAAGTTTGTATAAAAGTAGATGCATGCATGCATGCATTTGGAAGTAGCATTTTGAATATACATAACCAGAAATACTGCTCTAATAATTCATAATGTCTCCAATTATTCAAATGCAAATGTACTTCAAATTTCAATGTTTCGAATGAACCTTAAAGAGTAATAGTTACTCCACCATTCCATCTTTGACCAATTCTTCTAACCCTCTCCTCAGCCTCTGTGCAGCAGCTTTACAATCACTCTCTACCAAGCCCCCAAAGGAGATCCTAACGTTCCCTGGACACCCACATGAACTTCCCGGGATCACAACCACCCCATGCCTATGAGCAAGCCAGCGAACAACTTTGAAGTCCTCAACATATTTGTCAGGAAGCTTTGCCCACAGGTATATAGCACCTTCTCCTCCTCTCACAGCATCTTCTCCAAGGGGAGAGAGTGCTTCTAAAACAATTTCCCTGTTCTTGACAAGATCTTTCACTCTCTCAGTGACCCACTCAGGTCCCAATTCCAAGGAGTAAAGGGCAAGATGTTGTGAAATTATTGAAGCACATATGGGTATGTTGTCTTGAACTTTGAGAAGTTGAGCTGCAAAGCCCTCTACTTCCGTAGGATATGCAATCTGTGTGCATTCAATAATTAGCTTAGACTAGCATTAGAGACTTCGACAATAAAAAAATATGACTTTTTCACTCGGCAGTTTCAGGCAAATCATAAAACATAAAGAAGAATGAAGGTACTTGCATCTTAAACTCAGAGCGGTCAGTCAGAGGTAATCTGATTCTATGATTCAACATTGGAACTTTTGTTTGAACAGTTTGAAAGATTTAAATTGAATCAAGCAAGTTCTAAGAGTAAATGAAGTGATTACCACAGATGCATTAACTACTACTACCCTTATGTTTTAGCATAACAACTGCACAATTAAGTTCTATGAGTTCATATTTCTTCCCTTTCCAACAATGAACATGAGAGATATAAGTGTTACTTACATATCCAACCCGCCATCCCATCATCCCATATGCTTTCGAGAAGGAAAATATGTTGACTATGTGATCTCCCTCCAGACATGAGTGTTTTAGACCATCATACATGAAGTACCTGTGAAACAACAAAAATCCATAAAGACTCACAATTTTATTATATGCTCCATGAGTGTGAACATGTGTTCTCTGCTATGTTTGATGGACAACACGGACTGGGAATTGAATGCATTAGATAATGCAAATAAGCTAGGTAAACTTAGGTTACGTTTGGCACGCGGAATGGCTATTCCATTAAAAAAATAATAATTTTTATTGGAAATGGAAGAGGGTGGAATGGAATAGCCTTGGAATAGCCATTCTCATGGCCCATGAGGGAATAGCTATTTCAAGTATTAGCGTATATATATACTTTATCACCAAGGTTATTTTATTCCACCTTCTTCCATTCTTTTCCTAATGGAATAGTCATTCTGCGTACCAAACATACACTTAAACTATAATGTATACAATGTAAATAAATGACGCGCATGTGCACACACATAGAATATTGTGTATGCACGCATATTACATGATCTTTATACATCTTATACACACTTTAAATTATCAATATACTATTGATTGTCTTTCTTATGGGATATCCTAGCTCGAACCCTTCTTTCATGGATCCAATTCTATCCAAATAATCCATGCAATTGTATCATAAACAACGTTGACATCTTCTATAACAACTTTTAGGATTTCATCCCCCAACCACCCCCCCGCCCCCCAAAAAAAATATGGGAAGAACAAAGGAATTATTTAAATGTTAAATTATTGTTATAACTGCACATCTAGTTAAGAAACAAAAAATGACCAGACTTACTCATATGTATTATCTACAACGAGCCAACATCCAGCATTTCTGCAGAGATC
Source organism: Corylus avellana (assembly GCF_965113065.1). Classification (NCBI taxonomy): domain Eukaryota; kingdom Viridiplantae; phylum Streptophyta; class Magnoliopsida; order Fagales; family Betulaceae; genus Corylus; species Corylus avellana. The sequence goes on along the minus strand of NC_142495.1, from coordinate 19,451,776 downwards.
TGAAATCCTCTAAATAAAATGAGAGCACATAGTTAGAAGATTCAAGAGAAACCAAATGCCAAAAAAACAAAAAAAAAAAGTTTGTTCTGAAGGTTTGGTCAACTCCATTCAATGCAACATTTGTCTGAAAAGGACACATGCATATGCATGAAAACTAGTGCATATACATAGACACAAAACAAGAGAGAGAGAGAGAGAGAGACCTTAAGAAGAGGCTCTGGAATGTAAGTCCCAGTTGGGTTGCCAGGATTAACAACAGTAACAAGCTTTGGGGATGGTTTAGTTTCCAACAATGTCTTTTCTAACCAGTCTGAAAATCAGTACACAGATAAATAACCTAATAAAGGAAATAATGGTGGGTAAAAACCATTTTGTCACTGAACGTTATGTTAAATCCTCATCATTCCTCCAATATTCTTCTTTTAAAGTAACATATTGCATTGTTTTACGCATATAGTTCTCCAGCAGCAGTGAACTGTAACAATTAAACATAATCATGAATGATGCAAAGCCAACCAAAATTAGCCAACATTTCGAAGAAGAAAATTATACTCAAACAGTAGCATAACTTATTCAAAATGGAAGTTTAGTAGAAGATGGTGAAAATCCAGATATAATGCAAGTATATCCTGCCAATGACACCATCAAAATAGTTTTCAATAAAGTTAAAACACTTTAATCTGGTGTCTTCTCATAGCTTTTTAGTTATTACATATTACAAGTACGTAAAAACAGTGACTACGAAAACACCTTATAAGAGCCACTAGCGACTTCAAGGGTGTCTTTTAAGTAAGGATTTCGAAATTAGCAGGGCTTCTGAAAAACATAGCAATTATTGTAGAGGGTTTAAAATCCCATCATTTTCAAGGTCCATTGTTGTGGTCAGGATTGGGAATTCTGATTAATGCAAAACCCAAAACAGTAGTGGCTACTAAAACAATGGCCAAACTCATCCTCCTCAGCCAAACCATCAACTTCGCGCCAACCAAACCGACAAAGTTAAAGCAAACAAACCCATTAGTAAATCTCATTGGGTCACCAGACATGGGTAAAAACTACCAACAATCTCTAACTTTGTCTGTCATATAATGGCAATGAAAGATAAAGAACTATAAACTTGACTTTGCTATATCAGGCACAATTACTAAAGACCTTAAATATCCAAATTGCCCTTTCTGATAAAGGGTGATGGAGCCAAGATTTTTCTCCTGGAGGGGTCAAATTAATAATAAAAAAATAAAAATTCTCAATAAATTGTTTTCTCTCATGCAACTTATATTATTTATTCTTCCTGTAAGTATTCTTCCTGTAAGTAGATAGAAATCTGTGCAGAAATTAAGCAAAAATAAAATAAAATAAATTTAGATTTCATAAATTTTTTTTTTTGACAAATAACTGAACAAGTAACCGAAAAAGGAAAAAGAAAAACAACAAAACCATTGCATCAACAATCAACATAATGTGCTTAGAAAAAAAGTCAACATCATGTTGCCCACAAAAAAATAAAAACAAATGAATCAACATTATGACTGAGACTTAACATTTGCTTTCACTTAATCACGTGTTTACACCAAAACAATAAAACACCTAGGTAGCATAACAAGTTAGCAAGTTTTGTGTCATCTGTCAGGTGTGGCCAGAGTGGCTAATAGCTGAAGTAGTTACTGAATCTATAACTTGGCCACAATAACACAATATGATGATATTATCTAAGAGAAGATGAAGAAGAAGATTAGAACTATAAGAGGAAGATGATTTATTGAATACCAAGTATCCTTCAAGCTTTAGTCCTCTGAAATATGTATCTTTTAGGCTTTCTTTCTTTCTTTGTAGAGGAAAAAAAAAAAAAAAAATGAAGAAAGTGGGATTACAGTGAGAAAAAACTGAAAAGAAAAAGGAATATTCAAATGGCCGAAGAGGGAATGAAGCAATGATGAAGAGTAATGGGTAGGCGAAAAAGTGTGAAAACATGTCATGTCATGTTTTGAGAAGTTATTCCATATAACTTTATTTCTTCAGGGGGACAAAATCACTAGATAAATTTCATTTTGGGGTAGCTTGGATTTGGGTTTAAAAAGTCTATGTATTTCTTTTGGACTAGAGTACATTTTTTTTTTTTTTTTTTTGGCGGGGGGGGGGGGGGGGTGGGGGTTTGGGCAGGGCCATGATGGGCTTAGCGCACCCCAGCCCCCTGTCTCCGCCACTGCTGATAAACTTCTGCACATTGCTAGTATCCAATTTCACACAATAAGCAGAACCACCATTGCAGGAAGTCCAAAAATCACTATAGAAGAGGTCTCATGTAAAGGAGCAGGTGATGAAGCTTCTCACCTGCATCTGGATGAAGCGTCTTGGGGTTACCAGGACCCACCAGAATGTTAGTGATACCAGTCATCTGGAAGGACATGTAGGCATTGAAGTAGTATGGGGCAAACATCACTACTGAATCCCCAGCATCACACAATGTAAGAACAAGATTTACAAATGCCTGCATTGCAAGAGTAGAAAATTGCTTCAGATTTCATGATGAGTACTATGGAACTGTAGAAAAATTCACATTATCTGTTTCAAGCCAGTGAAGTGAGTGGCATGAAACTTGTTACTCACACTATTCCTAATTCCTGAATGCATAAAAATGAAAAACTATGTTAAAGGCAATAAAGACCATTACTTCTAACATAGCTGAAGCTCAGTATTTGATAGGAAAATTGCTAAATAAACAAAATCTAGAAAGAGAACATAGCATTCAAGGGGAAAATACACACATGCATTACGTTACTTCTTAACTTGAAAATAGAATTCAAGGGGAAAATACAACCATTTTATCCTACCACCTTTTATAATATGTAAATTTTTCATTAACTAATCAAAGTGATGTAGGACAATAAACCGAGAAGAGGAAGAAAATTAGCTAAAGAGAAGAAGCACCAGGGGGGGGGGGGGGGGGGGGGGGGGGCGCGGGGGGGTGGGGTGGGGTGGGTTGCAGAATGAAGTGAGAGCAACCACATGGTAATTAGGCATCAGGTTGCAGAATGAAGTGAGAGCAACCACATGGTACTAAAAGAAGGCTTGCATTTATATGCAATTAGGCATCAGGTTGCAGCAAGTGGACCCGTTTCTCCTTATCCCACCAGCTGAATAATAAAACAACACAGAACAACTTGGCTCTCCAACTTAACTTTGATATATTCCAAAACCCAGATAATTTTGCTTTTCTAAACCTTTTAAGAAAATTCAGAAAAGAATAGTATAGAAGGGTTCATAACTACCTGATTTGCACCTGCAGTAACCATCACTGAAGATTTGTGAAGTTTATTTTCCAGGCAAAGCTGCGAAACGAAGATAAAAGAATCAACTTGCAACTTTCAGTGGGATAGTCATATTGGTCAACATCCAATTTCTTTTGCTGATTACAAATTTCAGAAGGGAGAAATGCCATAAGTTAGTTATCAAAAAAAAAAAACACATGCCATAAGTTGAATGATTGACAAGGGTGCTTGAGACAACAGTGACTATAGAATATAGACATTTCAGTCCTGAGAAGTTGGGCAGCATAATTTGGGACAAGAAGAGAGAAAGTCAGCTGAAATCTTTAAGATATATACCTTTTTGACCAATGCCTCTCTGAGTTCAGGGATACCTTCATCAGCACCATAACGACTAATTGAAGGCTCCAACACAAGCTCCTTAACCTTATCCAATGCCTGTTTAGGCGGTTGCCAATAAACTACCCCCTAGAGCACATTTCAACCAAAAGCATAACAAGTTATGTAAAAACACCAAGGAGGCCTAAACCACCTAAAATTACAGTTCTAAATTAATGGTATAAGCTCCAGCCAAAGAAGAAACCAATATTATGTACAATAATTTTTTTTAAAAAAATCTCCAAACAATCAAAGTACCTTCCCCAAATGAAAACTCTATCATAAAATTTTTCTAGTAATTTGGTATAAAAAATTGATCAAATAATTCAGAAATTTGGTGAGTGTTTTCTTCATAAATGAAAAATATAGAAGTAGATGCATCCAAAATAGGCTTAAATATGAAATCTTTGACAAAGTGGCTCAACCATTCAGACAAATGGCTTAGATCTTGTAGCCATTTTCTCCCAAGTATCGAAAGAGATACATTTTTTTGGTTTTGGAAACAGACTTCACTCTGGAATTTGTATTGTTAGAGCCTTTCTAGTTTTCTTCTCTCCTTAAATAAAAAAAGAAAAAGCATGAAAACATGTTCTCTAACGTGCTTTTGGAAACTATTTTTCCAATTTAAACAATAGTGAAAAATCTAACACTCCAACCAATGAACAAATCTACATGCATACTCGAAATAACAGAATCAAGTGTATCTTCCCAAATGAATAACTGTCTTAAAATTAATCTAGTAATTTGGCAGAAAAATGATCAAACAATTAGAAATTTGGTTAGTGTTTGCTGCATATTTGAAAAATATAGAAGTGCATGCATCCAAAATGGCCTTAAATATGAAAAGTACAAGAAAAGGCTCAAGTTCAACCATTCAAACAAAGTGGGTTAAGCACTATTCATGATTTCCAGCCATTTTTTCTCAAGTTCCAAAATCAGATCTATTGTGTTTGGGAAATGGACTTCACTTTTGGATGTACATTGTTAGAGCCTATTTGGTATGTTCTCCTTAAATAAAAGAAGATGGGAAAGCATGAAAAATCGTTTGATAATGTGTATTTGGAAACTATTTTTCTAATTTTTGTACTTTCTTTAAACAACTTGTTTTTAGTGAACATCATTTAAATTGTTTTATTGTTTCGGTTCAGGAAAAATGACACCAATAAAGTTGAATGTTTCCAAATTTTCTTATAATTATGTACGAACTGCTTTCTTTATGCTGTTTTCTTGTGATAAACAAAAGGAGGCCTCAAAATTTGGGATGTGACAATGAAAAAAACTTTCTTAATAATGCCATTTTCTTCCTTTTTGTTCTTACACAAAATTCCATAAGAAAAAAAATCCAAAATATACTTTCAAGTCTACGAAAGGGCCTATTTTTCTATATCAATTTGGAAAACAGATTATAAATATGCATTGCCAAATAGTTTTGTCAAGTCCTCTCCATAGTCTCCACTTTTCATAACAAAGAACACCCCTTTCAAAAACTGCACCAAACACGCCCTAGTTTTCTGAGAATAATAAAAACTGGTTAAATTTCTCGGTACCTTCATTCTCATCAAACTCAACACCAAACCAATATAGAAACAATTCAACATTGGAGGACTAAACAGACCGTTTTTCCTCTCATTTCTCAATACGTCAATTACAACAGCAACACCTTTATTCAAAGCAAATTACAACAACACAACATTGAAAGTAGAAAAACAAACCTGGGCCAAAGACACAGCATTTTTGGCTCCTCGGATCAGTTCCTGTATCTGCAAAAACCAGAACCACCCACTTCTTCACCACCAATAACAAAAACTTTATTTCCGCACCAGATACAGTACACAAACCCAGTAGCAAATTGAAGCTGAAAACAAATGTATTCAAAGAGATAAAACAAAACCCAGCTGGGTTCTAGCCTGAATACCTGAACCATAACCGGCATATCAGTCTCCAAAGCCCTCGTCGCAAGCTTTCCAAACGAACCCATCTCACCCTCCTCTCACAAGCCACAACGCTAAAAATGAGATCCAATTTAGAGCAAAATGCGCAGTTTTTATTTGACCCAGCTGCCTAAAAGCCTGAAAGCCAAATTCTAAACTTTACCAGGAATCCCCAAAATCCCCAAGCTCCCCAAAACTTTGAATTTTTCTGAGAAATTAATAAAGTAAGAGGATACAAAGATCAAGTTCCTCACGTCTTCAACAAACCCCACAACAATTGGGATGTAGCAGCTCCTTGCAGAATAACTCAAAAAGCACGCTAAAAGACACACAGCTTTTTGTTTTTCTTTTCTTTTCTTTTCTTTTTTATATTTTGCGAGTTATGGTACTGTGCGTTTCTTTGACTTACGAGTTACGATTGTCTCGTTGCAAAAGCTGACGAAAACTTTTTACCTTTTCGTGAGATCAGATAGATAGATTGGAATCTCAACTGGGGAAAAAAAAAACATACAAAAGAATAAAATAAAAACCCAAAATCACTTCAAGCAGTAAAATAAACTAGAAAGAACCCAGGTGAGCTTTTATCACAACCTCACTCCCTCACGTAAACCAACCTTAATTACCAATATTCCTGTTAGAAAATTAGGAAATAAATTATAAGAACTTTGCAAACGTAACGCTTGAAATTTTATAGTTTTTTTATTGTCTTTAATGCATGAGTAGGGGTAGCATCTGAAGCAGGTGAGCTAGAATCTGGAACGTGGCAAACGCACTAGTTGACCAAATTTCCAGAGATTATCGGGAAAATAGATTCAAGAAATACCCTTTTGATAGAATTTGAAGCCAAGGAATTGAATTCCTTAGCATTGAGGGAATTATGAGGAATCAAAGACTGTAGCTGGGAGCTCAACAGAGATCTTTGTTAAATGTCGTGCTGTTTTTGAGGTAGAGGGGATTTTGTCGTTTCTTTCTTCTTTTTTTTCTTTTTTCTTTTTTTTTTTTGTCGAAATCAGGGCCTCACAAAATGCCTCTGGCTTTTGGATTGTCGGAATAAGATTCTGTTTATCGACTTCTTGTTTTTTGTTTTTTGAGCACTGATTGCTATTTTCAAACACTAACAAAAATGCATGTCCACACAGAATCGAAACAACATTATTGTTCTCATTGGACAAGCACCCTCCAATTGCTAGCTTCACCCATCGTGGAAGGGAATGGATCATCAAAGTTGTTCTATACTTAATAATACTGAAAAACTGAGAATAATCATATGCTTTTTGGAAAAATATAAAAAAGCCCTCTAAATTATCAGCTATTTGCAATATAGCCCATCAATGTTCAAAAAGTACTAAAGTAACCCTTTAAATTACCAAAATGTATCAAAAATGCCACTTATTTTTTTATATTCCTATAATATCCATATTCTTTAAACAAATAAAATAATAAAATAATTGTAAAAAAAAAAACAATTTTTTAAAAATACAAGAAAACAAAGTAGCCCATCAAACTGTCAAATTGATTTTACTTTAATACAATTTGAAGCAATTTGTAATTTAGGCCAACTACAATGACTAATTATTTATTTATTCCAAAAAACCTTTTTTTTTTTGTATTTATTCGTTCATTTGTTTTTTTTTTTTTTTTAAAAAAAAAAAAAAATTTGTTTGTTTTTTTTACAATTATTTTATTATTTTATTTGTTAAAAGAATAGGCGTATTATAGGTATATAAAAAAAATAAGTGGCATTTTTGATACATTTTGGTAGTTTTGAGGCTACTTTAATACATTTTGAACATTAAAGGCTATATTGTAAACGACTGATAGTTTAAGAAATTTTTGATATTTTTCCCTATGCTTTTTGGATAAGCAAAATATTCACACCTTGCTACGAGAATGATATATAAAAACTTGTGGTCATAAAATCACCATGAAGAAAAAAAATAATAATAAGGCAAAAGAAAAAAGAGACAGAGATGTAGCGTGTGCTTGAGTTGGGGATATGATCTTTCTCAACCGTTAAGGAGATACTTCTTTTTAACGCATGATTATTATGTCTCACATGATCCGGATATTTTGAAAATAAACATAACTATTTGTATTTATGATGATTTTACATGTGTTAAGTATTGTGTCAATAAATGATGTTAAGTAATAAATAATAATAATAATAATTATTATTATTATTTTGAAATGGTATTCCCAGATTTCATTACTCCAAAACAACTTTGTGGTCGCTTACAATCTCTTGAATACAATCTGGAATTTCCTCTCTCCACATATGTTCCTCACCAATATCTAAAGCCAGACGGGCTAGCTTATGCGCAGTTGTGTTAGCAGATCGCTTTACATGCTTAATCTCCCATTGGTGCACCCCTTGTAGAAGAGTTTTAGTGTCATTTATAAAATGCCCATAATTACTCCAACACATCCTCTCTTTTTGTATAGCTTTCACCACCTCTAGGGAATCCCCTTCCAATATGACATGAGTGATGCCCAGCTGCTTGCACATATTTGCCGCAAACCAAGCTCCTACCACCTATGCCACCGTGGGGTCCGTGATCAGTCATTTGGTTGTACATTTTACTGCTATCAACGCCTCCTCATGAGTCCGTACCACTAAACCCACGCCCATCTTCTACCCACCACTATCAACTGATGCGTCCCAGTTGATTTTGATCCAGCCATTCGGTGGATTTTCCCATTTCATCTCAGGAAGGATTGGAGTATCTTGACTTCTCTATGTGGGACAACTTTCAGCTACAAAAAATAACTCCACTTTTTCTAAAGTAGTCCGGTTCACAGCTGCATGGGATGACAAAGCCTTTGGATCTCCTCATTCTCCAATCCCCCCAGTAATTTCTCCAATAAGTTGACAAAACCATCCTCATCACTGGTGAACTCATGGAGTCTCTTGGAGTTTTCCAGCCATACGTCTTTGCTGTGGTGCAACTCCACAACGCATGCCCAACCGTTTCTACTTCCCTACCACATATTGGACACAAAAGGTCTAAAGATATTCCCCATCTGTATAAATTTTCCTTAGTAGGTAAAATGTTATTGCATGCCTTCCAAATGAACACAATTACTGCTCATGGGATCCACAGCTTCCAAACTGTTTTCCAAAACCTGTCAAAACTGGTTGGGTTAGAGCTACCACCTGCATCCACCTCGCGTCTTTCCCTCCGCATATGGTAAGCACTACGGACTGTAAACTCCCCATTTTTGTTTCCCACCCACGCAAGGTGATCCCATGGTCTGTTCGGGCAAAGTGGCATTCCTCTAATTTGTGCAGCTTCATCTTCATTAAAAACCTCAGCCAACATGTTCAAATTCCACCAATTAGTAGCTCTATCTATGAGATCACTCACTTTTGCTCCTCTGTCTAGAATTCGAACAGGGGACTGAATGGAATAAGTTCACGGCGTCTCCACCCATCTATCCTCCCAAATATTGAGTGAACATCCATCCCCCACTCTCCGCACTAGCCCTTCTTTCAACAACTTTTTCGCCATCCACACACTTCTCCATGCATAAGATGGGGACCTACCCAGTGGAGCTTCAAAAAAAGAACCCTGGGGATAGTATTTCTCCTTATAGATTTTTGCAATTAGAGATCCAGGATCTTGATGCAATCTTCACCCCTGTTTGGCTAGAAGTGCCAAATTAAACATCTCCAAGTCACGGAAACCCAACCCACCTTTTTCCTTTGGTCGCCCCATTTTTTCCCAGCTCATCCACGCCATTTTAGACTCATTTTCCTTATTGCCCCACCAGAACCTTGACATCATAGAATTGATGTCATTACATAACGCTTTAGGCAATAGAAAAACACTCATAGTATAAGTAGGTATTGCTTGTATGATGGCTTTCAAAATAATCTCCTTCCCTGCTTGAGATAAAAAATTTTCTTTCCACCCATTGATACGATCCCAAACCTTCCCTTTAATTTCCGAGAAAGCACTTACTTTTGAATGGCCTATGATAGCTGACAACCCCAAATACTTCTCATAACCTCATGTCAAGCTTACACCTACTACCGAAAGGATGTGTTTCTTGCCTCCACTTTTGTATTTCGGCTTAAAAAAATGGACGTCTTTTCTTTATTCAACTTCTGACCCGATGCTCTCTCATACTCCTCCAAAACAGTCTGGATATATATCCACTAAAAAATATTCAACTTACAGAAAAGCAGACTGTCGTCTGCGAAGAAAAGATGATTGAGTCGTGTACCCCCCCTTGTGATAGGTAACCCTGTGATTCTCCCTTCCCTCTCCACTTTATTTCAAACCTTCACCACACATGAAGAAGAAATATGGGGATAAAGGATCGCCTTGCCTGAGACCCCGCATTGGGGATATATGACCGTGTGGTTGACCATTAATCAGTACTGAATATGACACCGTTCTTACACATGTCATTGCCAAACTAACCCAATTTTCTGCAAAAAACCCCAATTTTCTCATGGCTGCTTCCAAAAAGTCCCATTTCACTTTGTCATAGGCTTTACTCATATCAAGTTTTAGAGCTATAAAGCCTTCCCTTCCCTTCATCCGCACATCCATGGAATGTAGTGCTTCAAATGCTACGAGGATATTGTTGGTGATTAATCTGCCGGGGAGAAAAGCACTTTGGGTTGGGGAAATGATTGAGGGTAGCACCTTCTTTATTCGATTGGCTAATACTTTAGCTATCAATTTATACAACACGTTGCACAAATTGATTGGGTGATACTCAGTAATGTGAGAGGGGTTCTTAATTTTCGGTATAAGAGCAATGTAAGTCTTGTTAATACCACTATCAAAATTACCACCATTACGGAAAGAAAGAACAGCATTACATATCTCAGCACAAACCATACCCCAGGATTGTTGGTAGAAACAAGCTACAAAACCATCAGGTCCTGGAGATTTGAAAGGGTGCATTTGGGATAATGCTAAATCAACCGCGAAAGCTTCAAATTTCTTCACCAGTTGTGCGTTCATCTTGGCGGTCACCTTAGCTTCCATTGAATCCAAACAATTTTCCACCCCACTTGCTCCTTCAGATGTAAACAGCTTTTGATAAAAATCAACAAAGGCCTTGTTGATCTCCTTGGGCTTCTTCCACTCCCTTCCTTCATCGTCAAAAATCTTCTTTATTTGATTAACTTTCCTCATGTGACTAGCCCATGCATGGAAGAAAGTTGTATTTCAATCTCCATACGAGTGCCAATGTTGTTTCGCCCTTTGCTTCCATCGATAATCCTCCTGTTCCATAATAAAGTCGATCTCTTCCTTTACTTTTTTGATAGCAGCGCAGTTTTCAGGCTCCTCCATACATTGCATCTCTTCAAGTTGCTTTGTTTTCTTTTTCAAATTCCCGCATTACCAAATTTCCAACTGCTCCAACTAGCTAATTCTTCCTGACACTGCTCTAACTTTGAACACACCACTGCAACTAGATTAGCTTCAAAACCGCAATCAACCCATGCCTCCTTGATAATATATGTATATTACTCATCTAGCATCCACTTCACTTCAAATTTGAAACCCCAATTGCGTCTAAATTTTTCCTTCCCCCTCTCGGTGCATTCAATTAGGATAGGCTTGTGGTCAGATGATCATCCACCTAACACTTTGACATTCACACTTTGAAACATGTTGCACCACTCCTTCGTAGCCACTGCTCTATCCAGACTTTCCTTGGTGAAATCCCCATTGTCCCTCCCATTATTCCATGTATATTTGGACCCCGTATAGCCTAGATCACAGAGACGACAATCTTCTAGAGTTGTAGGGAAATCCTCCATTTGCCCATCTATTCTTAAAACCGATCCGAACTTCTCACTTGGACTTGTGATTTCATTGAAGTCAACTGCACAAAGCCAAGGTTGAGGGAAGAAAAATTTTAGATGATTTAATAATGCCCAAGATTCCTTTCGTTTGGCGGTATTTGGATTGCCATAAAAACCGGTAAATTTCCATTGAGTCCTCCCTTCAGGCATAGTGACAACCGCATTAATATGCCTTCTAGTATAATTTTGAATTTCCAAGTGTATCTCTTCCTTCCAAAATAAAGCCAGTCCCTACTCCTACCTACAGGGTCAACCACAAACAAACTATCAAAACCAAGCTTCACACACAATCCCTCAATATTTTGCTTTCTACTTATCATTTCCATAAGAAACAATAAGGTGGGCTTCTTCTCCTTCACCATTTGGCAAAGGTCTCGAACTGTCCAAGGGTTCCCAAGCCTTCGGCAGTTCCAGCTTATGAGAATCATTGGGGGTGGCAAGGCTGCACCGCAGCCTCCGCCAATAAATTCACCTCCTGCCTGTGTGACCCTTCCTCCCATTTACCTTCTTCATTACTCCTCCTTGCTTCGAATTCCTTCACCCACCCTTGCTTTCCGCTTTGAACTTGTCATTTGGCCACTCTCTTGCTAATTATTGCTGCCTAGAACACCCTTGACTTGCCTTTGTCACGTTCGTAGACTCCCTCTACGTCCACTGCCGCCTTGGATAGCCTCCTCCAAAACACAATCCATCACTTCTATAAATTGTTCGTCAACCAGGAGAAGTTCATTTGGCTGTCCTTGACCCAAGCTGCCTATTACTGATGTATGACTTGCATGTAATTTACCATCCACGTGATTGGGATCGCCCACCATACCATCTGCCTCCTCCTCTTCAGGCAATATTTCATAGCTTTGGGGTACAAATGGGCCACACCCATCAGGTAGCCGAATCTCTGGTCCATTTTTTGTTGCTTGTTCTTCAGCATGGGCCTGCTTTGCATTCTGTGAGCCTATCTTATTGGGTAGATCCACCTAGTGTCACCCCACTGTTGTCCCCACCTTGTCTACATGTCCCCCTCTTCCATTAGAAGTCTCCACGTATGGACCCGTGTTGAGTTTCCCTTCTTTAGCATTCACCTTGCTTTTGACAACTTGTGTTCCCCCAGTTGACTCCCCCTCATTTTCACTAAGGCAAGTACCCGGCCAAGCATTACTCTTCTCCCTCCTTGAATGGTCAGAATGCTTAGGGTTTTTGGATGATCCGCCTTTTACCAGATTTGTGTTTTCCTCCAACAGCTCCTCGCTACCACGATGTTCTCCCCCCTCCAGTGATCTCCACATCCCTCCGTTCCACCCCGTGAAGCTCCACCTCCATTGAAACTCCTCCTTACCACATCTGCCCTAAGCCACACCCCTATCCTTTCTCCTCTTCATCATGGTTTCTCCGCTGGTTTGAGTTTATCGGACAACCTTTAACTGCATGGATAATCCTCCCTCATTTAAAACAAAAAAGTTGTAATTTTTCATATTTGATTGTCACCCAATATGATTTTCCATTCAGCAGCAGCGCTCAATGACGTTCAAGGGGTTCCCTTAGGTCAATTATCACCTGGATCCGTAGACATCTCCCCTATCCTCCTCCATTACCAGCCACATTGACATCTTCAAGTTCCCCCAGAGACTTTCCTATCTTTTCCTCTATTCATTTGTCATGCAAAGAAGAGGCATGTCGTGCACTTGTTCCCAAAAAGGACAATGAGTAAACTGAACATGTGATGGTGGGATACTACCATCTAGGTCATTCACGATTAGAATCTGCCTATCAAAAGACCAAGGCCTCCCCTCCATAATCCATTTTTTGTCTTCTTTGTCTGAGAATTCAAAAATCCACATATTGTCTTACACCTCCTTGAAAACTATACTCCCTGCCATTCTCCATAATCTGGTTAACACCGTTTCGAACGCTTCTTTGTTAGCTTTCCTCTCCCCTCCCAGTCTTCCAATCAGACATCTCTCTCCTCGTTCCCGTCCTTCAGCTATCTCCCCTTCGCAGATTGTTATGCATGTCTTCTCTCCTTTAGATAAGGAGATTCTTTCACACAACTCTTCTAGTTCGTTAGCCATGATTCTCACCACGCAACAATCACCCCCACGCCCCACACCTTCACTTTCGGCAGTCGATAGAAGACTGCTCCCTCACCGCTAGGTTTTTTCTAAAAAAAAACCCTAGGGAGGACTATACATTCATCCAAATAATAAATAATTATGAAAACAAAGGATTGCTTGCTTTTATGCATATGACATGATGTTGCACATGGACGTTTGATTGTGTTCAAATAAGAATGAGTTATTAAGGCTCGTTTGGGTGTGCGGTTTTTTTTTTCTTCTATTTTACTGGACTTAGCTCAAAATTACGAATATCGAGGAGAAAAAAGAGTTGAGATTATGTTTAGAAAAAAATTAGGGTGGTTCAAGGTTTCTGGGGGTGGTTGAGAAACCCCCGAAACTGATGGGAGGTGGCTCGGCCTCGGCCACCCCCAGTTTGACGGGGGTAGCTGATCCACCCTCTGGGGGGTGGATCGGCCACCCCCAACTGGTCTCGAGGGTGGCTGATCCACCCTCTAGGGGTGAATCGGCCACCCCCGTGACTCTTAAGGGTGGTCCGGCCACTACCCCTAAATATATATATTTTTTAATTTATGTTTTAATTTTCTTGATTTTTAAAATTTTTATTTAATGTTTTTTATTAGTTTGGTTGGAAAATTTTGAGTTGAGTGTTAGTGGTGTCAAATCAACCTAAAAAAAGAGAAAAAAGTTGGAAAAAGTTTGGAAGAATATCCTTCCCAAACAAGCCCTAATAAGAATGCAAAAAATGAGAATAAGATATTAATGTATTTTGAAAAGTTCCCAGCATAGCCAAGGGACAAGTCCTCGAGTGCTATTAACTTAATATAAATGCTGAATGGTGTGAGAAAAGTTGAATAGTAGGGACAAGTCCTCTAGTAGTAAACAAGAAGACAAGTCTTCTATAAGCTGTAAGTGAAGGACAAGTCCTTGAGAGGTTTAATACCTTGAACACTTATTACAATTAAGTACACTCTAATTATAACTTAAGGATGTTATGGTATGTGTGATGCCCTGAGTTTCCGAGAGGTAACTATCCCAATAATGAACCATTTTGCTTAAGCATAGTCATTTTTAACCCTCTAGAGTATGCCATAGCCTAAACCAAGCATTTGCCTAAAATTTGCCCTAAAAACCCAAATCCAACTTTCTGGCTGAACGTTCAGTGGGGGATCACCAAACATTCACCCATGTCTTTAGTGCGAACGTTCAGGACGGGACCCTCCTAAACATTCGTTTGACCAAAATTTGATCCACTGAGTATTGACCAATCGTTCCACCTACAACCCTAAAACTATTGTGTAATAGTACACCGAATTTTCGGCCATAGTACCAAATGTTCGGTGACAATATGAAGAGCATTTTTAACCAATTCTCCACCTTTTCAACATGAGACAAGCCCCATACCCCTATAAATATCCTCTCTCGCCCCTCAACCACCCTTGACACCAGAAACCCTAGCTTTAAAGTGAGAGAAGAGTTTTAGAGAGGACAAATGAAGCTTTGGGGAGAGATTTTGCGAACTTCAAGGTAACCCTGAAACTTTTATTCAGTTTTCATGTTGTCTTGTTATAATATTTACTTCCTTCAAGCTTTTAAAAGGTGTTGTAACTTGTGAACAATTTTCCTTGGAAGAAAATAGAGGTTTTCAAAAACGTTTTAGAAACGCTCACTTACTTCTTGGTTTTCTCGTGTGTTATGCTTCACTATATGTGCATGAACTTGTTTACAGCCTAGAGTGTAGTTTTTGCATGGTAACCTTATAATAGAAGCCCCAAACTATACATTTTTTACTCTGGCAGAATGTTCTCCCCCGTGTCTGAACGTTCGCCTCTTGAATAGAATGTTCGCTCATAACCCAAAATGCATGAAAATAGGATTTTTTTTTTACCTTTTAGCTAAGAGTGATCAACTAGGACATTTTTGTGCCTTTAGTGAATCTGCCAGCACTACGAATAAAGATAGCAATGTTTCGAGATGTCGATCGACTCAAGTGGGTGTTTGAGGTAAGTAAACACTTACAACTCTTTTCCTTAAAACGTGTGATATGTGAGCTGAATGAGCATGCGTATGATATGAGCATGCCTACTTTTGTATAACTTGGTAACTATCTTAATAATTGGTTAATAAGATGCATCGTATGATATAGTATACCGATACATGCGGTATAATGGCCATGAACTTACTATATATACTTGATTCTATAGTCAAATGTGTGTATATGTGATATATGGGCCTTGGATTCAATGGTTGTTTTATGACTGGCGCAACCATAATTCACGGGTCACTATAGGATGTACATTATTAGTAGTGTGGGCCACCCGAGGTTGGACTCAGTTGGGATGCTAGTATATGAACAGTAGCGTACAATGGATGAGGCATCGACATTTTATTATAGGTTCCTTGGGATAGCGCCCCTATTGAGAATGGGTAATATATAGGGTAGACCATACATAATAGTTACAACCTATTAAATCTTTAGTTTTCTACATTAAAACCCCTAGGCGATTGCCGCTGGAAGTACATCTCTTTATTTCAAATAAAATGATATTTTTTTGGTGTATTAACAGAGATAACACCTCTTTAAATGCTTGTCAAACTACACGTTTATTTCTGCTCATCCATAATTGACACATGTCATGCTCAACTGTGAGGTTTACTTACTAAGTCTTTAGATTTATATGGTTATTACATCTTGTAAGAAACCTCTTCCTTGGAAGAGGACAGTGGCGAGATTGCCACTTCGGATTTATTAAGTTAAGATTGAGACCTACATGTTGATATTAGGTTTGATTAAATTAATTGTATTCCTATTAATTACTACATGTCTATAATCGAATATAATATATGTTTTTATTATGGTTATTAGATTCCTTATATTTATTTCACATTCCTATGCATTTGTCCTGATTTTGTTTAGAGGGGTGGTTCCCCAATTAGATACCAGCTAGCTAAATTGGGATAATTGCCAGTAAACCTACCAGACTGGTCAAGGCCAGATTTGGGGGTGTTACAGTATGTTCTCAATTTGTAAAGTGTGAGATCTTGGACTTTTTAAGAATTTCCTTTCTTGCAAAACGTTTGAAGTTGTATTCGAACGATCGATGTTTATCTGAAGAGTTTTTTTTTAAAAAAAACGTTTGGCACCTTAGCCCTTGTGAGTGATCTTGCATGCCTTTAGATAGATCCTTATGCTTCTTAAACCCTATTTTTGCCACCTTTTGCTTGAGAAAAACCTAAAGAGAAAGGATGAGTCCAGAGAGAGAAGGAGCTCTCTTGTAGCCTTAAATTCAAGGCCCATATATAGGTTGCTGATTACTCAAACTACTTGCTTATGGTAGGTGCTCTTCTGGTATTCTCCTTGTGTCCTCTCCTACGTAAGTAGTTGAGAGCATTTAATATGGTTGAAGTCCTGTCTAGTTCTAATGAACTGGAGAATATCCAATTAATTATATTAGAAGAGTATTTTTTTTCTTTATACTTTTTAAGGGGACAAAAATACCCATCTACTATAATTAACTAGATATTCTCTAGTTCAAATGTGAGTAACTACTATTAGCAGTTACATAGGGAAAAAAAAAATTACTATTAATAGTCTAGTATATAATATATATAGACAATAGTCAACATTTATTATAGTATATATAATATGTATGTCAATAGTAACTGTATGTTATATATGCTATATAATATAATATATAACTATAATTCTATAGGTGATCATAAGTTATTATATATATAAGTAATAACTTATAATTATAGAATATAGTATACGTGACTATGAAAATTATTTTATATACTTTAGTGACGAGACAAATTGTGACACGTCAATAATTATTCTTGACGTGTTACATTTGTCACGTCAAAATGACACGTCAATAAATATTGACGTGTCACATTTTGACACGTCAAGAAATATTGACGTGTCACATTTTGACATGTCAATAAATAATAATTAATAATTCGAATAGTATTTTTTAAAAAATAAGTAATCATATCATTTTTTTCTCTTAGTATTTTCAATGTATTTTCTTGACGTGTCAAATGTAACATGTCAAGAATTTCTTAACGTGTCACATTTGTCACGTCAAAAAATAAAAATAAAAAATCTTAACGTGTTATATGTGACACATCAATAATTTCTTGACGTGTTAAATGTTGGCACGTCATTAAAAAATGTGTGGGAGATCTCTCTTAATTCAACTTTTTCCCTCTTCTTTTATTTGGTCCCCCACACTCTCTCTCCTCTCTCATTATCCCTCTTCTCTTTGCATGCCCAGTACTCCCCATTTCTGGCCAGCTCCCTCTTCTCTCTCTTTTTTATTCCTGGCCAGCTCCCTCTACACGCCTAGTCCCCACCTCTCGAGCTCGTTGTCTCTCTCTCAGCAGATCCAAGTTCGCATCTCTCTTTCGGCAGACCACAGTAAGCTCCTCTCTCTTTCTCTTTCTCTCTCGCTCTCCGGTCTCCCGTTTTGTGGATATCCCCTCCCCTGTTTCCCATGCTTTGCGGATTTTGGGTGCGAGTGGTCGATTGTGTGTTTGGTTTGAGAGGATTTGTTGTGATATTTTTGGAGGAGACAAATGGGTGTTTGTTTGATGAAATTCTAGTAGCTTTTTGTTATTTGATTTTGTTTATGTATGGCCACCAACACTCCTATTTATGAAACCCTTCGAAACCTTTACATGAATTAAGGCCTTCCATCCGTCATATTTCGTTTTTCTTTCTTTCTTCACAAAATTTCAATATCTCTTTAGAGGATATTTAGTTTTGATTGTGAATAGGTGTGCTGGGTTATGATTTAGTCTGAGAGCAGGGACAGATCCAGGAAATCCAATGGCCTGGGGCCGGGCTAAGGCATAAATTACCTTTTATTTTAATTTTAATTTTTATTTTTTAATTGAAATGAAAAATATATTAAACTAGTTAAGTAATGGTGAAAGCATGAATGAAAACTACATTAAGATTGAAGATCAAATTAATATGTAAGAACAAAATTGACATCAATTCAGTTTTAATGAAAAAAATAAACCAAAAAAAGAAACATAAATAATTGTTTCATAATACATTTCAAATTTCAGCTCAAACACCTATCAAAATGGAACCTTTCGTTTTTTCATATCCCGAAAACCATCAATGATTGAATCTGTACTAAATGTTGTAGCAATTTCTCTTTCGATGTACAACATCAGAGAATCTGTTAGAAACTCATCTTCAATTTTGTTGCGAAGCCTAGTTTTGACAATTTTCATAGCTAAAAATGCTCGTTCTGTAGTTGCGGTAGAAACAGGAAGAGTAAGCAAAAGTACAACAACTTGGAAAACAAGTTGATAGATAGTTGATTTTCTGGTTCTAACCAACCATTGGCACAATTCAGAAATATTTGACAATCCTTGGAAACTTGCATGTTGAACTACATTGTGCTCATAATGGTGAAGTTCTATTTCCAACTGTTCTTTTTCATGATCGGTAAAGTCTTGCAGATAAAACTTGTTTACCAACCGACATATATCATCAATTCTAAAAGAAGCACGAGCAACTCGAGGATCAAGAGCTGAGCCGAGAATAAGCAACTCTACTGCATCCTCACTAAACCGGCGATTTAATTCTTGCAATTGAGAATCTATTGCGGCACAAAAAATATCCACTCGATAATGATGCTCAATTGTAAAGTCGGCTTGTTGATGGCGAGCTTGACCTCCTCTCGCAACATAACGAGCATTCATATCTGGAACATCTATGTTGCGTTTATTGCAAAACGATTTCACATTGGCAAGTAAAACATCCCATTTTTCATCTCTATATTGTTGAATACACGCTTTAGTGGATGAAACAAGATGCATGGCACTTAAAATATCTTGAGATTTGGATTGTAAAGCTTGACATAGATGATCGGTAATCTGCATAGTTTCTTTCATGAGATGTAAGATGAATTCAAATTCAAATGAAGTCATTACTTGATGAACTGAATCTGCTTCTGCTCGATGGGAAGAAGTAGTTCCCATATCAATGAGTTTAATAATAACTTCACAAGCTGGACTAAAATTTTTGATTAAGTTAGAAACTGATCTCAAATGAGAACTCTAACGAGTATCTGCAGCCCGTTGTAAAGTACTAATTTGATTAAGTCCCCTTCCAGTCTCAATCTCATCAATTTCAATCATGTAAGGATTTTCAGCAGCTTGAGCAACCCACAATTCTTCAAATCGATTGCATGAAGCACAAACAATATTGACAATAGAACTCAAATTGGTAAAAAATTGATGAATGGAAATAACTTTTTTTGATGCTGCAACTAATGCCAATTGCAAACGATGTGCAAAACAATGAATGTAGTAGGCATATGGACAATCATTTGAAATCAAAGCTTGTAACCCATTCAACTCACCTCGCATGTTACTTGCACCGTCGTTTCCCTACCCCTAAATGTTTTGAATATCTAGTCTATGTTGAGACAATACAAAATATATACATTTTTTTAGGGTTAATGCCATAGTATCAGAGACATGAACAAGCCCAAAAAAATGTTCTTGCACGAAGCCATTTTTGTCAACAAATCTTAAAACTATAGCCATTTGCTCTTTCATTGACTCATCACGAGCTTCATCAACAATTATGCAAAACTTTGCATCACCAATTTCATCACGGATTGCCTCTTTCACTTTGGTTGAAAAAACATGTAAAATTTCTTTTTGTATCGTTGGTGATGTGTAAGAGGCATTCTTTGGAACTTTAGCTATCACTTCAGCAATCTGTTCATTATATGAAACCGTCAAATCTAATATTTCAAGGAAATTTCCATGATTCTTTGAACTCACACTTTCATCCCAACCTCTAAAAGCAACACCTTGAAATGCAAGCACTCGAACAGCATCAATTGGGGCTTTCAACTGCAGTCGATTGTTTGCAATTTGTTCAGAAGTGGCTTTTTCAAACACATTTTGTATATGTTGAGATTGGTTCTTCAAGTCTTCATATGACCTCTCAGCAATTATGTGAAATGAATTAGGATCTTTCCCTATATGATTGAGAAATGCACAATGTTTTCCATCTCTAACTCTCTTCCAATTCTTAAATCCATCTATAGTGAATACACGTTGCGTAGGATGTCCCGATGGCTTACTAAAGAGGAAGCATGGAAGACAAAAAGGTGCATCTTTATCAGGTGAATATTCAAGCCATGTAGGAAATAGCAAGAACCACGAAGGTTGAAAGCTACGAAGGTGATTTGCTTGTCCAGATTTTGGGTACTTTGAGATATTACGTCGGTACGGACCAGCTTTAATGTAAGCTCTTCGAATTTCATCTCGTTGATTAACATCATTATCCCATATCTGACGACGCAATCCAGGATCATACTCCAATGAACTAATATCAAATTGATTGGCATCAACTCTCCGAGGTTTTTTAGGAGAATTTTCATAAATTGGGATATCAGAAGTTGGCGATGATGTATCACCAACATTGGCATTTGAACTTTGTGCATTTTTCCTTTGAAAAGTTCAAGTATTGTATTTGGCTTTCCCATCATCTACAAATAAATTTACATGGTCATTATGTAAAATAAAATAGCTTTTATGTATCAAATTCTCCAATTAAATGTTTAAATTCTAACAACCAATATTCTCAATATTTAATAACCATAATACCGAAATAACCATATTTAATAACCTTGGAACATGCAACTTGAATGTCTCTTTTTCACTGTTTCTCAAACCCATACATGTCTCTTTTTCACTGTTTCTCAAACTCATACAATTACAAATAGAATTTTACTTGGAAAAATAATTGTACAATCTTTGAAATTGCCAAAAAAGAAGAGAAAAGAAACAAAAACCAATCAGTGAATCAAAGAATAACCCATTCCCAACAAGCATAACCCTTTTCTCTCTCTCAACCCTCATTCACATCATTTAACCGCATTCAAAATTCAAATCCACTGAAATTCAAGAAACCCAAGAAGAGAAAACATAAAGAACAGTGACAGAGCATAGTGCAAGAAGTGCCAAGAGGCAAGAGGCAAGAAGCACAAGTTGCAGATACTGCCTAAATCCAGCTCTTGTGGGTTGTGAACAGACTACAATGGTGATTGGTGAATACAATTTCTGGGTGAAGTAAAGCAAGCATACAAATTGAAGTTAGGGTTTTCAAAACTCACAATCTATAATATCTATTGCCGCAGCTGCCGCCTGCCGGTGCCGGAGATCAAGACTTCAAGTTCAAGTGAAGTTCTTTCTACTTCTTTGAGACTACAGAGGATACTGAAAGATCAAGGTTTGCAATAGCGATTTTCAAGTTTTTATTTTATTCTTATTTTTATTTTTTTCATTCTACTGCAGTATCGGGATTTTCCTTCTGCAATCGACAACTCTTGTGTGTGTTTGAATGGGTTTATGGGTATAAGCCCAAACAAAAAATCTAGGGCCAAAAAATTGATTGGGCAGGGCCAAAAAATATATTGGATAGGGCCAAAAAAATATATTGGACAGGGCCAATGGGCCTAAATTAGTTTTTTTTTTTTTTTCTTGCTAAAATTTTTTTCTTGCAAAATTGAGGGAGGGCCCTGGCCTACACCGGCCCTCCCCTTCCTCCGTCTTTGTCTGAGAGGATTTGGGTTTTTGAAGATTTTTTGGGTCTGATTTTTTGTGATTTTTTGGGTATGATTTTTATTTTTTATTTTTTCAGGTTTATCCGGATTTTGTTGGGGAATTTTTCTGGGTGATTCCTATTCCAGCAAATGTACCGAAAATGGAGAAAAGAAGAGAGAGAGAGAGTGAGAAAAGGAGAGAATGGCGTGCTGGCCATTCTCTCTCTCTCTCCCTTCGTTTCAGCTGGAGAAACGAAGGGATCCCTTCGTTTCTCCAATGAAAGGTTCTCATTCTCTTTCTCCGGAGAGAGAGAAAGTGATGATGGTGAAAACAATTAATTTTTTTTTTTAATAATTTCTAAACTTTAGTGACGTTTTGAAATTGACACGTCAACAAATTTATTGACGTGTCAATTTCTGGCACATCAATAATTTATTGACGTGTTAGTTGACACGTCAAGAATTAATGACGTGGCAGACAGTCACAGGTCAAGAAATCCCATTTAGTGACACTCATATTTTTAATGTTGAGCACACGTCAAGAACGCCACGTCAATAAACTTTACTGGCGTGTGAAGGGGCTTAACATATCAATAAATCCCATTCAAGAAAAATTAGTTTTTTTGTAGTGTTTGCAGTGGCTGCGTCATTGATGTACTCCATTGTAGCACGAAAGGAGGCCAACAAGCCATCATCATGATCCTGGACTGCAATCCCCATTCCCATTTGTTGCCGCTTCACATTAAGAGAAACGTCCCAGTTGATTTTGAAGAAGCCTTGAGGCGATTTCTGCCATTTGAGGATTGCTTGAGTTCTTAGCAATTGCCCAGTGTTCCACCCCTGTTCTGCCTATCAAAAGCCTCCATATGATCATTCACCTGTTGCACCACCACAGCAGGTGTAGTCAACATTCCCCCAAACACATATGAGTTCCTTCGAAGCCAAAAGTGTCGGGCTACAGTGGCAAATAGCTGGACCACACCCTCTGATAAGTGATAATATATATATATTTTAGCCTCTTATTTACATATGTTAATCTCTTAGTCTTATTATTTTGTGATGTTTTGATTTGTTTTTGTGTTTTCTGTCAATTTTTAGGTTTTTGAAGAAAAAAAAGTATTTCTGAAAAGTTTCGGGCTTAAAGCACACTTTGAGAAGACCTAGAGGATATGGTTCGGCTTTACCAATCATAGTAGAGGACCTATATGATGTGGTTAAGTTTAATCATATCAAGGAAATGATTCAATAGGAATTTTTCTAACCAGAGTCAAAATCGGATTGGATTCAAATTTGGATTCTGCACATGTCTCAGTATTTTGACCATAACATTCAGATCAAGTATTGTATTAAGGTGAAATGAGTGGCATTGGAAAGCTAACTCAAAATAATACAAATCATTGTGAAATAGGATTTTCTTAATTCGGATGTTTGCTATGCCAAAATCGTCCCGCAATATATGAACTCAAATTTAGACGAATCCTATTCTAATTTGTTCTTGGATTGCTTCCTAATTTGACTAGGAAATTGAAGTACGATTTTTCTAGGATTCTTACGGTTTATAGGGTCTTTCTAATCTTATAAATAGACCTTTAAGCCTGCAGAAAAAATACACAATCTTGGAGAGTGGAATTGGAGGCTACTTCAAGAAGCGTTTTTCGGGATTATTCTTTTCCTTTTTATTTTCTTATGAAAATGATTAGCATCAAAATTATGCGTAACTAAATACTTTAGTAGGGCTAAATTGAAGCCCTAATCATTTTTCTTTAATATTTCAATATTGGTGCCTTCGCTACAATCATATTGTGATGCTTAACTTGATTATTTCCTACTTTATTGAATTCCTCATATGAATGTGCTTGGCCAACATATGCATGTGATATGGATTAGTTATTTAAGTCAATTTGGATGATTGAGTCCTGGGCTTAATAGAGTAACAAGGAATCTTGTCATTGGGGTTTTTGGGTTAATCAACATGGGAAACTGGGAGTAGACACCCATGCCTTAGGCCTCATGTGTTTATTGATTTGCATAAATTTATGTTTTTTCAAAGAACAACTTAGTAGACACCCATCCTAAATCCTTTGAAAAAGAAAAGAATTAGAGTAAACACTCATGCCTAATTCGTTACTCAGGGAGATCAATAGCTTAAGGAGTAGACATCCATGTCCTTAGGTTGGTAAACATTAAGTAATCTTGATATGATTGGAACATTGGCATATTGTTATATTACTTGAGTATGATTAGTGGTGGATATCAAAGCCCTACTCTTTTATCTTTATTAAATCAAAAATCAACCTTTTACCTTGTTTTAATCATGAAATTAATTTTAAGCATAGTTTATACCAATCCTCGGGGGAATGATCCCGTACTTGCACCCTATACTACTGTTTTGATCTTGTGCAACTGTGAATAAAACGTACATTTATTCGTCTATTAATTTAGGTAGATATTTGCACAACAAGTTTTTGGCGCCGTTTCCGAGGATTGATTAATTTTGTTTATAATTTTTTTTTTTTAATTTTTTTTTTAAGTTTTATTTTTTGGTTTTCTAGTTTTCTGCGGTTCCTGTGCTGTCAACGGAGGTGCACTCGAGCGCCCATTCCAGGGTGATTGAGCGTACCAGTGTGATCGAGCACACTAGCTAGTAATCATGAATTTAAATAAATGACTCAAGGAAAAGGGGTAGTGAACAAAGTGACGATTCATAGACTTTGGTTCAACTACGGAATGATTCCATGAATGGATAACATGCAATAAATGAGTAAGTTATAAGGATTAATTGATTAAATAAAAAATAAGGGAAACTTCACTTACCCCCCATGAACTTTCATGCCTTTTGCAAACACCCCCCCAACATTCAAAATCTCTCACTTTGGTGTAGCCAACTTTGATTTCCTTTAACTTTTCCCCTTCCGTTAGGATTTAACAGTAAATCCTAACGGAGGGGTGTGAAATTCCTAAAATACCATTAGTTTTTATTAAAAAATAATTATTTTTAAAAAAACAATTCTTGACCCGTGGGTTCACTGGTGGAACAGTTCATAGACTTTGGTTCAACTACGGAATGATTCCATGAAGGGGGTAACATGCAATAAATAAGTACGTTATAAGGATTAATTGATTAAATAAAAAATAGGGTGAAACTTCACTTACCCCCCATGAACTTTCGCATCTTTTGCAAACACCCCCCAACATTCAAAATCTCTCACTTTGGTGTAGCCAACTTTGATTTCCTTCAACTTTCCCCCTTCTGTTAGGATTTAACAGTAAATCCTAACGGAGGGGTGTGAAATTCCTAAAATACCATTAGTTTTTATTAAAAAATAATTATTTAAAAAAAAACCAATTCTTGACCCGTGGGTTCACTGGTGGATCTAACGCACCTGTATTGTGACCCATGTTGTGCAAATTTATTTAACTCGCAAGTACACGAATCTATTGTAGTTTAATGGATTGCAAGTGCGAGGTCGAACCCACAGAGAATTGTATTTTTGAAAGAACAATTTAAATTTAAACTAATTAAATCCTAATCTAGTTCCAAAAAGGTTTTGAATTTTGATTTTTGAAATTAAAAGACAAACATAAACTAATTAAAATAAACTAAGAGATAAAAGACTAAGGTTTGAGAATTCACAGTCATCAAATCATAACAGCATACTTCCATGTTTATCAATATCAATCTGAAGTTCTCACAATTAAAATCTTAGATATGTTTTACTATGCTTCTAACAATTAATAAAAACTATCACATGTATCCATTCATTGCACAAATCACAAGCGGAATCCAATATCAATTAAATCATCAAATGTATCTGTAAATCACAAAAGATATCCAATCTTAATTGAAACACCAAATGTATCCGTAGAACAAATCACAAGGGATATCCAATTATTTAGGCAAATAAAATCAAGCAATCAATTATGTGAAATTATCTTAAATCATCAAGTGTATCCTTGAATCACAAAAGATATTCAAGAATCACTCCACACATTGAAAAGAAGTAAAACAATTGAGATATTAAATCCAATAAAATCAGATAAATAAAGACTTACATGAAAGTATTGATGCTCTTCATCGGTGAGGCTTCATCCCCAACCTTAGTTGGGAATTTAGCTCCACATAAAAATAAAACCTAAATCTAAAGAAAACCTAAACTAAAAAGAGAAAAACTATAGAATTTTGCTATCTGAAATTTTATATCTTTTCTTGAATGCAAAGAAATCTATTTATAGGCTTTGGGAAGTCCTAAAAGCCCAATTAAACCTAGATAATTCGGAGGTTTGTCTCCCAGTCAAAATAGAAGTTTGAAATCGGAATAGGATTCGTTCAGATTTGTGACCTTTTATTACAGGGTGATTTTGGCATAGTAAATGTCCGAATTAGGAAAATCCTATTTCACAACGAATTGTAGTATTTTGAGTTATCTTTCCAATGACACTTGAATCACTTTAATCTGATATTTGAGTCGAAGGTTATGATCAAAATACTAAGACATGTACAGAATCTGAATTTGAATCCGATCTGAAATCTTATCCAATCTGATCTTTAATCCAATTTGATCTTTGATCCGATTTAACCCTTTCTTGGATTTGGTTGAACTTAACCACATCATCTAGGTCTTCTCAAAGTATGCTTTCTTCCAAACTTCGCATTTTTCCCTTTAAAGCTGTTATTTTTCTTCAACGACCTATAAGATACTAAAAACACAAAACTAACACAAAATATTAAATAATGACACAGCTAAGGGATTAACTAATGTAAATAAAGGGGTCAAAGTATGCAATATTTGGCACTTATCAAATACCCCCAAACTTACATTTTGCTAGTCCCATAGCAAAACAAAATGAAAAATAAAATAAAAGTAAGAAACATAAATCCTCTTTCGTGGGAGAGATGATCGCATTGAGCATATGCAACAAGCCTTTTATACCCCTAGGCATCCCTAGTAGACGAGTGAAGTCTCGTGAGGGCTTAACAGGAATGATACCCACAAACATTGTAGCACTATGTTGTTAACAAGAAAGAAATTTCACATAAACTATGGTTCTTATTCATGAGGAAACTTAAAAAGACAAACACCATCATCACAGTTAAAAGAAAATCCATAATCAAATCACTCATAAATGGACAATTGAGACCTCATATGTTCTGAAAAGTGTAAAGTGTAATTAGCATACAATCATGAAGCTTTCAGCTTAAACTCAAAACAAGTTCCATAAAATTTGTAAGAATCCCTACCAAATGAAAAAACCAAGGCAAGATATGCATTTTTTATTTTTTTATTTTTACAGGCTCTACAATGTCTAACTCCCTTAAGCTTTCTAATTGACCCATGTAACAAATGTTAGGCCAATGACTCCCAAGCCAGGTGGCTTTAGGGCATTAGATGTAATACATCTCTAAGAGCTTATTAGCTTAAGTCAAAAAGGCTACGAAGTCAGATTAGCCATATCATAAATCAACACTGAATTTCACACCTTTTGACGCGAACACTCAATGCTTAATGAGGCAAGAGGTCCGGTTACTTAGCGGAAAATTCAACATGATCTTTTCTTCTTTTTTTTTTTTTTTTTTTTTTTAATATCTTGCAAGCCAATGGTTATTCATCAATAGGTCATCTAACAAATCTCAAAGAGAACAAGCTTAAGCTCAAACATCATACCTCACAGAAAACATGCTAATGTGCCATAAAAATTTATCTCAAAACAAGTGAAATCTCTTTTACTCAAAAATAAGTCAAATGACTCAAACTTCTAATGACATAATGATGTGTTCAACCCTTTAAACAAGCTAATGAAATGCAAATCACAGTTACAGTTTAACTCAAACTTGACAACATCATAGCACAATTTTTTTTTTTTTTTTTTTTTTTTTTTTTTTATAATTTTTTTAAGACAAAATGACAAATAAAAATAAACAAATAAGAACAAAAATAAACAGACAATGTGTTTTTCCATACCCCCAAACTTAAATTACACATTGCCCTCAATGTGTAGTATAGAAATACATTACCGAAAGTAAGGAAGTCTGAGTGTGAACAAGGCTAGGGCGTCCCCCAGACTTAAACACCAAAACACTTGTCAACGAAAACTAACATCAATATTTTTTCACAGAAACAAAACATCAAAAGATTAATTGCTGTTAGAAACAAAAATAAATAAAAAGAAATGCAATATAATGAAAAAGGAAAGAAAGAATTTGTGGAGTGAAGTGCAGAAAATAAACTGGAGGAAAAAACTTTGCAGCGCTTTCCCCGATCATGCGGGTGTCCAACCAATCCCTTCCACCCATTTTTCTTCAAAACTTCATAGCACTCTGGAAGGATGTGTTGCCATCTTATGTAGACTAGTTTGCTTCAAAGGATCTTCTTAGGAAAGTGGTTCCTAGAATTGTGTGCTTGTGTGTACAAGTCCTTGAGTATCTTGATATAAGATGGTTCTTTGAGACATTCAGGCGATGAAGCTTGGGGCTCTTGATGTGTCTTAAGAGGGACAGTGATGCAGGCATGAGCTTTAGTACTCACTTCCATGTCACTGGACAGATCAGGATTTGTTGGGGGCTCACTGTTCTCATGGTGCTCAATTTGCTCAGGGTGCTCAACTTCTTCTTCTTTTTTTTTCCTCCTTAATGTTATCAACAATTTTCTCACTCTCAAGCGTGGTGGTGACTTGAGCATGCTCAACTTGCTCTGCGTGCTCCTCTTTGTTATCCACAATTTCCTCATCTTTAGGAAGATAATTTCTTGTAGCACTTTCCTCTCTTTCAAAGTTGGAGGTGGCTTGGACATGCTCATGATAAGAATTTCTGGACTCATCCTCATCAATCATGTAGTGTCCTTGAGCCTTCAACTGACTTGGAAACTCTTCTTCTTTATTGTTATCCTTTATGCTCTCATTGTCCCAATATTGAGTCATTTGGTCAAGTTGATGTTCAGATGGGCGTTCATTTTCATTCTGGCCAATCCATTCTTCCATCCCTACGGTAGCATGAGTATTTGCATCTTTGAGCTCTTGACCCACTTCTTGTAGGGTTTGTTTGGTGAAATCTTTTAGCTCTTGTATAGCTTGGGAGTTGGACTGGTCGACTTTTTCTATTAATGTTTTCATCATGGCTTCCAGTGATGATTGTGGTGGAGGCTGTGGCACTTGAGTGGTAGACTGATAAACAAGAGGTTGAGCTTGATGATCGAACTGCGGATATTCTGAATGGTGCAATTCATCAAATTGGTGAGCATAATTTCTTGTAGCTTGAGCTAACCATGAGAAATTAGATTGGTTGCTCCAGTCCGGGTTGTAATAATTGGAATTTGAATCAAACCCTGGATTGGAGAAACTGATGTTCATTTGCTCATATGAAAAATTAGAAGCTTGTCCCCATGATGGACAATCACTATAATGATGATAAGGATTAGAACAATATGAACATGGATTATGTGGGTAAAAATTTTGAGGGTAGTTGGTAGGAGCTGGTGTCTTATAACTATGAGATGCATTAAAATCATTAAAATGAAAATTCATGCTTCCCCCTCACTTTTTAGCATGCAGATATCCCGCATAAAACAGTAACCAATTTTTAAAAAAAAAATTATTATTTTTTTTAGTTTTCAATAAAATAAACTAAAACAAAAAAACCGACTAACTAACAAAAAATAAAATAAAACTAAAATTTAAAAACTCAGAAAAAAGACAAAAATAATTTTTTTGGCAAATATCTACAGAACTACTGCAGTTGCTGCCTATGCTGTGAGTGCGCTCGATCGCACTAATGTGCGGAAGATGCTGCGGCAGAACTGTAACACAAGCCAAACAAAACAAAGAACAACAAGAAAATCTTTTTTTTTTTTTTTTTATTAGTAACACGAATAAAACAAAACAAATTGCAGAAAAATAAAATCCTAATTATAACTAGTAGAAGAATAAAACTAATTTAAAAATAAATTGGTTTAAAAAAATAAACAATTACCCGGCAATGGCGCCAAAAACTTGTTGTGCAAATTTATTTAACTCGCAAGTGCACGAATCGATTGTAGTTTAATGGATTGCGAGTGCGAGGTCTAACCCACAGAGAATTGTATTTTTGAAAGAACAATTTAAATCTAAACTAATTAAATCCTAATCTAGTTCCAAAAAGGTTTTGGATTTTGATTTTTGAAATTAAAAGACAAACATAAACTAAGAGATAAAAGACTAAGGTTTGAGAATTCACAATCATCAAATCATAACAACATACTTCTATATTTATCAATATTAATCTGAAGGTCTCACAATTAAAATCTTAGATATATTTTACTATGCTTCAAACAATTAATCAAAACTAGCCCATGTATCCATTCATTGCACAAATCACAAGAGGAATCCAATACCAATTAAATCATCAAATGTATCCGTAGAACAAATCACAAGGGATATCCAATTATTTAGGAAAATAAAATGAAGCAATCAATTATGTGAAACTATCTTAAATCATCAAGTGTATCCATGAATCACAAAAGATATCTAAGAATCACTCCACACATTGAAAAGAAGTAAAACAATTGAGATATTAAACCTAATAAAATTAGATAAATAAAGACTTACATGAAAGTATTGATGTTCTTCATCAGTGAGGCTTCATCCCCAACCTTAGTTGAGAATTTAGCTCCACATAAAAATAAAACCTAAATCTAAAGAAAACTGAACTAAAAAGAGAAAAACTATAAAATTTTACTCTCTGAAATTCAGTATCTTTTCTTGAATGCAAAGAAGTCTATTTATAGGCTTAGGGAAGTCCTAGAAGCCCTATTAAACCTAGATAATTTGGAGGTCTATCTCCCAGTCAAAATAGAAGTTTGAAATCGGAATAAGATTCGTCCAGATTTGTGACCTTTTATTGCAGGACGATTTTGGCATAGTAAACGTCTGAATTAGGAAAATCCTATTTCAGAACGAATTGTATTATTTTGAGTTCTCTTTCTAATCCCACTTGAATCACTTCAATCCGATATTTGAGCGGAAAGTTATGGTCAAAATACTGAGATGTGTATAGAATCTGAATTTGAATCCGATCTAAAATCTTATCCAATCTGATCTTTAATCCGATTTAATCTTTTTCTTAAATTTGGTTGAACTTAACCACATCATCTAGGTCTTCTCAAAGTATGCTTTCTTCCAAACTTTGCATTTTTCCCTTTAAAGCTGTTATTTTTCTTCAATGACCTACAAAATACTAAAAACACAAAACTAACACAAAATATTAAATAACGACACAGCTAAAGGATTAACTAATGTAAATAAATGGGTCTGAGTATGCAATATTTGGCACCTATGAACCCACGGGTCATAATTAAAAAAAAAAGGGAGAACTTCACTTACCCCCATACTTTCACGCTTTTTGTAGACACCCCTCCATTGTTCAAAAACTCTCACTTTTATGTATCAAAGTTTTAGTTTCGCTCGCTTTGGCTTTTCCGTTAGGATTTTCTGTGAAATCTAAACAGAAGGGGTCGCACGTGCCGCGCATGTGAGGAAAAATTATTGAAAGCGCTGTTTTACCCCTGAAACTACCTCGTGTACAAACACCCTTAGGTTTTTTTTTTTTTTTTTTTTTTTTTTTTTTTTTTTTTTGAAAATCACCAAAACTCCAAAATTGAAAAAGGAGTTTTATAGCCGTCTTTGTGAAGAACACACTGTGGGCCGACGACCACTGATCTTCCTCAATCCACCCAGTGAGTGTAAATTGTGATTCTACCTAGATTTAAATCGCGATTCCACCCAAATAAACTAGCTCCAAACCTAAATCGCGATTCACCCTGATTTACATCACGATTCCATCGAGTGACTGTCTCGTGTAGTTGTGTTGGAAGATTTGTCCGTGAGCCGTCTTCTTCGTCACTGCCATCTTTTCTAGGTATAGTTCCTTTTGTCAAATGATTTTGGTTGTTTTATTTATAGCTATGCCGAGTCGTCGATCATTGTGGTCCCATTTATCCGTATGCCGAGTTTAACATTGCGGTCCCCTTTATTGTCGAATGTTGTCTATTTGTGGGTCATATGGTTTTATTGTCAAAAGTTTGTCAAATAAAAAACGATTTGTGTACTGGTGGGTTGAATAAAGACAGTGTCCACTTTCTTTGGTCGAATTGATGCTAGCAAAATGTTGGGGATTTTTCCATTTTTTAATTGGCTACTGTCGGTTGAAGAAACTTGACTGTCTGTTAGGGTTTGTTTGTTTAATGCTTTTTGGAATATTGTGGATGCTTTAGCAAAAAGTCACTGCATATTTAGGGTTTAGCAATACTTAAGTGCATACTTAGAGTTTATTTCTCACTGTTTGATTGTTGTTGTTCATTGCAAAAAGTCACTGCATATTTAGGGTTTAGCAATAATTAAGTGCATACTTAGAATATTCTGGATGCTTTAGCCAAAAGTCACTTCATACTTAGGGTTTTGCAATAATTCAATGCATACTTAATAGTTTATTTCTCGTTGTTTGATTGCTGTTTAGGGTTTAGGGTTTATTTGTTTAATGCTTTGTTGGAATATTCTACATGCTTTAGCCAAAAGTCACTGCAAACTTAGGGTTTAGCAATAATTCAGTGCATACTTAAGGGTTTATTTATCACTGTTTGATTGCTGTTAGGGTTTAAGGTTTGTTTGTCTAATACTTTTTTGGAATATTCTGCATGCTTTAGCCAAAAGTCACTGCATACTTAGGGTTTAGCAATTATTCAGTGCATACTTAAGGTTTTATTTCTCACTGTTTGATTGCTGTTTAGGGTTTAGGGTTTGTTTGTTTAATGCTGTTTTGGAATATTCCAAATACTTTAGCCAAAAGTTACTGCATGTTGCATTTTGTTGCATCCTTTTTTTGTTGTCTAAATATATGTTGCATTTTGTTTAATGCTTTTTGCATCCTGTCTCAATGTGGCAGGACGCATAATGGCTAGTGACATATTGCTGTTTGAGGTGCATGCCAATGGTTATTTCAATAGGGTAAATAGGTGTACGTATATGGGTGGATTTGTTCATCATCATTTGGTTCATGATGTACATAAGATGTCTTTCTTGGATATCGAGGAAATATGTAAGGATTATGAGTATAGGCCTGGTGACCTCATTCACTACAAGATACTTGGTAGGTCTTTAGATGAAGGATTAAGGCTGATATCACTTGATCATGATGTAAATGAAATGGTTTCACACCATTTAGGGCATGGGCTAGCTGAGTTGTATTTGGTTTTGTTTGATGCTGTTAATGTAGATGCGGTAGATGACAATGCAGAAGAGGATGAAGAATATGAGAGGGTTGTAGTATATAAGAAGGATGCTTTCTAGGATGAGGTTCTTAGTGTAGATACTGATGCTAATGACTCAGATGGGGAGGAGCATGTAGAGTCAGAAAGGGTGGGGGGTTCGGGTGTTGTTGATGATGAAGCAGGGTTTAGGGATGAGGTAGAAGGGGGTGAGGAAGATGGGGGTGGACATGTGGAAGAAATAGGGGGGAAGATGATGAAGATGATAGTGAAGATCTTTGTCCTAGTGACATACTTAGGTCGCCCATTCCCAGTGATAGTGACAATGAAGAAATATCAAGTCGTCGTGATGTCACCAAAAGAATTCCATTTACCAAAGAAGAGATGCAAAATCCAATGCTGCAAATAGGTCATATGTTTGGTGATACGGGGCAGTTTAGAAAAGCGGTGAAGCAAGCAAATATTTTGAAGGGGAAGGATTTAGAGATCCCAAGAAATGAAACCAAAAAGGTCATAGCTCATTGCAAAGACAAGAAATGTAAGTACAGGGTTTATGGGAAGAAGTTAAAGGATGAGTCCACATTTCTCTTAGTGTCAATGTATCCAAGACACGCATACGCTAGAAGATACAAGAATCACATGATTAATTCAGCTTGGATAGCTGAATGGTGCATGGACTCATTCAAAAACCAGCCAAGCTTGTTCTCTCCAACGAATCTAAAAGGTCTAGGTTCTCTCAAAACCTAACAATCTATCCCTTTATGTGT
Organism: Corylus avellana; assembly: GCF_965113065.1. Classification (NCBI taxonomy): domain Eukaryota; kingdom Viridiplantae; phylum Streptophyta; class Magnoliopsida; order Fagales; family Betulaceae; genus Corylus; species Corylus avellana. The sequence goes on along the minus strand of NC_142495.1, from coordinate 19,417,722 downwards.
TTGTGAAAGCATTCACGTAATATTGGTATTAGAGCTAAGTTTAATTCAATGGGGAATCAAAGAGTAAATTGTTTGGAGCAACAAATTGATTATCTTAAAAACATGATGGAACGTGTGATAATGAAGTTGGAAGAAGCTAATGCCAAATTAGATGAAGTCTTCGATGAGCAACCACAAGCAACCCAATCCCACCACCCAATCTCACTGCCAGCTAATTCCAAAGCTATATACACACACATGAAAGCGTGGTGTTAAAATTAGCGCGCAACGTTTGTCGTTATCCTTCCGCGCAACGTTTGTCATTATCCTTCCAAGCAGTCATTTCACATACCTATAGACGTTTTTCAAAAATAGGTCAAAGCTAAGTGGAATGTAGATGCCCATGTTAGCTCATTGTATAGGGCAAGGAAGAAAGTGCAACAAAAAATTTATGAGAAGTTGGATGAGCAATACCATCGGTTATGGGACTACTGTGCAATGGTTAGGAAGACCAATGTGGGCAGCTGTTTAATTCTTATGGTTGAGAGACCAATGCTCGAGGTTCCATGTAGGTTTCAGAGGTTATATGTATCATTCGCAACTATGAAGACAGGTTTCTTACAAGGGTGTAGATCTGTGATAGGTGTAGATGCATGCTTCTTGAAGGGTAGGTACAAGGGCCAGTTAATGGCTGTTGTTGGGAGAGATGCCAACAATAGTGTGTATCCACTGTCCATTGCGGTTGTAGAAACAGAGACAAAGGACAGTTGGACTTGGTTCTTGGAGGCACTTATATCTGATCTTAGCCCAGCACCAGCACAAGGGTGGACTTTTATATCTGATCGACAAAAAGTAAACATACTTGTATGAATAATGTCTAACATTTAACTTACTTGTATGAATAATGTCTAACATATTTTATCTTACCATATGTGCAGGGCCTAGTACCAAGCCTCGAACAGGTTTGTCCCACAGCTGAGCACCGTACATGTGTGAGACACATGTATGCCAATTTTAGAAGTGCTAGTCACAAGGGATATTGCTAAAGGACATGCTTTGGATTGCTGCATCATCTTATACCCAGACAGATTTCCATTATGCGGTGGAAGAGATGAAGAAAGTAAGTGAGTCTGCTTATGATTACTTGGCAAAGATTGATCTCAATACTTGGTATAGGGGATGGTTCAACACCATGGCCAAGTCTGACTTGGTACACAACAACTATGCTGAGTGTTTCAACTCATGGATCATGAAGTACCGTCAATTGACAATACTGTCAATGTTGGAAGGGATTAGGAATAAATTAATGAGGAGGTATGTTAGGAAAAGAAAGTTGATTGCTGCAATGGAGGAGGGTAGTTTAGGGCCAAAAATAATGGCCAAGTTGGAGAAGGAAGAGGATGGTGCCAGCCATTGTTGGTGCACATATGCCGGCGATGGCATTTTTGAGGTCGAATGTGAGGGCAAACGGTTTGCAGTCAGTGTGGAGGGTAGAACATGTGGGTGTAAGAAATGGGACGTCACTGGGATACCATGCAGTCATGCCATATCAGCCATCTTATACCATGGTGGCAATCCAATAGACTATCTCAGTGACTACTATAGTAAAGACAAGTATCTGAAGACATATCAACCCATCATCTATCCCGTACCTAGTGAAGAGCAATGGTCTAGGAGCAATCAACTGATTATCGAACCACCAAAGGCAAGGATAGCTCCTGGGAGACCTAGGAAGGTAAGAGTGAGGGGGCTAAGGAGCTCAAAAATCCAAATGCCATCAGGAGGGGGGAACCAAAAACTAGTGTGGGCACTGTAAGAAATGGGGCCACAACAAGAGAACATGCACTACAAGGCTAAGGTAGGATGATAGAAGAGAACAAGTACGAGAGTACTACAGATCCACTGCAAGAATTGACTGGAATCTTGATATGGTAATTTTTAACTGCATACTCTCCTGTTATGGTCTTTGTGAAATTGTCTTACTAATGTTGTTTGTTAATTTTAGTCATTCATTGGTAATCATTTATTATGTTATTTTGTAGTTGGATGAATCATCTAATGCCGCATCACCAAGTGGAAGAAAAAGTCAAAGAGGAGGTAAATCAACCAGTACTGGAACAAAAAGGCAAAGAGGAGGTCAAGCAACCAATGTTGGTACTAGCCATGATAGAACCGAATCAGGCAGTGTGAGCCAGATTGCATAACCTTCTGCTCCCCAACCAAGTGTACAACAAACTGTCCCAACTGAAATTCCTACTTGTCAATTTGATGTAAGTTCTGTTTGTTTATTGTAGGTTCTGGTTTTGAATTGATAGTAATAACAAAATGCGACATAATTGTTTTTCAAAAATATGTAGGTTGTTCATACTACTCACCAACCAAGTGCACAACCAACTGCTCCAACTCAACTTTGCGCATCCCAAAGATGTGCCCTAACTGAACTTCGTCATAGCCAATCCAATGTAAGTCATTATTTAGTGTATGTGTCTGATTTTGAAATGATTAAAGACATTGTTGTTATGTGTTGATTTTGAATTTATAGTGGACATGTTGTTATATGCTGATTTTGAATATATTAAATGTGTTGTTGTGTTTGATTTTGAATTCATTAAAGATGTTATTGTTATGTGCTGATTTTGAATTTATTGAATATGTTGTTATGTGCTGATTTTGAATTTATTAAATGTGTTGTTGTGCCTGATTTTGAAATGATTAAAGACGTTATGTGCTGATTTTGAATTTATTGAATGCGTTGTTATGTGCTGATTTTGAATTTATTAAATGTGTTGTTATGTGCTGATTTTGAATTTATTAAATGCGTTGTTATGTCTGATTTTGAATTCATTATAGACGTTGTTGTTATGTGTTGATTTTGAATTTATTGAAGGCGTTGTTATATGATGATTTTGTATCAATAAGAACAACAAAATGTGACATTATTTTTTCAAATATATGTAGGTTGTTCCTACTACTCTCCAACCACGTGCACAACCATCTGCTCTAACGCAACTTCACACATCCCAAAGTCGTGCCCCAATTGAACTTCGTAATAGCCAATCCAATGTAAGCCTTATTATTTAGTGTATGTGTTGATTTTGAATTTATTAAAGGCGTTATTATTTATTGTATATGTTGATTCTGAATTTATTAAAGGCGCTATAATTTATTGTATTTGCTGATTTTGAATTTACTGAAGGCATTATTATTTATGGTATATGTTGATTTTGAATTTATTAAAGGCGTTATTATTTATTGTATGTGCTGATTTTGAATTGATTATCTAATATATTATTTTGTCTAAAATCTGCAGGCAGGTCTTGTAGTTAGAACCAGGAAGAAATTGTTGGGGTTAGCCATAAGATCAAGAGCTGCTGGTAATGTTAGGGACCCTAACCGCAAGGGCAAGCTGGTGATAGATATCACGGGTGAGCCTGTTGGACCACCAAAAATTCCAGGAGGTGAACCACTATGTGCTTGGGGACTTCCACGGGCAAGTGGTTTTACCTTTAGGGTTGCCCCCCCCTCCCCCCCCCCCCCCCCCCCTGATTTTGACATACCCAAATCCCAAGTGGCACCAAGTGAAACAATTCCACCTAGAGGTAAACACAATGCAAAAATGGACAAGAGAAAGGAGAAAGGGAAGCAAAAAATATGGCAACCATGAATGTTTCTGAGTTGGATCGTTTTATGAGTTAATGAATGTAATTATTTTGTGACATGAAGCCAGACAGATGTAATTCTAATATTTTGTGTTCACCATATTAGCCAATGTGGTGGCTTTCTAATATTATTAATGAATGTTATGTAATTATTTTATGACATGAAGCCAGGTTAAAGAATGTTATGTAATTATTTTGTGACATGAATACAGGTTGTAATATTTTGTGTTCATGAGGTTTGCCAATGTGGTGGCTTTTTGGATGGTAATTATTTTGGATGTCAACATTTTACAAAACAATTTTACAAGTATTACACAATATTTTACAAGTCTTACACAATATGGTAGGTCAATTACTTTTCTTACACAACAACAGTAGGTAAATTACTTGTATTGCACAAAACAATACTATGTAAATTACTTGTCTCACACAAAAAGTGGACAGCAACACCACAAGATACTTTACATCATAAGGTTTGCATTACACATTCAATTGCACATTTCATTACATGCTCAGGGCAACATCAACCTTGAGGAATATCTATTAGACACGAGATAAAACAACAATACAGCAAGGAGGATAAATGAACATGCTAAGGCAAATCGGTACTTCTTCCCCTTTGCATGAAATTTGTTCTTCTGTGTTTGTAATTGCATTTTAAAAATTAACAGATGCAACCTCCATTTTGGCCTTATATTCAGCAACTTCAATCTTGCATTTCAAAATTTCATTCGAGATTGTTGCACCAATCTGCACACGTTCAGTCTTCAAATTCTCGTGCCACTTAAACAGTTTTGAAACCACTCGCTTACCATGTTGACAAATATCCATATCTACCCATTTGAAAAACCCACAACCACGGTTGTCTGAATTCTACACAATCAGATCAACATAAATAAGATCTCACACAACTATTATGACCATTTAACCAAAAACATCGAATCAAATCACTATACTCATCTATCATGACTATTACTTATATAGAACCAAAGTACCCAGTTAAGTAAAAAAATTTCAGCAAATACCCAGCCAAGGAAAAAAATCTCAGTAAATACCCAGCAAAGCAAAAAAATATCAACAAATATCTAACTCAAATACCTAGCCAATCTAAAAAATTTCAGCAAATACCCAGCTCAAATACCTAGCAAAGCAAAAAAATTTCAGCAAATTCCCAACTCAAATACCCAGCCAAGCAAAAAAATTTTAGCAAATTCCCAGCTCAAATACCCAGCTAAGCAAACAAATTTTAGTAAAACACTCCGCCCACATTTTCGGCTAAGCAAAAAAATTGCAGCAAATACACAGCTAAAAACCGTAACTATCCACAACCGAATAAAAATACCCAAAGCAAATAAAATAGCCCACAGTCTCATGTCCCCAAATAAATAAGATCAAGAGCCAAGTTGGGAGAAAAAATGCCAAAATAAATCTGACCACGTAATTTGCACATGTATAAAACCTTTTACCGAAATTCGGTAGCGTGAATGTTGTTAAGATGCGTGATCTCCTCCCACATTTGCACACTGGATTGTTCGTTCCTGTTCCTGTGTCGATCACTTCACTGACTTCACTCTCGGCTTGATCCATAATGGGTATCAAATGGGTATAACCAAGCAAAATGATGAAATGGTCAGCACGAAGAAGAAGAACAAGAAAAGTGGGGCTGCCCGAAGAAGAAGAAAAAGAAAAGTGGAACAAAAAAAGAAGAAGAAGATTTTGATTTAAATGGTGCAGAAGCAGGGAAAGAAAGAAGCGACTTCAGGGGTAAAACGGGGCCTTCAATAATTTTTCCCCACATGCGCGGCACGAGCGACCCCTTCCGTTAGGATTTCACAGAAAATCCTAACGGAAGGGCCAAAGTGAATGAAACTAAAACTTTGATACATGAAAGTGAGAGTTTTTGAATAATGGAGAGGTGTCTACAAAAAGCGTGAAAGTATGGGTGGGTAAGTGAAGTTTCCCCTAAAAAAAAAACGACGGTGGACAAAGGGTCACTTGTGACCCACGGAGGGTCAGAACTTGTGACCCGCCGTGGGTCATAAAGTGACCCACGGCGGGTCACTTTTTTTTTTTTTTTTTTTTCAATATAATAATTAGAATAATAATTTTTTATTTATAAATAAGGGTACATTTGAAATTTTTAAAAATTTTAGGGGTACAAAGGTCTTTTACTTATTTCAACGTTTGATTTAACTACAATATCTAACGGTAGAGGGTATTTGGAATGAAACGAAAGTTCGATACACCAAAGTGAAAAATTTTGAACATTGGAGGTGTTTGCAAAAGGCGTGAAAGTTCATGGGGGTAAGTGAAATCTTCCCTAAAATATATTCATTAGAGTGCAGTCAAAATTATTTAGTGGATTTATTTATGATTAAATAGAGTCGTGTAAAATGGCCTAGGAACACATGCTCAGAGGGCTATTAAGCTAATGATATTTTTCAAAAGATTTATTTATCTTATTGGTTATTTTGAGAAATTGGATTTAGGAAATTAAATAGAGCATTGAGCTCATAATTTAATTCCTACAGGCTAAAGAACTAAAATAAGCCTTGGGCTTATGATTTTAATACTTATACGCTTGTAAATAAACTTTGGGCTCAATGGAATTAATTCCAAGGGCCAAAGTTAAATTAAATGAGAATTAGGCTTGAGGATAAAACCAAAGCACAAGTGCTAAACCAAGTAGGAGTAGGCTAGGGCATGGGGAGAATTAATTCCCCCCATGGCGGTGTGGTGCTAGGGGCAATGGAGGTCGTTTTGACTCCCCTTAGCTGTGTACTACAAAAGAAATCCTAGTCCCACATGGTTAATAAATCATTTATCTCTTGGGATCCCAATATTATAAATAGAGGTCTAATTGAGAAGCAAAAAATAACCAATTCAACAACTTGTGATTTTGTGAAAACAAAACACACTCCACCCTCCATAGAGTAATACATGGCCTAGGGAGAGATTTTCTCTCTCTAAGTTTTGCTTCTAGTTTTCTTTAGTTCTTGAGAAAACTCTGTGAGCCGACACTCATAGTCATATTCAGTCATCAAAGAGAAGATCTAATGGATGAATTTTCTCATCAATTGTTCGAAGATCTCGAAGTTCTTGACGAGTTTCAAAGTTATCAAGGAGTTCTTTATGAACACAATGAAAAACATCAAGATGTTTTTCAAGTTCCCGAAGAGCGCGAAGAGCATGAAGAATGTGATGAAGATGAGATGAGTATTGACTCATACTTGGAGTACGCAAGCATGCTAGAGCTTCAACTACACAGCCCCACACCATGGCAAGAACGGATGCACACTCATACGCCCCAATGCCTAGGAGAGGCTGAAGCTGCATGTAAGTTATCTAACTTCTGTGTTTGTTTTTGAATCTAAATATTTTTGTTTTGATGGCAGAAGGTCATGAGGATTGTACAAAGAGAAATGTTTTTTGAAATTTACGAAAATGATCCCAACAACCTCATCCGCTCATCCATTAACTTAGACATCTCGAATTGCCATTACTATGAAATATATTCTAACATTATAAACAACATCTTGAGAGTCTAATCCATGCACGTAAAACCTTAACCAAGATTAAACACATTAAACCATATTAAAGACCATAATCATTCAATATGGGCACTGTCGAACATTCGACCTCGATATTGAACCTTTGGTGTACAATAGTCGAACATTTGACCAAATGTCATAGAACATTTGATATGAACTAAAATGCATGCAAAACTCTAAACTTCTACCTATCATGTATTAAACCTTAAACAAAGCTTCTAACAACTTAATAAAAACATGTTAGACAATAACAACGTGATAAAAATCTTGGAAAACAAGAGTAAGTTCATAACTTTTTGGAAAATCATAGGCTTTTAAGAGAGATAAATTATAAATTCATCATGTCATACTTAAGACTTGTAAAAATCATAGCAAATCAAATGGTCAGAGTATAAAGAACATGAAAAATGAGTAAGGCCCAAGTTTGCCTTAATGAAGATAGAACAACACCAAAATCACGTTCTCTATCTAGGTTTGAGATGAATGAGGTGCATGGGAGATGAATGGAGTCTGAAGGGTCGTGAATGGTGTATTTATAGAAAGTAGATGGAGTGGATAAGACTAAATGATGTGCTAATAAGTTAAATTTGTTTTTCAAACTTCTACTACCTTCGCACATTCAGTGCATTATTGTACCAATGGTTCTAGGATTTTACTCAAATGTTCTAAAGAAGCATCAAAGTTCGAGTCTAGGGTTTAATTCGAACGTTCCAAGGTAATTTTGAACATTCAAATCGGGTTAAAAATATTTAAATTGTTTTGGAATTTTTGGAAAAATTGTTTGGGACATTTTAAATTGCGACTGCTGTTTTCTATAAAACTTGACCGAGTTGGATTAAATACATTTTATTTTATATTATTATTCTGGGGTATTTCACCACAAAACTATTGAATGTTTGGTAGGTTTACCAATCAATCGAATTCGAATCATTGATGCGATAACCGAACGTTCAATGGTTAGACATAATCACCATGTTGCGCCTAGTTTAGATTTAAGAGAGTTTTCAACTAGATGAGGGATTGATGATGAATCCTTTCCCAAATTTGGAGGTTGGAGACTATCCAGAGAATTATTCGGTGAAAAACCACGATCAAGGTGAGTAAAACTCACATTGATACTTGTTATTTCAATTATTTCATAACATGATTTTATTTAATGTATCAAATACGCATATTTACAACTCATATGAAATACATTTTTGAATGTGAGAACTCCGCTTTTATGAAAATGATTGATGAATAATGAAGCAATGAAATATACGAGTTTTGGAAATGCATGCATGTAAAAGATAATGGATAATTGTATCGTATGATATGGTACACCGTGTAACAGTATAACATCCATGAGCTATTTTATTATACAGGTTAACCCTATGGTCAAAGATATTTATTTTAATTTTGGTTTATGATTCAATGGTTGTTTTGGGACCAGCGCAACCATATTTGATCACCAAGATAGATGTCATTAGCGACATGGGCCACCCGAGGTCAGACTCGATTAGGCTACTAGTGATGGACAATATGTGTGCTTCATCAGGGGATCGGTATTGTACTATATGCCCCTCAAGACAACGCCAATCATACTTAGAAGGGGTTAATATCACAGGTAGACTATATGGATGTTTAACATATGCCATGCTTACTTAATATATCTATAAGGCATTACCACGACATTTGTTTTAAATTTTTAAAAGGCGTGCCAATATTGACTTCATATACACTGTTAGATGCATTAATTATAAATCTTGACTATAAAGTAGATGTTATCTTTTTCATTTAAAATGGAAAAGATCCTATTCTTTAAGATTCCCCTTCCCAAATGCCACATAAAAGTTTTATGATAGAAAATATTATTATATCTTAAATAAGAGTAATTTTAAATATCCATATCTCATTTTACTCATATATTACTAGGTCGATGTGGTAGTGTCTATCAGCTATTGAGTTATTATTATTATTATTATTATTATTATTATTTGGGAAAAATATAATTTAGCCCTCCAAACTACCAGTCATTTTCATTTTAGCCCCATAATGTTTAAAAAAGTGATAAAGTAGCCCCCCAAACTATCAAACAGTTGCAATTTGGCCACTCTGTTAGTCATCACCGTTAAATAGGATTAAAAATTCAATACGACGTCGTTTTGGCATGGTTAAGTTACTAAAATGCCCTTTTGAAAATTTTTTTTTTTAAAGAATGCCCCAAAAACGATGTCGTTTTGAGAAAAAAAAAAAGTTAAAATAGAAAATCCACCCCGTCGCCCACGATGTCAAGGCGCCGCATACCCCAACGGCTCCATTAGTGCCGCTGGGGGCGACCAAATCTGACAAAGCTGAGCAGTACCCTCCGCACCGACGTACCATCCCTATGATGCTTGTTCGCGCTGTTACTTTTTTTGCGATTTAAGTTTTAGGGTTTAGTGTGCTTGTCACTGCATGATAGGAAATACGTTGTGGTTGATCTGGTTTCTTGATTGTGCCAAGATAAATGAAAATTGGTAGTAAAAGGTTTTTGAAATTGTGGATGATTTGGGGTTTATGTTAAGCATTAGGTGTATTATTGGTTGCAAAGAAAACAAAGGAAAGGAAGAGAAGGCAACATGGAGTGTTTGTACTCATTTGTTGTTTTGATAGCGAGCAAAATGAAGAACCCGTCTAAACTAAGCGGGGTGGATTTTCTGTTGATCGTGGGCGACGGGGTGATAGTTTATAAGCAATTATTTGTCACTAAATAATTTGACACTAAAACCAGATTATTTAATTAGAAGAAAAAAAAAAATCGCTAGAGAGACAGAGAGCACCGGAGAGAGGAATTGAAGCGCTGGAGAGACAGAGAGAGGAGCACCGATGAGGAGAACTGGAGCACCGGAGAGACAGAGAGAGGAGCACCGGAGAGAGGAACCAGCATCCCAGCCACACCCAGGCCATGGGGGTGGCCGGCGAGCCACCCATAAACCACTGTTTTGTTTTGTTTTGTTTTTGTTTTTGTTTTTTTTTTGTTTTGTTTTCCCCCCTCAAAACGACGTCGTTTTGGGCATCATTTTTTAAATTGATTTTTTTTTTTCCAAAATGGTATTTTAGTAACTTAACCTTACCAAAACGACGTAGTTTTGAATTTTTCATCCTATTTGATGGTAATGACTAATGGAGATGCCAAATTGCAACTGTTTAGTAGTTTGGAGGCTACTTTATCACTTTTTGAACTTTAAGGGGTTAAAATGGAAATGACTGATAGTTTGAGGGGCTAAATTATATTTTTTCCTTTTTTTTTTTAGTAAAAGGCCAATTTAAGAGTTGATGAGCACGGTCAAATTAGTCCAATAGCTTGATATTGAAATGAGAGATGAGTATGCATCATTTCTCCTCAAACAAATATGAAATCATGTGCCAATAACAAAAGTATTGCCTTGATAAAAAAAAAAAAAAAAAAAAAAAAAAAAAAAGGAAAAGAAAAAAAAATAGAAAAAGAGAGATTAGTGTCATTCAACATGTTTAAATTTTTAAAAAAATTAATGTTTGAATTCCTAAATTAGCATAATGAAAATAAATGATTATTAAAAACAAAAAAAAAATGTGAGAGATGATGGTTGAGACTCATTGGAGTAGTAGGTTAAAAGGAAATTTTCACCCTACTTATATCCATTTGGAAAATGTATGAAGATTCTCTCTCCCCAAGGACCCCAACTGAACCGCTAAAGGTTTCTGGACCATATGTGATAATAATAATGTGTGTGGTGGTCTTTGAGTTCTTCCACCGATAGATTTTTACACTTCCTCAGTTCTATGTAACCTCGTCCAGCTTTGAAGACGTAAAAACACACGCTCACAGAGATGAACATGGCGGTTCTGAATGGCTTATATCAGCCATGGCCACCGACAGCTTCGCCTCGTCTCTATTATTTTAATAATCAAAATCATTATTGTAATAGTAATTGTAAATTACATTCTTTATCTCATTCTTATCACTTCTCTATTCTCTCTTCTCTCTATGCTCCGACCAAACCAATCCGCACAGCTTCAGGGCTCTCTCAAATGCCAACCCACTTCTCAAAATCAGGTACTTTCTCTTCTCATGCGTATACTTTGGCAGTTCTTTATGATTATATTTTTGTTTGGTTTATTAACTCTGGTTGGTTGCCGAGAAAAGTATGGGAAAACAGAGGAGAGACACTGAAAATCTGAATCATATATGTTTTCTGTTTTGATAGAAAAAAGTGAAATACCTATTTGATTCAGCAAAATATGTTCTGGGTTCAGCTCGTAAACTGATTTGAAATTCAGAATTTGGGTTGCTCCGCGTTTCATTCATTTTCTTTTTTAAAGCGGCAAAAGTGTTAACCATCTGATTGATTGCTGACAGAATGGTGAAAAAGAATTGGAAAAAGGAACCTAATTTTCTTATGTAATTTATCATTTTTTGGGTTTATATAGGTTAGTAATTGAAAGAAGTTGAAATTTATCAAGAATAATTTGAATCTACAGAAAAGGACGCCTGTAACAAGGCTAGAGATCTTTTCCTCCCTCTTAATTGTGAGTTTCTTCTCTTTTTGGATGCTTGATAAATTCAAAATCAGCAAAAACAAGTCCTGCCTTCCATCTGTTGGCCATGTTGTCATGACGAGTTGGATTGGTTTCTAATATTTGGTAGACAATTATTTGGATTTTTCATGACAAATCTTGCACATTAGAGATCATGTTAATACAGAAAAATCTTGTGTTTTATCAATTTACGATAGTCAAATTGCAATACTGAAGTTGTTTTAGCTTTGGCTGGATAAATTACAACTCAGAATGGATTTAGACAATGAGAGATGTTATCAAATTAGATTTCCTTTTTGTCAATGTTATCTGAAGGGTTAGTTCCTGAAACACTGTTTTTTCCATGTCTTGTGGATTCTTTCTACAGGCAGTGGGTGTTCATGGATGCAAGACAATTCCTGGTGTCACAACACTGCTTCCAGCAATGATTGCAGGCAGGGCCCATTGTATTCAGTGTTTCCCACAAAACGTGCAGAAGTTTCCTCTGTGCAGGACCTTTTCGAATTCATATGCTCAGGTCCTTTGATAAACAAGTTAGGTCTGACCCCTGAAAAAGTCACCGAGTCCATTGACAAGTGGTTAGAATATGGATCGTACCTGTGTCGATTGTTTCAGCTCAATGAATTGGACCTTACAGTTCCTCAGAAAGCAAGGTTATTTCACTACTATATACCGGTGTTTTTATGGTGTGAAGATCAGATTTATCAGCACAGATCCATGTTCAAAGATGGAGAAGATATACCTCCTTTAGTGGTATATATTTTGCCAACAATTGTTTCTTTTCTTCTTACTATAGTTTAGCTGCTTTATTGGGTCTATCAATTGCGTTTTTGTAGAAGGGCCCAAGGTAATAATGTGTAGCAGTATGGCATGGCCACTTCTATATCATTGTTGCTCCCTTCATGAGGGGGCATGTTGTCTATGATGCAGATCGGTTTTAGTGCACCACAAGGTTGTGGGAAGACTACACTTGTCTTTGCTCTTGACTATCTTTTCCGAGTTGCTGGCAGGTAGGTTTTGGTGTTTCAAATTTAGTGTTTGAAGCAGTTGACTTTTCAAGTTGTACAAAAGAGAGAAAAATAAGATCGGTAACCCACATTTCCACATCTCAGGAAGACCGCCACAATATCCATTGATGACTTTTATTTGACAGCTGAGGATCAGGTAAGACATCTAAAGAGTTTTCTGCGCTTGCTTCTTCTTCTTATTTGTTGTCTACTTCTGATGCAATACCATATTGATGGTAGGCTAAACTGAGGGAAGAACATCCTGGAAATGCACTATTAGAGGTAGCAATCGACATACTTTGGTATTAGCTATTGATGTTAACAGAGTACATAGCTTTTTGTGACTCATCAAGAAACTGAAAATTCTTTTTGTTGATATATATATATATATTTTTCATCCTTTCCCTTCCTTTTTGTTCCTTTGCAGTTTCGTGGAAATGCTGGCAGCCATGATCTACCATTCTCCGTCGAAACACTAACGGCTCTTAACAGTTTGACTAAAGAAGGTGAGTCTCGTTGACATACCTTCCTTTGTGATTGATGCTTGTGCACTTGCTAATTTATTTTCATTTGAAGTATCCAGGTCTAAAGATGAAGCTACCTCGATATGATAAAGTAGGCATACAATACTATCAACATTGTCTTTTCTCAATCAACTTTAAGGTTTAAAGTTACTGATTTTGACTTGTTTCCACGTCCAGTCTGCATATAATGGGAGGGGTGACAGAGCTGATCCTTCAACATGGCCAGAGGTTGAAGGGCCACTTACGGTAAGAGGGTACAGTCTTCAGCTGGGTAGGTTCTGGTTAGATGGAATTTAGACTGGTACACAACCAAGATAACTTAGCCCATCCCTTATGTCAAATTAGAAGTTTGTACAAATTCAAAATCGCTCAAAAATTATTTTGAAGGTTTTAAAAAGATAATGATAGGATGTGGATAGACATAATTCTGATGAGATAAGGTAGTTTCAGTTGGCGTTTTTGCTCAGCTTTCATAGGAAATTCTGGAAGTGTTTGTGTTACTTGCCATTTATGTGTTTATGGTGGTCATTTAGGCTGTTCTGTTCGAAGGTTGGATGCTTGGTTTTAAACCCCTTTCCATGGAAGTTGTCAAAGCAGTTGATCCACAGGTTAGATGTGTGCTCTCATTATGTTATTCTAACTGGAGTTATTATCGCTCATATATATGGTTGATTTTACAGCTAGAGACGGTTAATAAAAATCTTGAAGCATATTATGATGCATGGGACAAGTTCATAAAGGCATGGATAGTCATCAAGATTAAAGACCCCAGTTGTGTCTACCAGTGGCGTTTGCAGGTTGGATATAATTTTGACCTCCTTTGATCAATAAGTTATATTTGTATTTTAATACTTATCTATTGTAACAAAACTATGTATGTGGGAATTTGCAGGCAGAGATTGCCATGAGAGAGGCAGGAAATCCTGGGATGTCAGATGAGGAGGTATGCCAATTGATGAACACATGCATTCTTATAATTTTAAATTTGACAACTATACTTGCCGGCAAGAGTGTTGATAAGTGGACCGTATATTGCTTTTAGTGTTGGAGTATGTGCTAGATTTCGAGCTAACCACAAGTATTAATTAATTGGGAAAAATGCACTTTACTCCCCTGAAGTTTGACCTCTTTTTCAATTTGAACACCCGTGTTTAAAAATTTGCAATGTACCTTCCTAAAGTTTCAAATTTTTTTAATTCAAACGCTATTCAAACCCTCCGTCACTCATTGCTGTTTAAGAAGACGAAAAATCCACACGTGAGACGCATGTGCGTTTTTTAGTCTTATTCTACCAAAATTGCCCCTAAAAAAAAAAGAACAAAAAAAAAAAAGGAAAAAACTGGTGGTGGCCGTAGCCAACCCCTTGGGCCATTTGGGGGTGGCAGGCAACCCCCTTTAGCCATGGCCACCCCCATCCGGCCGTGGGCCACCCCTAAACTGGCCATTTGGGGGTGGCCGAGCCACCCCATCCGGCCGTGGGGGTGGCTCGATACGGCCAGATGGGGGTGGCCAGGCCACCCCCAGTTTTTCCTTTTTTTTTTTTTTTTTTTTTAAGGGGAAAAACTTCACTGAAGACCCCCGAACTTTTACCCGTTTTGAAATACTACCTATAAACTTCAAAATCTCTCAATTTAGTCTCATGAACTTTTAATTGCTCTCAATTTGGACCCCTTCGTCAATTTTAACCGTTAAAAATACAAAAAAAGACTAAAATATCCATGATTTTTGTTTTTTTTTTCTAAATAAAAAAACGTTTTGAAAGTTAAAATTTTATACAAAAGTCAGGGGTATAAATGTCATGTAACGTTTAAAATCTAACGGAGGGGTCCAAATTAAGAGCAATTGAAAGCTCAGGGGACTAAATTGAGAGATTTTGAAGTTTAGGGAGGAGGTTTATCAAATCGGGTAGAAGTTCAGGGGTCTTCAGTGAAGTTTCCTCTTTTTTTAATTTTTTAATTTTTCTAATTTTTTAGAGGCAATTTTGGTAGAATAAGACTAAAAAACGCACGTGCATTTCATGTGTGGATTTTCTGTCTTCTTAGATGGCAATTAGTGACGAAGGGTTTGAAATTTTTTGAAACTTTAGGAGGGTACATTGCAAATTTTTAAAATTGGGGCTCAAATTGAAAAAGAGGTCAAATTTCAGGGGGGTAAAGTGCATTTTATCATAATTAATTTATAATCCTTTTTGTTGCTGTCAAGTGAGACTCATTGGGGTTAGTTTGAAATCTAGTGATCAAATACTTTATCGGAGTATGATTGGGAGCCTACTCTATCTTACAAAAAGTAGACCGAACATTGCTTTTAGTGTGGGAGTATGTGTTAGATTTCGAGCTAACCCCAAGTAGTAATTAATTGGGAAAAATTCACTTTATCCCTCTGAAGTTTGAGATGTTTTTCAATTTGAACCCTAATGTTTAAAAATTTGCAATGTACCCTCTAATGTTTCAAAAATTTGCAATTAACACACTTCATTACTAATTGCCGTCTAAGTAGACAGAAATGACATCACATGCATCTCACGGTGATTTTTATATTGCGTCTTTTAATTTTACACCCAACCTAGCTAGTGAAATGATGTAATTGCCCTTCATTAAAACCCAACGCTTGTTTTTATTTTTTTTTCGTCAACCCCTTTTGAACCCCTCTTGGGTGTCGTGTGGGCGTTGGAGTGAAAAAAGAATGGAGCAGATGCCTGTCACCTGCTCCTATGCCAAAAATTTCTGTGTACTTAGACGGTAATTAGTAACGGAAGGTACATTGCAAATTTTTAAATATTAGGGTTCAAATTGAAAAACACCTCAATCTGCAGGGGGTAAAATGAATTTTCCCCTAATTAATTTCTAATCTTTTTGCTGCTGTCAAGTGCAATTCCTTGGGGTTAGTTTGAAATCTACCACATACTCCAACACCGGAAGCAATATCCGGTTGACTTTCTGAAAGATAGACCGATAAAGTGTATGATGAACGCTCTTACTGGCATGATCAGCACAAAGTTTCACGCCTGCACTGATCAACACTTGTTCTAATATCTGAAATGGAGTTTCTTGGTGGGGATTTTGTAGGTGAAAGATTTTGTGTCACGGTACCTGCCAGCATACAAGGCTTACCTTCCCACCCTTTACTCTGAAGGACCAAGTGGTTCAAATCCAAAGCATCTCCTTGTCATAGAAATTGATGAAGGCAGGAATCCCATCCTGGCTTGTTAAGAAGATTTTAGTGAAGCCCAATTTTTATTTTTTTGAATATGTAATTTGCTTGGGTGTTTGGTATTGGCAGATTCCATTAGTGGAGAAAAGTCATGTAAATCTGATTTGTGGCAGATTTTTCAAATGAAATTAAACTTTCTTCATTGGCATCTTTCTGGTTTTTACATGGTACAACAACAATGCAGGCTCTTGCAATACCAGCGCTTTTACAACTGAGGGTTTAATAGAATTGCATTCGATTACCATACAAGAAAAAGATACTCGGTACCAATAACGATAAATTATAACTACAAGTATCCTTATATTATTTACTCAACTGATTCCCACATCTTAGGAGCAACAACAACAGATACTCTCCAAGCAGCACTCGCAAGCCTCAGCACAGCAAAAGCAGCAACACAACGTGAACAAACTGCAACAGAACATACAACTCCAACATTATATGCTAAGAAATGGAACCAACAAGAAGAAGCAAAGAAGGAAGTGGAGATTAAAGATGTACAAACCAAGCATAGAGGCATCCTTTCTCGTCACGGCGTTTTTGGACATGATCATAGTATGACATCTCTTGTTGTCCCGGAGCACCTTCCATTCTTCCTTCTTCTCCTTATGATCTATATGAGTGTCTGCTAGGAGTAAGATGAGAAACACATGAAAAGAGCCTTTTCCACTAAATTTATAAGCAGGAGACCGAAGGATTAGCATGAAGGGCTTAATTCTGTCTCTCTCTATCTCTCTCTCATCCATTATTATAGTGGTTAGTGGGAAGGTTTGGCACCCCTTCGTCATTAAAGGAGTGGTGGAGCCAAACCCTTGTATTGTAGTAAAGTCCCTCTTCGTTTTGGTCCCTCACTCCCTGTTCGTATGGACAAATCCAGCTATGAGAAAGATGCATGTAAACCAAGCACATGCGATTCTTAATGATCCATCAAAGTGGAAATATGCTACTATCAATAATCGACAGTTGGACACATTTTAGACTTCTTAGAATTCTGATTGGTCCCTCTCTCCCTGTTCCTATGGACAAATCCAGCTATGAGAAAGATGCATGCAAACCAGCACATGCGATTCTTAATGATCCATCAAAGTGGAAATATGCGACTATCGATAATCGACAGTTGGACACATTTAGACTTCTTAGAATTCTGAGATAACATCCATGTTGGGACGATTGATGCATTGGGAGTCTTTTAGTGAGCTCATAATATAGCATGTTGAGACACCATACAATTCAAAAACTTATGGTTTAGGCCCAACAATGCTATATTAACCATTCACACATAGCATATATTTTCAATGTGGGACTCTATCATTTTACACTCACATATATAGAAGCATTTTATCAATCTTATGGGCCCTCTCCAAAATTACTTGTGGGCTATGTGAGTTTTGCCCACGCTATACACCTTTGTCCCTACTTCATGGACTGTCATTATGCCTTGTGCCATGAACCTTTTTGCTCCTTCTCTATGGACCCCTATTCATGCTCGCAGCTTGTACCTTTGTTCCAACATCATGAACCATTATCAAGCTCATGCCATGAACATTTTCCCCTCACTCAAAGGATGCTCGTCCATATTCACACACCTTGCACCTTTTTGTTTGATACAACCATGGAATTTTTTGTTCTTGCTTGTGCCACTTCACCATACCGCACACCACTATCGTCTCTAATACCACTTGTTGTGCAACAACAATCACAATTACGGTAAATAAGGCAAGAACAAACACACACAAAAATAACATTAAGATTTAAGTGGTTCATCCACTAGTGTAGGCGATCACGAAGAAATATAGTGGAGAGAACTACTAAGAACCTAAAGCCCCAATATACCAAAATATCACCATCACACAGTAGAGATTATTCCCCAATAGGGAATACAAAAGACAGAAATACAGACTCTTCTTTTGCTCAGACAAGATGGTGGCTGGTCTCTTTATTTTTCTCTCTTCTACAGTAGCACCCTTTCTTTCTCTCTTTTGTTTTGGCTCCTTCAAAACCAAGAAGAAAACAATATGGTTCTCTTTGTCTTCTCTCCTTTATTTTCCCTATTGTTTCTAACTCTCTGAAACCACGAAGAAAATACAAGAGGTAGAGTTGCACATACCTTCAAGAAGAGAAAATCTCTTCTTATATATATGTATATATATGTCCAAGTCGGTTTCTCTCTCAATACAAGACAAATAAGGAATCCAAAACCTAATAGTAAAAGGAAAAACAAGTAGAGCCCACCGACTTGGATGGGTCAAGGCACCCATACGTCAACAGTCTCCACCTTGACTTAAATCCCATCAAGTCCCAACAAAACAAATCTCCTCCAAATGCCTCCGCTCAAACCCCTAAGCACTATCACAATCCACAAGTGACACTCAAGTCCAAGCACCTATTGAACTTGAACATAGGACTTGGTTTAGACAGAACACCACGCTTTTCTACCAGTCCTCTTGGCCACACAACTTTCTTTGTTGACTCTTCCTTTTGTAAACCCATAGGCACCCTCTAGCCTTATTTCCCATGAGTAATTATGTCGATTCCCAAGCTTTAGCTTTCTGTAGTGCCTCCACCTCTTTCGGCATACCATTATGAATAGCCGATGAGTCTTACCTACCAGATGTCAGAGCAAAAGAAACCATGTCCTCAAATCCATACCTCTGGGTAATTTTCAATCAAGTTTATCTCTGCCTCTTGCTAAAGAATAAGGCTCTTCTCAATGCTTTGAGTCTCTTGAAAATTCTTCATCATCACATTCATCCGTGAGTAAACGTTGATCATCAAACTCCACCTCTATGACCTATTTTCCTTTCTGGTTGTCAATTAGTCGATGCTTCATCCTCACCATTTCTAAGCATATAGGCTTCATCAAACACCACGTCTTTGCTAACATTCTTCTTTTTTATTTTTTATTTTTTATTTATTTTGAGATTGGATCACATAGCCTATAGCCATTAATACCAGATTCCTAACCAAGAGAAATACACTTTCTTGACTTTGAATCTAATTTCGACCGCTCTCTACTTTGCATGTGAACGTATGTTGGACAATCAAATATTCTCAACATAGAATAATCAATCAATTTACTTGACCATACTTCTTCTCAAACATTGAACTCAATCCTTGCAACTGGAGATCAGTTGGTGACGAAACATACATAATTAGTTGCCTCAACCTAGAACTCTTTTTTGCAATCATGCATTCAACCACATACATTTTCTCTTTTTCAATAGTGTTCTGTTCATCCTTTCGGCAACTCCATTTTTTGTGGAGTCCCTCTAATTGTGAAGTGACGAGTAATGCCTTATGTTTTGTAGAATTTAAAAAATGTAGTGTCTTTGTAATCTAACCCATTGTCGGATCTCAAATACTTCACTTTTCTTCCAGTATGATTTTTCACATGTGCCTTCCATTGCTTGAATATAGTGAAAACCTTTTGCCTGCGTCTCATAAAATAAACCCAAACATTTCATGAAAATCATCAATAAAACTAACAAATAATACGCACCTCTGTTTGAAGATACCGCCACTTCCAAATATTTGAGTGAACATAGTTGAGAACACTTTTACTTCTATGAGATGTCACCTTAAAGCTGACTCTTCATTGCTTCCCATACACAGTACTTGTAGAAACTTCACACATTACAACAAATTCATTTTTTGAAGCTCAAACATACCACGCTCACCCAAATGACCAAGCAGCATATACCACAAAACCGTATTATGATTATCTGGTTCTGCGGAGGTGGACACGACAACTTCACCTGTAACTGTGTTCCTGAGTTAGTTATACAAATTGTCAATTTTCTTACCCTTCATTATCACCATAGCATCTTAATTTATTTTCCTAACTCCATCTTTGGTTGAATAACAATAGCCTAAAGAATCCAATGTCCTAATGAGATCAATTTTTTCTTAAGATCTGGAATATATCTAACAGTGAGTATCTTGACAATCCACCAAACATACTGACTTTTATGGTCCCTAGTCCAATGGCATTACACCTAGCATCATTGCCCATTAGCATTTACCCGCATTACATGATTTAAATGTGTCGAATCACTGCCTATTCAGACACATATGATATGAACAAGTAGAATCCAATATCCAAGAGTCTATGAGAGAATCTATACCTTAGGAAACTGAAAGAGCATCTGCGCTAACCTCATTGTCGTTGAACTTGCCATTGGCCACACTGATTGAATATGCAACCTTTATGATTCTTCTTATCTTCTAGGTCTTATTTCATCAGCTTGCACAAATTTTTGTAGTGCCTTTTCTTGTGACAATAATAGCACTCAACATCTTTTGTATTTGAACAAGATTCTTCACCTTGTGCCATTCGTAATGTAGATTGATACTGCTTACCTCTGCCATTCTTTCACTTCAACTTATCTCTTCCACGCTTCTGCTAAACCATGCCACAAACCCATCAACCTGATCATTGACAGGTTTCCTTTGCGTCCTATGTGACAAGAGAGATTCAGTCACCTTTTCAATCACTAGTCTTTTTTCCATATAGTAATGTCATAAGCAGGTGATCATAAGAAGGGGGAAACAATGCCAATTGAAGTATTGCTTTATTTTCTCCTCCAATCTTCACTCTAATATTCAACAATTGTGTATTCAACATGTTGAACTTGTTGAGGTGCTCCAACAAATCTATATTTTCCTCCGTCTATAAACCATATAGTTGCTTCTTCATGTACAACTTATTTGTCAAGTTCTTCACTATATACAGATATATAGTCAACAAGCCAAATGACACATTCCATTTCAAAACACGTAATCTAATGGGAATCCTATTTGTTGATACCAAAAATAAATCAATGGCCTCATGCTGCCTTTCAAAGAAGAACTTTGCCTATAAAAGAAGAGAAATGACGTCAGAAGGCAGATGGTCCCAAGACGGAAGACACTCCAACACCCAAATTAGTAAGTCCCTTAAGAAATTAGTATATAGAGAATATGGCTTTTCTGAGCATACCTCTTGGCTTGATAGGATGCTTGGGTAAGGCAAGTACTGCTAATTTCGTGTTTGATTGAACCCTTTGATGGTGTTGAGGTTTCCTTTAAGGGTATCTTCCAAATAGGTCTTTAATTGATCCTTACTCTTAGTAGAATATTCTTCTTATAGGTGGTTCCCTTTGGTTGGCAATCTTTCTTTTTCAAGGAAGTGATTTGCTACGTCGTAATTATAGGGATTTGTTACCTTAGATGGGTTACCTTGTTCATGAATTGCATCCCACGCCGGATACTTGCCGGAGAGTTTGGGCTCTCGGGCTTCTAGGTGGCCCTAAAGTCGTGCTTGAGATGCTTGGACAATTGGCTGGCAAAGCTTTGGGGTTGCATTTGGGCCAGTTGGTTATGTTGGGGATTATCCCCCGAATCCTAGTGATTTTATATCCATGATGACATTTAATGTTTGTATGTTTATTCACAGATTAAATTATTTTGAGCATATGACATATAAAATGTCTTTTACATGCCTATTACCAATAGTTTATCATGCATGTGAAAGGTCTTGGGATAACAATGAATATGGCTATGGGTGTGAGTAACATGGTTAATACAGGGTTTTAGTCCATAATCCTTGTATCCTTAAAGATAGAAAGTTCGTAGTCGATAAATGGAAGTGGGGTAATTCCATTTTGAGTAAGACGGTTACACATTGAATCTTGGTGATCTACCTTGATCAAGCAAAGTAGTGTCTTCGGATTGATGTGTAGGTTCTAAGACCCTAAGGCACTGAACAGACTAAGGAGTTGTCGTTTCATAAAGATACTGTCTATTAGGAAAAGACAACAACTCTTTAAAAGAATGCTTTAGACTTTGATTCTAAATTCTAAGGGAACTTTGGACTTAGATGTTTCATGTAGGTTGATTTGATATATCAAAGAGTGAGACCTATTATTAGTTGAAATAACCTCAATACATTGGATGATCACATGAAACATTATGGGAAAGCTCTTTCCAAGAGGGAATCCAAATCCTTTGTCAGTAAGCAAAGAGATGAGAAATTTTCTCCTAATATAGATTTTATGGATATTATTCTCAAGACTCTGGCCAGAGCATTTTTGTTAGCATACCAAAATATATACATGTGATTTTCACAGTGTGAGAATAACATAAAATCAATGACTCATGGATAAAGAGGTAGATAATTAATTGGCAGTATCCTTAACCTTAAGTCTACTTCAAAATATTTAATGGAAGAATCATAAGTCAACATTAAGCAAGTCAAAGGGATTAATTGATTAATCAAAAATATTTATTGGAGTGTAGTCACAGTTATTTAGTGGAATTAATTGTGATTAAAATATTATTGCATAACAAATGTCAGGGAGACATGATTACATAAATATTTAAGCTAATAATTATTTTTTCCCTTAAGGCCCCTCACCAAGATGATGTAATTTAACCATAAGGCTTTCTTATTTATTGGGTTAAATGTTTTATTTATTTAAAATATGGGCTAGAGAGATACTGTGCAATTGGGCTCGGGATAATACTTAGAAGTACAATAGGCACAAGGGAACGCATAAGGCCAGGGGAAATTTCCTAGCCCTATGAGTTGACCACGAGGAGAAGGGTCTAGGGTAAAACCCAAGCTCAATTCCCAAGGATGGGAACAAATGGCTCCCTGGACCATGCAGCACATGCATGGAGGCTAGGGTTTTTACCCTAGCCGTGCATGGTTAATCTTAGTCCCCATCCTAGTCTCCCTTGGATTAGTTTTTTTTTTCTCCTTACCCCACATTGTTAAAATCTCAGTCTTTACTTCCCTACATAGCCTATAAATAGAGAGGAGCCTAAGCTCTCAAATCATTGCATGAAGTTCTCTTGATACATAATTTTCAGAAACACTCTGAGAATTATTAGTTCTTGTGTTAACTTACAAAGAACAAAAGTTTAAGATTTGAAGAGCCAAGCAAGAGCCCGCACGCTCTTGGTTTATTTGTTATTGGTGAGAGAATCTAGAGGTCTTAATATTATTGAGATCAACTGTGTTCTTGGAGAAAAAAAAAAAAGCAAAAAGATTTTGCTCATAGCCAAGGCATGGCCGTAGATCTTCAAGTAAGTAATCTTTATTCTTGCTATTTAAATGAAATAACAACTGTTCTTCATAAAGTTTTTTGGGCATGGGAATATGATTCTTTCCGTTGCACAAATTTTGATTTGCATATGTATTCCCAACAGGTTGCTAGGCTTGTGGGAGTGTAAGCTTCCATTATAGTAGTCCTTCATTCCCTTGGGCTACTTGTGTAAGCTAATTGGAATTAAGTAGAAGATAGTCAACTTCCATTTCTGTAATCCCTTCTTTCCTTGGGCTACTTTCCTTACCCCTTTTGTGAAGGCTTTCTTTGCACGTATCATGTTTGGCTGAGGGAGCTATAGTCATAGAACTGAGTTGGAGGCGATTTCCTTCTGAGATCTGTATCGCACTGAGCTTTTATTTCATAATTTGGCTTTTGGCCTCTTTGATTCAATAAATTGGTGGACATACCACATCTTTAGGTTGCTTTATGTTGATTTCTTCATAGCTAGGATATGGCCCTCTTTAGGATCACTCTTTTCATCTCGCGCTATCCTGGTGCTAGAAAGAGCATTATTTCTATAATTATGCATTTAGAGAGTTGGAAGTGCTCATCAGCAATGGTTCTTAGGGAGGGGCCCTCCGATACTTGAGAGTTCTCATTGGCAAGTTGTTTCATGTAGAAACTGAAAAAGGACAAAAATATATAGCAGCTTGGCAGCTGGTTAGTATGGATATAGTTGAATCTTAGTCTAGGGAAATGTATGTGTTATTTGTAAAAGTAGATGTGTTTGAGCCGCTGAGGCTTGGATATGTTGAGTAATATAGAACATATGTACCTGAGCCCCAAGAGTTTGGATGGGTTTGAGCGAGACTTCCTTGGCCATCAGAGCTTAGGTTGTTGAGCGAACCTCTAAGAGATTCAAGCTAGAAGCTTTAAGCAACAAACCCACACTTATAACTACGTGAATACATCTAAAACAATAGGTAATCAACATGAAAATATGCTTATAACAATGAAAGAATTGATATTATAGCAAATGTTTACTTCTCTCGAAGGTAAACTTCAAATATCCTTTTTCTTGTAAATATGCTTATAACAATGAAAGAATCGAGATTAGAGTAAAGGTTTACCTCTCTTGAACGTAACTGTAGTGACCCAAATAATTAACTAAGCTTAGGTAGCTTAATTAGAGGGTTAATTTGGGATTTGCGTCATAAGGAATAACTAGAAGGGCATTTTAGAAATTTTAGACTTTCTGACTGTATGTACTTCCCAATACTACTGTACGTACACTCTTGTCTTTAGTGAGGATGTACACCTAGGGACCACCATACGTACGCTGACAATAGTATAAGGACATACGCAGGGGGACCATAGTACGTACGTTGACTTTTTGGATAGCCCCTAGATAATACCCAAACGTACGATGCAGCCTTTAGTCCACTGGGTAAACAGTACCATACGTACGCCACTATAGTACCGTACATACGCTACTTTTCCAAATAGCTATAGTGCCCCCAGCTTTTCCCACCAATAAATACCCTATACCCCCTCGCCCCTTATGACCCATTTTCGCCCCTAAACCCTATGGAACCGTTGTGTGAGTGTCTTGTGATTTTTGTGAGTTTTGGAGAAGGGGAGGTGATTCTTGGAGGTTTCACTTCAAGGAGATAATATTCTAAAGCCTAGCTTGTTATTTAGATGTTATGTTGTTTAAGTGCTTTTCATAGTTAGCTTAGTTGATAGTTTTGAGCTTCTAGTTATGTTGTTGCCCTTAAGCTTGGTTTAAGCATAGGTTAGCATTTAATTCTTGTTGGGCATATTTCCTTTTGTATGGAGATGTTGTTTTGAGATAGGAGTTCTTAGGAATCATTTTGGTAGCTTTGCAACCAGTTTGGGAGGATAGGAGGACGGTTGAACCAAATGAGGTTCTACCTGAACCTTCTGGGCGGACGTACAGCAACGAGACCGGATGTACAAGCCTTCTGGGTGGATGTACAAGCCTTCTAGGCGGACGTATGGCCACAGACCCAAACGTACGGTCATAAGTGTTCTAGGGAGTGCCACTTTATCTAGTCGTCTGATGGCCTCTGTTTTCATGTTCTACGTTCATTTTAGTTTGATTTAGAACTAATGATAGGTCTTTTTTTAGTAATTCGAAGTTATAGAGCCTGAAGGGGATTTTATGGAGGAGGCTTACGATCTGGGTGACTACAAACTCACATGGATGCTTGTTGCACGTCTATTTTATATATATATCAAACATGCATATTTTGCAACTCTTATGAATACATTTTGGAACTACAGTGAACACTCTTTTGTGAAAACGTATATTGATTAATAAGAGAATGACGAGACTTGTAGAAGCATGCATGTAAAAGAAGGATAAGATTAATTGTATCGTATGACATGATATATGGGTATGTGCTGGATAATGGCCATGTGCTTACTATATAGGTTAACTTTTATGGTCAAATGTGTGTGTGTTTGTGTGGGCTTTGGATTCAATCGTTTTTGTGACCGGTGTAGCCATTCCCTAATGGTTGGTCATCGTAAGGCGAATATAACTAGTAGCGTGGGCCACCCGAGGTTTGACTTGGTCAAGCTGCTAGTGGTGGACAACAGTGTACAATGGTCAGAGCATCGGCATTGTATTATAGGCCCCTCAGGACAGTGCCAACCTTGCTGAGAAGGTGTAATATCTCAGATGAACCATGCTGTAGAACTATGAGATGTTGCTCATTATTATAAGCATATATTATATCGATATTGCATTCTTGATAAACTATCATCTCATAATGTTGCATGTGCTTTATAAACAACTGAGTTCACCATTTAATGACGGGTACGTCATGTGCATTTATACTAACTAAGTTGTCGGACTTAACCTTGTATTATTTCCATTTTTTCTCCATATGTACAACTATGTTGTTATAGACAGTTTAGCAGAAGATGGATACTACGACGCATCCGGTTATTGTGGAGGATTCGATCCGGGAGATGCATGAGGACTTATTGCGAGATTAGGTGGGTGCTTACGGTAGCTAGTACTTTTGGGTGATGCTGTAGACTTAAGACCTTTGATGCATGCTTGCATATTAAGGTATAGAATGGATCTGTTGTGAAGATGACTTGTATAGTGTGATTTCAGCTTCTTTGATATTCCTTGGTAGATGCTCTGGTTGTAATGATTAATGTTTATAGAACTTTAATACTTTTTGCTGCTTATTGTCCTCTCTTTTTAAGGAATAGAGGTCCTTGAGTCTTGTCCCGTGAGGTATAAGGCTGGGAGACGAATTGTGGAGTTAATTACCAGTTAATTAATTTTTAGGGCATTGCAGTTGGTATCAGATCAATTGCTCTTCAGACCATGGGAATGGATCTGTTATGTATTAGGTCATGATTTATTAGAGCTTCTGGCTCCATAGACTATAGGAACTGATCTATTAGGTACATAGAGTTTTGAATCTTGATACCTAATGATCTTGAGGATGTTGGACTTGAGGATTTTAGGAATTCGATATGGTATTGAAGTTAGGATTAGGACCGCTTTGATGATGCAACTGTGGAGATTAGGAATAATCTGCACTAAGATAGTTATATTTAGTCTTAAGCATAGATCTACACTAGAACATTGGATAAGGTGGTAGTAGTTTAGGCCCTTAGTAAGGATAGGTTTGCAACTAGGTTTGATGTTTTAAGTGAGACGTGAGGCGACGCTTTGAAGTTGGGCTGATGATCGTTGGGGCTGAAGAGATGTCTCCGCAACCAGGACACGACGACATTGGGAACATCGATGGTAAGGGACCATCCCTACCTGATGAAAGACAAGGAACGTTTTGGACGCCACCCAAGCATTGGAAATTGTGACAAGTCTTTTGGTGGAGTCCTTGGTCAACATACGAGGAGTTTTATGAGCATCATTTCCCTGTGCTTAAGGGGAATCTGAACTATAGAGAAGCAAAGGATTGGCTTATGAACTTTGAGGAGCTGCTACGAGCTATGGACTACACTGGGGAGCATAGAGTCAAGTACACGACCTACAAGTTCTCTAGAGGAGCAAGGCGATGGTGGTATGCTAAATGAAACTCACTAGTGATGGAATTAGGAAGCGAGAAGGCTATTACGTGGACCCGATTCAAGGAGGAGTTCTGTCGGGAGTGCTCACATAGCTTGCGATGGATGATACCTCAATGGTCGCCGTCCAACAAGAAATAGAGTCGTTTATGCCATATGTGTGGCAGGCTGCATTTTGGGAAATGCAAGTTGAGGAAGAATTGGTGCTATGGATGTGGCGAGGTGGGACACTTTGTTTGAAACAGTAACTAGTCCAAAAGGAACGGTACTGGTCTACCTGGAAGGAAATGATGGAAAGACATGGGATAAGCGTAACCACTAAAATTGTTTAGGGCATGCGGGTTCGCTTCGTTTTGGAGTTAGGGGCTAGGTTACCGGATGTTTGCTCAGACATCAACTAGTTGTATCTTGTTTCGTACTTGCCCTTGACTTTGAGCTTTGGACCTACAAGTGTAACATTCACTAAGGGTTGTATTAATGCACGATGTTTGTTACGCTATGTTGATGTGCTTATGATGAGATTCCTGATTTTGTTAAATGCCCATCATAAGCATGATAAGGCATGATACTATTAAACTTGGATTCTGGTAAAGGGTAATTGGTGAATCTTGTACCTTTGGATCTTGTATGCATGGATTACATGATTTTGGGTTACATATGAGATAAGAGATTCTAGAGGATCTTTTTGTATCTGAATGGACTAAGGAGTTATCGGGTACAGATGTCTGTGGAGACAAAGGAGGTGGTTTGTTGTGTCAAATACCCACCTAAATTAATAGGCAAATACTTGGAATATTTTACTCACAAGTGCACAAGATCAAACGATAGTATAGCAGGCAAATACGAGATCATTCTCACGAGGATTGGTAAATTATGTTTAGAAGTAATTTCCTATTTAATCAAACTGATAAAATTCAATTGTCACAATTGAATTAAAATAAAGAAATAAAATAAAAGATAAACTAAAACTAAAACTAAAAAAGGGTTTTGATATCCACCACTAATTAGACTAATTAAGATAACAATATGCCAATGCGCCAATCATACCGGTATATTTAATGTTTGCCAACCTAAGGGCATGGGTGTATACTCCTTAAGCTATAGATTTCTCTAAGCAACGAATTAGGCATGCGTGTATACTATAATTCTTTTATTTCTTAAAGGATTTAGCATGGGTGTATACTAAGTTGTTCTTTAAGAAGCATAAATATATGAAAATGACAAACACATGAGGCCTAGGGCATGGGTGTATACTCCCGGTTCTCCATGGTGATTAACCCAAGAACCCGGTGTGGATTTCTTTTGTTGCTCTTATTAAACCTAGGGCTTGGTCATCCAAATTAATTTAATTAACTAGTCCATACCACATGCATATATTGGTCAGGCAAACACATATGAGGAATTCAAGATAGCAGGAATTAATCAAGGTAAATACACCAAAATATAATTGTAGCTAAGGCGCCAATATTGAAATCATAAATAGTTATGACAAGGGCTTCAATCTAGCCCTAAATAAAATATAAACTACATAACAAAAATAAAGGGTGGAAGAGAAGAAAAACCCAAACTCCTCTTGATCTAGCCTTCAGTTCCTTTCTAGAGCTTGTGCCTCTTTCTCCATACTTGTTCCTAGAACCTAAGAGGTATATTTATAGGCTTTTAGAAGTCCTTGACACACTAGTAAACCTAGAAAATTCGTAGGGTTTAGTCCTATTACAAGTGGGACTTGGAAAACCCTAATATGGAAGGAAAGGGCATTTTGGCCGCAGCTCATTTTTCTCCAGCGTATAGGTGCGATCGATCGCAGCCCTTGTGCGCTTGATTGTAGGACTATGATCGATCGTAGGTGTTAGGTGCTAGATCATAGGTTCGATCGAGGCTGTTGCTTGCCCGCACGCCTTGCGCTCGTCTGGTCCTTTTGCTTGAAGTGCGCTCGATCGCAGGAGACCTGCGATCGATCGCACTACCAGAGACTTCAGCATTTTCCAAATTTGCGCTTTGAGCTCCATACTTCCAGGTTTTCTTCCTTTTCTTCCGAAGGCCTACAAAGACATAAAAAATACAGAAAAGGAATAAAATGGCATAAACTAACAACACTAAGGAATTAACACATATAAGTTTATGGGCTAAAATATGAATATTTTGGCACTTAACACACCCTCAAACTTATATATTGCTAGTCCCTTAGCATTGCAAAACTAAAAACAAAATGAAAAACAGAAATCAGATAAATCTATCTTTCGTGAGATGTACGATTGCATTTAGCATATGCAACAAGCCCTTTAAACCCCTAGGAATTCCCTAGAGGACGAGTGAAGTCTCGTGAGGGTTTTCCAAGAATGTCACCCACAAACATCACGCAAGAGTTCATGTTATCCAAAAATTAAGGTATCACTCAAAACTATGATTTTCATTCATTAGCAAGCTTAAAAAGATAAACTCCATCTTCACAATGAATTGGAATTTTAAAATTTAATCACTTACAAACGACATGCTAAGGCATCAAAAGTTCGAAAACAGTGTAAAGTGAACTAGCACATAAATACAAAGCTTCCAATTATTTCCAATGTGCAATGTCTCAATATCTTAAAGTTCACTGAAATCCTTATTAGAATGAACAGCAATGGCATTTTTTTTCTTTTTCTTCTTCGTCAGATTGTACAATGTTTGGTAACCTTAACCTTTCTAATTGACTCATGTAATGAGTGTTAAGTCAATGACTCCCAAACCAGATGGTTTTAGGGCATTAGGTGTAGAGACACCCCTAGGACTTACTAACTCGAGTCAAAAAGGCTACTAAACCAAACTAACCGACATTAACCAAATCAAAATTCTTCACCTTTTGACATGAACACTCAATGCTTTGAGGCAAGAGGTCCAGCTACTTAGTGAAAAGCTTATCAATGATCATTATTATTATTATTTTATTTTTATTTTTTTTATCACACACACACACACACACACACACATATATATATATATATATATATATATATATATATATATATATATATATATATGTCAAAGTATCCATCTAATAAATCTTCCAGTTTCACTCAAGACATAGAAATACATACATCAAACTTCATGTCATACCCCACAAATTATGTGCTAATGTGCTTGTGTAAGATCAGATCAAACATGTGAATTCTCAACTGTCTTAAGCAAGTAACCAAACTGGGAAAAAAAAAAAAAAACTTAAGTATCAGATCATGTGTTCAAAATTTTAAGCTCACCAATAAAATCAAATCACAATTTGTAAGATCAACTAAAATT
Source organism: Corylus avellana (assembly GCF_965113065.1). NCBI lineage: Eukaryota > Viridiplantae > Streptophyta > Magnoliopsida > Fagales > Betulaceae > Corylus > Corylus avellana. The sequence continues at coordinate 19,386,869 of NC_142495.1, read as the reverse complement.
TTAAGACAAACATGATAATGCATTTTTTTTTCTCTTTTCACAAACAACAAAAATAAAAATAAAATAAAACTGAGACAATGTTTGTGTAAAGTGTCTCTCATACCCCCAACTTAAATTACACATTGTCCCCAATGTGTCTATAACTTAGAAAGAATTTACCCGGGATATGGATGAAATTGTCTTTAATAGCATGGCTCATAGCACACCCCCAAACTTGAATTGAAGCACACTTGTCCTTGAAAAATAAAACACTCAAACAAATAAAAAGGAAACAGAAACAAAACTAAAGACAAACATAAAAATAAATTGAAAAACAAATAGAAAAAAAATAGGATAAACTATGGGGTGCCTCCCATGAGCGCTAAGTTTAATGTCTTCAGCCAGATTGTTGTTTGCCTCTTATTCCCTTATTTCTGTCCCGAAGAGGATGCTCCTGGATTGGGTATTGTTTGGGATGGAAATTCACCTTGTTTTCTTTCACTCAGATCCTTAGCTATTTGCCCCATTTGTACTTCCAATCTTTGCATAGCTTGATCGGTTTTAGCATTGATTTGTCTTTGATCATTCATGAATTCCCGTTGCGTAGTTGCCAAGGTGTGTACCATACTCTCCTGGTCATTCTGCTTTAGTTCTTGCATGGGTTGGCATGCTTGTTGGTAGTTCCTCTACTACCCTTAATGGTTCAGAGTATTATGATTGTTACTACATGAGAAATTGGGGTGGTTTCGCCACCTTGGATTATAGGTGTTGGAGTGGGGATTATTCTGGGGAGGATAATTGTTCTGTTCCACATAATTTACTTGCTCTTGATCTACAGATGAATACAAGGGGCAAGTCTCAGTAGTGTGATCAAAATGAGAACATAAAGCATATACTTGGGGTTGCACGGCTTGTTGACTAGGTGAGATGTTCTGAGTAGTCAAGGCTTTGACAATCATATCTAGCTTTCTTTCCACAATATCCATTTGATTTGGAGGTCCACCACTCAGGTTCACTTCATACATGCCCTTGCTCTTTACTCCTTGCCTCCCTTCGGATGAGAATTTTTGGGAGTGTTCACTCAATGTCTCAAAGAGCTTTATGGCTTCCTCACTGCTCTTTTCCATTAGCACACCTCCACAAGCTGAATCAACAATACCATTGTTAATATCATTTAAACCTTCATAAAAACCTTGTACCTGATCATCTTGAGGCATGTTGTGATGTGGACACTTAAGAAGCAGCGTATTGAAGTGGTCCCACGCTTCAAAGAATAGATCTCCATCTCTTACTGGACAATTCTTTCCAAGCATGAATGGATTCTGCAGGCAAGGAATTATATCACAACTTAGCATTGTCTTTCAAGGAAAAAGGGAATAAGACTAACTTGAGTCTCTCCGGAGTTAGGCCTTGCATGTGTTGAAGCTTGCAGAGATCAAAGAACTCCCTGAGGTGCAAGTTTGGATCCTCCGTAGCTGTGCCTTTGAAGTGAGTCAAGGCATTAAGTATTTGCGGGGATATGTAGTAATTGCTTTCTACCTCCGGTTGATAGGCTATGCATGATGGCTGGTTGAGGTTTTTCAGGAAGAAAGACTGCTTCATGGGCCTTCACAGCGGCAGGTTTTCTGGCAGCTCTTCCATTGTTTCCTCAACTTCTTCTTCTTCTTCGGTGTCGGAGTTGTCTCTATTCCCTTGTCGAATGGTCCGCTCAATTTCTGGATCAAGTGGAAAGATGGTTGAGGCTTGAGATTGACGACCTTGCATTAGAAGAATTTTCCCTTGTAGTCACAGCAGCCTCAGTACTACTATTCGAAAGTCCTTTGGAGCTATGCTCGATCGCAGATTAGTGCGCTCGATCGCACTGCGCTCGATCACACTTGGTCTTCGCTCGATCGTAGTAACAGAATGCCGGTTGCTGCAAGCTAAAACAGAATAGAAACAGAGAAGTAAATGGAAAACTAAAACATATTTTTACTTTTTGGTAAAAACGGAACTAAAATTAAAAATTCAAATAACCAACTAAAGGAAAAATAATTCTAAACAAAATTTAACTCAATCCCCAAGAACGCCGCCAAAAACTTGTTGTGCCAAATACCCACCTAAATTAATAGGCAAATACTTGGTATGTTTTACTCACAAGTTCACAAGATTAAACGATAGTATAGCAGGCAAATACGAGATCATTCCCACGATGATTGATAAATTATGTTTAGAAGTAATTTCCTATTTAATCAAACCGATAAAATTCAATTGTCACGATTGAATTAAAATAAAGAAATAAAATAAAAGATAAACTAAAACTAGAAAAAAGATCAGGGTTTTGATATCCACCACTAATCAGACTAATTAAGATAACAATATGCCAATGCGCCAATCATACCGGTATATTTAATGTTTGCCAACCTAAGGGCATGGGTGTATACTCCTTAAGCTATAGATTTCCCTAAGCAACGAATTAGGCATGAGTGTATACTCTAATTCTTTTCTTTCTTAAAGAATTTAGCATGGGTGTATACTAAGTTGTTCTTTAAGAAAGCATAAATCTATGGAAATCGACAAACACATAATGCCTAGGGCATGGGTGTATATTCCTGGTTCCCTATGTTGATTAACCCAAGAACCCGGTGTGGATTTCTTTTATTACTCTTATTAAACCTATGACTCGGTCATCCAAATTGATTTAATTAACTAGTCCATACTACATGCATATGTTGATCAGGCAAACACATATGATGAATTCAAGACAACAGGAATTAATCAAGGTAAATACACCAAATATAATTGTAGCAAAGGCGCCAATATTGAATTCATAAATAGTTATGACTAGAGCTTCAATCTAGCCCTAAATAAAATACAAACTACATAACAAAAATAAAGGGTGGAAGAGAAGAAAAACCCAAACTCCTCTTGATCTAGCCTTCAGTTCCTTTCCAGAGCTTGTGCCTCTTTCTCCACACTTATTCCTAGAAGCTAAGAGGTCTATTTATAGGCTTTTAGAAGTCGTTGACACACTGGTAAACCTACAAAATTCGTAGGGTTTAGTTCTATTACAAGTGGGACTTGGAAAACCCTAATATGGAAGGAAAGGGCATTCTAGCCGCAGCTCATTATTCTCCAGCGCATGGGTGCAATCGATCGCAGCCCGTATGCGTTCGATCGCAGATTGTAATCAATCGTAGGTGTTAGGCGCTCAACCGTAGGTGCGATCGAGGCTGTTGCTTACGCGCACGAGCGCACGCCTTGCGCTCGTCTAGTCCTCCTGCTTGAAGGGCGCTCAATTACAGGTCTCTTGCAATCGATTGCACTACCAGAGACTTCAGCTTTTCCTAAATTTGCTCTTTGAGCTCAATACTTCCAGGTTTTCTTCCTTTTCTTCCAAAGGCCTACAAAGACATAAAAAATACAGAAAAGGAATAAAGTGGCATAAATTAACAACACTAAGGAATTAACACATATAAGTTTATGGGTTAAAATATGAATATTTTGGCACTAAACATGGCTAGAGCTAATCTAAGGATTATGCTCGCAAGATCAATTATCATCCTAGTAAGGTTAATGTAGTAGCTGACGCATTAAGTAGAAAGTCGATGGTAGAGTTTGCCACTCTTGGAATTTTCCAACCCCAGTTGGTTATGGAATTAGCTAAAACGAGAGTAGAAGTGATAGATGAGGGTGCGCCTGCATGCTTGTCTAACATGGTGGTTCAATCGGAATTGCTTACTAGGATTAAGGCTGGTCAGTTAGAGGGTCCTGAGTGCACCAAGATCAAGCAGTTGCTAAGGCACAAGGGTTTTTCCTTAAGGATGATGGGTTGCTCACCCATTTCAAAAAAGTGTGTGTGCCGAAGGGTGGAGGACTAAAAATGGAGATCATGAGCAAGACTCATCATTCTCCGTATACTGTACATCCCGGAAGTGCCAAGATGTACAAGGATGAGAAGAAGATAGACTTGAAGTTTAGTACCGCTTTCCACCTACAGACGGATGGTTAGTCAAAGCGGACTTACCAAATCCTGGAGAACATGTTACGGGCTTGTGTAATAAACTTCAAAGGTAGTTGGATATAGTACCTCCCTTTGATAGAGTTTGCCTACAATATTAGCTAACCATGCGACTATTGGAATGCCGCCTTACGACGCACTTTATGGACGTATGTGTCAGTCACCCTTGTATTGGGACGACATTGGAAAGAGATAAACGTTGGGGCTTGTGTTGTGCAAATTTTAATATACTCGCAAGTGCACAAATCATTTGCAATATAATGTTTTGCAAGTGCGAGGTCGAACCCACACGGGATTGTGTTTTTGAAAAACAAATTATACCTAAACTAATTAAATCCTAATCTAGTTCCGAAAATGGTTTGATTTTTAGTTTTGAAATTAAAAGATAAAACATAAATTAAATAAAGTGAAACAAAAGGAAAACAGTAAGGGTTTGGAATCCACACTCACCAAATCATAACAACATACTCCATGTTCATCAATATTAATCCGAAGTTTTCACAAATTAAATCTTGTGTATGCTTTACTATGCTTCTAATAAGTTAATCAAAACCATCCCATGTATCCATTCATTGCACAAATCACAAAAGGAATCAAATTTCAATTAAATCATCAAATGTATCCGTAAATCACAAAAGATAATCCGATTTCAATCAAAACACCATATGTGTCCATAGAACAAATCACAAGGGATATCCAATTTTTTAGGCAAATAAAACCAAGCCAACAATTATGTGAAATTATCTCAAATCATCAAATGTATCCTTGAATCACTAAAGATATCCAAGAATCATTCCACATATTGAAAATAAGTAAAATAATTTGAATATTAAATCCAATAAAATCGGACAATAAAGACTTACATGAAAGTAATGTTGTTCTTCATCGATGAGGCTTTTCCTCAACCTTGATTGAGAATTTAGCTCCACATGACTATGAAAAATAAAACCTAACCCTAAACCTAAAAAACTAATCTAAAGAGAGAAAAACTGTGGATCTGATTGTCTCCAAAATTGTTTATTTTTCTTGAAGGCTTACAGGTCTATTTACAGGCTTAGGAGAGTCCAAGAAACCCAAGTAATTCTAGGAAATCCGGAGGTCTGTCTCCCAGTCCAAATAGAAGACTGAAAACCCAATCTGGCTTGTAAAAGGAGTCTTGCCGCAATCTGACTGCGCGAGTGCGCTTTAGCGCATGGCTAGTGTGCTTGATCGCACTCGTGCATGCATTCCTTATTTTGCGGCACAACGCTCGTGCATTGCTGACTTGCTGGTGGGCGTGGGTGCCCACAAGCACTCAAGCATAGGATGATGCGCTCGATCTTACCTTGGTTGGCTGATTTTTCAGCTTTCTTTCAAACTTTGCATTTTTCTCTTTAAAGCTACAGTTTTTATTCAATAACATACAAAACAGTAAAAACAAAGAACTAATACAAAACATTATATATAAAAAAACATAGCCAAAGTTGTAACAAATGTAAATTAAGGGGCTCAAATATACAAGATTTATCACTCATCAGCTTGATATGGTTCAAGATACTCGTGACAAGGTGCTTACCTTTAGACAAAGGATGAGTGCAGCCTAGAGTTGGCAGAAGAGCTACGCCGATAACCGAAGATGACCTTCGAAATTCAAAGTAGGAGATCGTGTGGTCCTTAAGATAACATCGATGAGGGGAGTGATGTGATTTTGGAAGGAAGGGGAGATTGGCATACATGGTTGCCTTCCCCAGACTTGGTGGGAACACATGATGTTTTCCATGTCTTGTGTTGTGCAAATTTTAATATACTCGTAATTGCACGAATCGTTTGTAGTTTAATGGATTGCAAGTGCGAGGTCTAACTCACAGAGAATTGTATTTTTGAAAGAACAACTTATATCTAAACTAATTTTATCCTAACCTAGTTTCAAAAGGTTTTTGATTTCGGGTTTTTAAAACTAAAAGACAACATAAACTAAATAAAGTAAAACAAAAGATAAAGGTACTAAGGTTTGGGAATTCACACTTGTTGTACCAAATACTACATTAATTAATAGATAATATTTTGTACGTTTTACTCGCAAGTGCACAAGATCCAATGATAGTATAGTACAGCAAGTACGAGATCGATCCCACGGAGATTGTTGATTTTGTTTTAGAAGTAATTAAAAGTATCAAGTTGTCACTAAATTGATATTATGAAAAATAAACAAAAAGATATAAAGATAAATGAAAAGGTAGGGCATTGATATCCACTACTAAGCATACTTAGATAATATAACAATATGCCAATGATCCAATCATATTATGAATACATAATATTTGCTAACTTAAGAGTATAGGTGTCTACTCCTTAAGCTATTGATTTTCCTAAGCAACGAATTAGGCATGAGTGTCTGCTCTAATTCTTTTCTTTCTTAAAGGATTTAGCATAGGTGTCTACTAATTTGTTCTTTAAGAAAGCATAAAACTGTGAAAATTGACAAACACATGAGGCCTAGGGCATAGGTATCTACTCCCGGTTTCCCATGTTGATTAATCCAAGAACCCGGTGTGAATTTCTTTTGTTACTCTTATTAAACCCAGGACTCGATCATCCAAATTGATTTAATTAACTAATTCATACCACATTCATATAATGGCCAATCACATATATATGAGGAATTCAAGAAAACAGAAATTAATCAAGTTAAGCAACACAATATGATTATCACAGGGGCGCCAATATTGAAATATTAAATAAATATAATTAGGGCTTCAATCTAGCCCTCCTTAAGAGTTAGTTACACATAATTAAAATAAAACTAAAAAGAAAAGGTAAAGAAAGAACCGAAAACCGCTTCTAGAAGTAGCCTCCAATTTCTCTCCCCAAAGTTGTCTCTTTCAAATTGTGTATTGAATTGTGAGGCTTAGAGGTATATTATAGAGCTTAGGAGAGTCGTAGAAGCCCTAGTAATCCCAGGAAATTTGGAGATTTAAGTCCTAGTCCAATAAGGATAAAGAAAACCTAAGTCCAAATCGGAATAGGATTCTTTCAGAATTGCTTTCCTATCTTGCGGGGTAATTTTTGCATAGCGACAGTCCGAATTAGGAAAGTATTATTTCACAACGATTTATAGAATTTTGAGTTAAATTTTCAATGCCGCTTGAATATCCTCAATCAGATATTTGAGATGAAAGTTATGGTCAAAATACGAAGACATGTGCAGAATCCAAATTTGAATCCAATCCGATTTTGACTCCAATTTGAGAAATTCTGGTTTAATCATTTCCTTTATTTGATTAAACTTAACCACATCATATTATGATTGGTTAAGCTTAATCATATCTTCTAGGGCTTTGCAATTTTCCCTTTAAGCTTGGAACTTTTCCGTAAACGCTTTCTTTTCTTCCAAAAACCTATAAAACAAAGAAAATACAAAAAGGAAATAAAATAGCTAGTTTGGGAGGATAGGAGGACAGTTAAACCAAATGAGGTTCTACCTAAACCTTCTGAGCGGACGTACAGCCATGAGACCAGACGTACGAGCCTTCTGGACGGATGTACGGCCACGGACCTAGATGTACGGTCAGAAATGTTCTAGCAAACGCTACTTTGTCCAGTTGTTTGATAGCCTCTGTTTTCATGTTCTATGTTCGTTTTCGTTGGATTTAGAACTAATAATAGGTCTTTTCTCAGTAATTCGAGGTTATGAAGCCTCAAGGGAATTTAATGGAGGAGCCTTACGACCAGGGTGAATACAAACTCAAATGGATGCTTGTTGTTAGTTTTTCTGCATTGCACGTCTATTTTTTATATATCAAACATGCATATTTTGCAACTCTCATGAAATACATTATGGAACTACTGTGAACTGTCTTTTGTGAAAACGTATGTTGATTAATAAGATAATGATGAGACTTGTAAAAGCATGCATGGAAAAGATGGATGTGATTAATTGCATCGTATGACAAAGTACACCGGTACGTGTGGGATAACGGCCATGGGCTTACTATACAGGTTAACTTTTACGGTCAAATGTGTGTGTGTGTGGGCTTGGATCCAATGGTTTTCATGACTGGCGCAGCCATTCCCTAATGCTTGGTCATCACAGGACAAACATTTGTAGTAGCGTGGGCAACCCGAAGTCGGACTCGGTCAAGCTGCTAGTGGTGGACGGTAGCGTACAATGATCGGGGCACTAACATTGTATTATAGGTCCCTCGGGACACCGCTAACCCTACTGAGAATAGGTAATATCTTGGGTAGACCATACTATTGAACTATGACATGTTACTCATGATTATAAGCATATATTATATCTATATTGCATTCTTGATAAACTGTCATCTCATAATGTTGCATGTGCTTTATAAATAACTGAGTTCATAATTTAATGACGGGTATATCATGTGCATTTATACTCACTAAGTCGTCGGACTTACCCTTGTATTATTTAACTTTTTTCTCCATATGTGCAACTATGCTGTTATAGATAGTTTAACAGAAGATGGATATCGCGAAGCATCCGGTTATTGTGGAGGATTCGATCCGAGAGATGCTTGAGGACTTATTGCGAGATTAGGCCGGTGCTTATGGTAACTAGTACTTTTGGGTGATGCTGTAGACTTAATAGCTTTGATACATGCTTGCATATTAAGGTATAGAATGGATCCCTTGCAAATATGACTTGTATAGTGTGATTTCAGCTACTTTGATGCCTTGGTTGATGCTCTGGTTGTAAAGATTAATGTTTATAGAACTTTATTACTTTCCACTACTTAGTATCTTCTCTTTTAAAGGAGTAGAGGTCCCTCAGTCTTGTCCCACGAGGTATAAGGCTGGGAGACGAGCCGGGGAGTTAATTAATTTTCGAGGCGTTATAGTAACTTCAAGTATCCTTCTTCTTCTTCTTTCTCACTTTCTCTCTTTAGGGTTCCAGGTCTGAAGAGGAGTGAAAATGGGTGACATTCGGCATCTCTATCCTTAAATAGTCTTGCATGGTCTTGTATGGTGACGAAGGTGTCCAAATTTTATTTGCATGCAGACTACCATCGATCGATTGGTACCTCATTGATTGTTCGATAGGCTTGTGTCAACATAGATTGATCAATGGTGTAGATTGATCAATCATCAACTGGTCAATCACAGAATGCCACTTGAAACGTGACATATTGTTAGTCTTGAACTTCTTTAAAATCATGTCAAATTGGAATTGACTTGAAACAAGACTCAGGGCTCGCAACATTGCCAATTTCTAAGTTTTTCAAAACATCTCTAGTTCAACCTAACTTGGAACACAACTTAGGACACACATCACTGTTTGGCTTGAACAACACTTTCCACATACCTTTTTCTAAAGGTCGTTTGAACAGCACTTGGAACAAGCTATTTTGTCCAGCTTTTTTAGTCTTCTTTTTATAGTCCATTTTCACCGAGTAAATATTGAAAATAGAAAGTATTCATATATTAAAAAATTATAGCATTTTGAATTAGTTTTCCAACACCACCAAGTTGATTTTCATCTAACTTCATAATTGAAATTATGATTATTTTACTTTGACTAGTTAGATAGAATATGTACACAACATTGAATTCTCATGTCTTCAATCAACTATTGCTTCAACTTAAATCTAAACTTATAACTTTCAGGCAAAGATGTTTTGACATTGAATTTTCCAACTCTAGACTCCTAACAATTTGATTGTCCATATGAAAGGGGAAAAAAAAAACCTTTAAATTAAAATCTCTTAATCAATTTGTGTGACCTTACTACATCCAAAAGCAAGAACAAGAAACTCTTCATCCATGGTTGATGGTGAAGTTGGGATGATGCATATCCCATGTTTACTAAACCTTCAATATGATAATAGACTCTTTTTCAATAGGTACCAACTAGGGGTTGGAAACTGGAAAGTAAATGTTAGGAGTAATGTTATTTAGTAGATTGTTATGTGACTGTCATATAAATGAGAAGGTGCTGAAGTAAATGTTAGTCCTTATTTATTTATTTTTGTGAAAGTTTTCAACAAATCACTGAGTCAACGCATGAAAACAAAAAACTCCCTTAACTTTTTTTTTTTTTTTTTTTTTTGAATTTTTACTCACTAAGTCAATCGAAAAGGCGAATTAAGCCCAACCGTTACATTTTCTCCCCACTGTTTAATGTCTATCTATCCATAACTAAATGTACCGTTTCACGCGTTGCCATCTTAGTCCCAAGTTTTGATCCTACATGTCTTAGTCGACATGTAGGATCAAAATGCATCATTTTGGAAATGGTGCATTTGATTAGAATTACGCAGCAAGTACATGGGGGAGTTTATTTCGAAACCTAGGTCTTTTCTTCTAAAATCCCCAAACCAGCACTTCAGACTCCCATCTAAGGCTAGGGTTCTATTCACACTCCTGTTGTCCACACTCACTCACTGAAAGCGTTTTGGAAGGAAAATGGGTGGGTTCATTGCCATTGTAGTAGGCTCATTGATTATGCCAAATCGTGATTCTGCGAAAACCTAGGGTTCAAGTCGAAGGTAATGTGGGTTAAATTTTCCCTCGTTGATTCTTCCAAATGAAAGTCTTATTTGTATTTTATATTATCGGTTGCCTTTGTGGTCCATGCTTTCAATCGAGGCACACATCAACAGAACACCTGCCTGAGCAACAGAACACCTCCATTATTGATGTCAACAATTTCAGAGAAGGATGAAAATAAAGAAGAAAATTTTTAGGGAAGGAGACAGTGAAGATGAAGTTTATACTAGGAAGTAGAAAAAGGTTTGTGAAATTTTATTTTGTAAAATCTTAAGTGAATTGTGTTGAAACCCAAAAGGAAAATCTATGGTGAAACCCTAAGGGAAAATCAAAGAAAAAAACTTCAACTGTCTTTGATGCGTCAATCTTTTCCTTGATGTTATTTTAGAGTGATAAAACTATGACTATAGCAAATCTTTTCCTCCATCTATTTTAGAATGATTACTACTAATGGTTTAGGGTTTCACTGTAAAATGAAAAGTCACCATCAATGTCGTCGATGTCTGTAATGTCGTTGGTCAAAGACAATATGGAATTAGTGCAGCGTAAGTGCGGCCTTACAACCCCAATTATAACATCTACGACTGTAGCCAATCCTAGGAGGTGGTTCTATGGGTTTGCTATGTATGACCATAAAACGGTATTTGAATTTGTTATAAAGGTGCTGAGAAATGGTTGTTTCTTTGAACTTGTTCCTAATTGCCACGTTTTTTGCATAATAATAGAAAGTTGGCCAAAGTCGTTTTTTCTAATGGTATGACAAAGAAACCTGTCCTCGTGGAAAGGAACTCCTACCTGGGATGTATAAACAAGTGAATTATCTAAAGAGTGAAGTATCATCCCTTAGAGCCAAACCAAGGATCCAAGCATTTCTGTTGGTTTTTTCTTTGGTATTTTAGCATTGCTGAGTTTTCTATGGTTGATGGGGCATTGATAAAGCAAAGCAAGATGTTGTGTTTTGGAAAAGTAGTAATTTGGATTTAGGGTTTGAGGTAGTTGATGTGTGCCTTGATTGAAATTGTGTACAATGGTAACTTTCAATTGTATGTTCTGTATAACCTGGCCTAAATTAGGGGATTAGCCAGACAATTATGAAATTGTATGACTATTTGACTTTTTAAATTATATGTATCTTAATGTTTGCACCGATTTGAATGTGAATTTGTGGTTTGTTGCAGTTTCAGTTAATGTCGTGCTTTGTACCCTCAAAGTTGCATATATGTGTATGTTCATTTTTTGCATCATTTGCACACTCAATATCTTGCTTTTTTGTAGTTCTAGTACAATGTTACATTTTGTGTCATTTCCCAAATGAGCATGTTACATTTGGTGGCAAATTTGTTTTAGTAGGAACATGAATTGGTCATGTAAGATATACATTTTTCTCATGTTACATAACTTGTATGAGAAGACTTAATGCAATATGTAACTTGAGAAACTTAATGCAAATTATCACCTAAAAAAAGACATATTGAGACACGAATGAATTTGTAATGCAAGCCGACCACTTTAAATTGACATAATGCAATAATGAGGAAGTAATTGATCAACATAATATGCCAAATAGCATGAATTCATCAACATAACATAATGTGCCAAATTTTCAGGTTGCATACATCCTCAGCACATTACATTGCCGTAACAAAAAAAGTTGTAACAAAAGTGCTACCATTGTCTTACATTGTGGCACATTACAATGCTGGCACAGTGTAAAGTGCAGGTTGCGCTCAGTGCATTGTCGGCAAGGAAGGGCTCGAGTGCAAGGGTGATGTGCTCGAGCGCAGCTTGCTAGTAGTTCTAGACAGTTACAAACCTGAGTAAAAAAAAAATATAACAGTAAAAAAAATAATAATAATAATAAAATAAAATAACAAAAGAAAAACACAGAAAATCAGATAAAAAATAAAGAAAAACGTAAAATAATTAAGTTAGATTTAATCTTTAAAACTTAATAACGCAACTGTTAAGCAATCCTCGGTAACGATGCCAAAAATTGATGTTGTCTTTTTAGAACAAAATATATCAATAATAATTTACCACTTGCAATAGTACGAATATGATAGAGCTATATTGAGTGTGTCGAACCTCAAGGACTGCGTGAGAATTGTTATTAAGTTCTCAAGATCAAAAGTAACTTAAGAAAAGAGTTATGATTTGTTTGTGACTAAAGTGCATAAACGCAAAAGATAATTGAATTAAAATAGAGAGAGAGGGTAGGGTATTGACTTTACCGCTACCCACACATCAATGGTTAACCATATTTAATAAGATAAATTCATTCTATTCATGATAAAACAAACAGGAAATTACCATAAACAAGCGATTACCATCATTCTATGCATGTTATAAATAAACAAGAAAATGCCGTATTAAAGAAAAAGAATAATTCATCTTCGGTTGGCACAGACCGTCTACCTAACCACTCTGATGTGGTATGACCCGTCTTCTTTAAGTATGGATTATCTAATTCCTTAATAGGATACAAATAAACAAGGGATTAGTATAACCCATCTTCGGTTCGCACAGATTGTCTACCTAAATTATATTAAACTAAGGTATAGTACGATCCGTCTTCCTTAGGCATGACCTATCTAACCCTCTTGATTATATATCAATTAAAACCGTTGTATAATTATCATCCCCATAATCATAGAAAATAAGAATGATTTGAGTTCAATAAAAGTAAAAGACTTTCTAAGACAAGATAGGAATTTCACCAATATTGATTTTGAAATTAAGAACGATTGCATTTAAACATGAAGAACAATATCAAATTGTAGCAATCCTCATAATTATACAACTAACATGCATAAACTGGAAATCTCTAAATTAAGATACAATCAAACCATTGTGCTTGGATATAGTTACATCAATACCCCACGAGAGGTTTAGCCGCTCATGACGCTGCTGAGATTACCTCCTGCCATGATCTACTTTCCTTCAACTCTTTAAGCCTTCAGAAAGTATTTACTGAATTTTTGCTCTAGGTAGCAATGTATTTTTCTTCAATGTTTAGAGGCCTATTTATAGGGATTAGGAGAACCCTAGAAACCCGAGAAAATTTGTAGGTCAGTCTTCTAGTTTAAGTTGGGGACTGAAAAACCTAATCCAAGGTGGCAAAAGGCTTCTGCTGCACTCTCGAGCCCAAGGAAGACTCCACTCGAGCTACAAAAGGAGGGCGCTCGAGCTTAGCTGGTTGTGTGCTTGAGCGCAGGTGCACTCAAGCCATGTGCTGGGGCGTTCGAGCCCTTTTGCTGGCATGCTCGATCCTAGGCCTTCAATATGCTTCCAAAATGTCCTTAAAGACCAATTTCGATGGAGTTTATTGCATCTTGCTTTTAAAACCTTGAAACACAAAAACAAAACAAAATCAAACAAACAATAATGCTAAGGAATTAACATATGCGAGTTTAAAGGGCTTGAATGTGAAACATTCGGCGCTTATCACTAAGTTAAAATAACTCTACAGTATTTTGGTATATGAACTGTGTGTTGTAAATAGTCTTGGTTTAACCTGTGATTGAGTAGCATTTTTTTTTGCCTTGTATTTCTTTGGTTTTCGTCTCTTTCGATCCGGGTTCAAAGGTAGATGACAACCTTTGTAATTATGGCCTGCACCCCCACAATTTTCACAGTTGACCACATATCCACTACAACTTATCTTGTATGGGTTAATTGACTCATCTGGTGCTTTTCTCCTACCAATCTTTGGTCTACCGGGAGCCTTTCTAACAATAGGTGGCAGGAATTCATCGCATGCATCATTAGCTGGCCATGTGTTTGGACCTTGCATGCCATATACTCAAGCTATATATGCCTACATGTACTTATCCATCGTGTAATATCCATCTAAATAGTCCTCCGGCTCTTTCTTATGCATGTAAATTGCAGAACAAGCATGTAAGTAAGGGATCCCATTTAGTTGCCATCTCCCACTTGTGTATGTGTGGTTATCCAGCCTGACTATACGCCGTGCATCATACATGTGGTCTACCTCAAACTCCAATTCATTCTACCACCGACAAATACAATTTCTTGCATCACTTTTTGACATCTCTAACTTTTTTCTGAATCTTTGGGCATTTTGAGTACTGCGATGACTGGATCCCATCCCTTTTTTCCTGGAAGCGTGCCATTATTTTCCGTTGAATATCTTTGACCACAGTAAGGGTGGGCTTACTCCTGGCATCTTCTATCCAAACATTAAAGCTCTCTGCCAAGTTGTTTAATAACATATTGCTTTTGCTGTCGTAGCTGAAAGCGTGTCTGGACCATGATGCACTAGGTACACCACTAAGGTACTTGTGTGCACCTCCATCCATCAACATTATTTGTTGCATGTGGTGCTCGAATGCATAAATATTGGATGCCCGTGCAGCTCCCCACAACTCATCTTTAAAATCTTTCCTTGTGTAGCCTTTCCTTTTGAAGTTTGCGTGTAGGTGTCGAACACAAAAACGATGCTCAGCATGTGGCAACACAAATTCAACTGCATTTCTAAGCCCCTACGCACATACATATAACACTGAATAATATATAAGAACATAATAAACTAAAAGAACTCAACAATATTTTTACTACACCAGTCTAAGAAAAATACCTGATGCCTATCAGATATAATAGTCCAACCATGTCCACCTTTGGATCCAACAAATATATCATCCATCAACATATGAATAAACCATTCCCACGACTCTCTGGTCTCGGCCTCGGCAACTGCAAATGCAATGGGGAACATGTCGTCATTGCCATCCTTCTCTATAGCACACAACAATTGACCCCCATATTGTCCCTTAAGATGACAAGCATTCAAACTAATGATGGACCTACAACCACCCCTTCTTACAAGCATCAAGGCAGATATACATCTATTGGAAGAATGCTCCTTCTCTCTGAATGTAAGCGTTGGTACTTAGTAATGCCAACGCCTATCTCCTGGTTTGACGATATTGCTTGGCATGTCTACCAAAAAGTTGTAAAAATGCCTCCTTGGCTCTCCAGCAACGAGAAATGGGGACATCTATGTTACAATCTCTCTTCACCATTTGTTGCAATGCATATGGGGTCCATGTGGGATCATCCTTGAAACTTGACTTATACATACAGACAAGATACTCGACATCAGCTTTATTGTTTTCATAATGATTACCACATACATGCTCTGGATAGAAAGTTTTAATTTGTATTGAAGTCCTGTTAGCATCAATAGAGGCATGAATCCTCCATGAGCAATGTCTCTCTCTACAGATTGCACTAACTCTACCCTTGTCATTATGCTTGTAGAAGTAATTGAACCCATTGTATACAACATAAGTATTCAGTGCTCTCTTAAAGGAATATGTATCTGCAAATAACATTCCATTTTCAAGCTCCACTAGAACTTTCAAATCATGTTTCTCATTAAACTCCTTATACCGCTTCTTTTTATTTCCAACATCATCAGAATTACTACCTTCTAAACTTCTAAAACCATCACTATCATCATCAGATTTTTCATCCCCACTGCTGGCTCCTTTCAAACGTGTACTACAATCAACATTGTCCCACCAATTATCCATGTGGTCCTTATCTGTGTTGGGCACTTCAGAATAAAATAGGTCATCATCTTCGTCATCAGTTTCATGGAAGTCACTCAACTGAGACTCGAGATCTTCATCTTCAACCTCAGCTTCATTCGTCTTCCTTGGCCTACCAGTCCTAGTAGCACCACCCCTACCACCACCACTGATTTTTTTTTTTCCAACCTCGATGTTATCCATATCAACATTAACATTTTCCTGATCTTCATATTGAGAAATAGGTTGACCATCAGGTGTTTTTCTTTTTCTTAGTCTAGTGGTTGCAGTCCTGACAGCAGTGTCTTTTCTTCCTCTTACTGAAAAAACCAAAAAATATAATGATGAACCTACTCAGAATATAAAAGAATAAACTAAAAGCCAATAAACTTAAAAGAATATAATCTTATGTACCTCCTCTTGTCCATAAAATCTTAAACAAATAAAAGGTATATAATGTACCTCCTCTTGTGGAGGTCCTTTGCTTGCTTGGAGTTGCACAGTCAGTGGTAACACTACGAGCAACCCTCTTCTTGACCTGTGTGGTTTTAGATCTTCTTGATTTTTCATGTTCACCTTCGCCATCTACACCATGTTCACCTTCCCCAACATCTCCCCCATGTTCACCTTCAACACCATCTCCTCCATCTCCTCCAGGCAAACCATCCCCACCATCTCTTCCCGATTGACCATCTCCCTCATGCACATTATCCTCAACTACTACCCCACTCCCCCCTTCTCTGACACGTCCTCCAGGAGCTGGCAGAAAGAAATGCTTATCTATAAGTACAACATCATCTACCATAAGCCGAACATATAAATGCACTTCTCCAAACGGTAACTTTCTAATATGTTAACAGAGTCCACCACTTCTGCATCACATCTGAAAGGTAGCACATCTTCATGATTGTCACCTAGATCGTACCAGCATCCCACATCATTCATAAATCATAAATTGTGAACTAGCTCCTTAATTTCCCACAAACTAAAATAGTCCACATCATACTCTTTTACCTAATGAACATCACCACTAATATACTTAAATGGGATCTGTTGCATTGACCAACATATCTGTGGCAAAGATTAGAGCACAGTTAACCTTAGTTACAATATAAGTTGAAGTAAACAAAGTTCTTAGTGCAATTAGAGTTAAAAAAAACATAAGAAGAAGAAGAATGCATTGTGAACATGTCAACATTGCATGAAAGACAACAGAGACATTGCATGTATTGGCAAGCATTTGAACCATGATTTCAATAAAAAAAACATGATAAATAGTGGACAATGACACAACCCATGTGCACAGGTTACTTCATTCACATAAACATCCCTCAACTACCAAAATACCACAAATTCTTGTTGTAATTACTCCCAACCCTCTCAACATGCATGACCCACATCCAATTGTCAAAACACGACCTTGGGGACAAAACACGACCCACAAATGCACAAACCTTGGCTATTATGGACAAAACCACTAAACCCCAAAAGTTCACAATGAAAAAGGAAATAAAGAACAAACAAAAAGCTTTTCTTACTCCCACACCGACCAAAACACATGGACCACAAACGCCACAAACAGTATAAAATACAAACATGACTTTCATTTGGCAGAATCATTTTCGTAGAATCATGATTTGGCAGAATCAACGAACCCACTACAATGGCAACAAACCCACCCCTTTTCCTTCCAAAATGCTTTCAATGAGTGAATGTGGACGACGGGAGTGTGAATGGAACCCTAGCCTTAGATGGGAGTGTGAAGTGCTGGTTTGGAGATTTTAGAAGAAAGACCTAGGTTTCAAAATAAACTCCCCCATGTACCTGCTGCGCGATTCTAATCAGACGCACCATTTTGCCCTTAATTCCAAAACGGTGTGTTTTGATCCTACATGTCGACTGTGACATATAGGATCAAAACTTGGGACTAAGATGACAATGCGTGAAACAGTGCATTTAGTTAAGGATAGATGAACGTTAAACATTTGGGAGATATGTAACGGTTGGGCTTAATTCGCCTTTTCGATGGACTCAAGGAGTAAAAATTCCAAAAAAAAAAAAAAAAAAAAGTTGAGAGAGTTTTTTGTTTTCACACATTGGACTCAGGGATTTATTAGAAATTTTTCCTTTATTTTTTACAAGTACTAATCTAATGGCTGACTTTTACTGCCACATCATCAAGTTGTAAATCAGTCATATAGCAGTCTACTAAATAATATTACTCAAATCTTTTATACTACTCTTACGTAGTTTCATTTTCATTTTACTTACCTTTAATTTCAAGAACAAATTGTGATTACATATATTAATTAATAGCACATCAATTTATGAGGAGGTGAAATATCTTTTCTATCTGTATGGTCCTATCCCGAATAAAGAAGCAAAGTATCACATTCGTGATAATTTCAACAGGAATTGTCCGTGTGCTTAATTAACTAAACAACCAACATCAATTATTTAGATAGTCTCGAATCTTTTATATTTCCTGTGGGCTGCTGTCCAAAACCTTGGGCGTCTGATCTCTTCATTATCCTCAGCCTCTTGCATGACTCAATAAACATCCTGTAAAAATTATAACATGGATTACTAAGCTCTTGCAACCAGATAATTTTTTTTTGTTTTTTTTAAACAAATAAAATGATTTGAAAGAAGATAATTTATGAGAACTAGGAGCATTTAATTAAATAAATTAGGACCCTTCTCAATACCCAATTAAGAAGCAAGTATTAATTAAGTGGTGCATTACGTTAATAAGTGACGTCAAATACGTGAAATATTTAATTGAAATATGATATTAGCAACAGAGACAATATTCGAATTCAGAACCTTTACTTTGATACCATTTTAAATTAACACTTATCCTATAAATTTAAACAAATAAAAGATAATGAATGTAATCATTTAGTTCATATTCTATTGATACTTAATTGGAAATGTGGCCAAGAAGCCTTCTTCCTTCTTCCTAATAATGCATTCCAGTTACAACATTCTCAATTGTACGCGTATCCGGATATTAACCGCCGGCATCCGCTATTCACTATCAGCACATCAGATGCAGATGCAGATGCAATTAGCAATAGCCTCTATATATTATATTTAATAAATTTACCAAAATGATGTGGTTTTGGTGTTTAATACCAAAATGAAGTTGTTTTGGGTTAAGTATAGGTTATGTTTACATTCTTTTAAATATATATATATATATATATATATATATATATATATATATATATATATATATGAAATCAATATAGTTTTCAAAACATTGGGGCTTAAAATATATTAAAACAAGCCCAAAACACTAAAATTCAGCCCAAATTATTTTTAAAATAATAATAAGCTCTAATAAATACTCAAAAAAGGCCAAAAAGAATAAAATAGGCATAAAAGCTTATTACTTAATATGCAGATAGCAGATAATAAGAACAAAAATTGCACGGATCGAGTTAGTAAAAACATGATGCAAATGCAGATGTGGATATCTAACACTGATATCAGCATTTTGTGAACACAGCTGCAAATATTGTAAATAATTGCATCCGCATGTACACCCCTAACCAACAATGCAACACTCAGTGGTCAGTCATGGGTAGCGTGTGGCGGGTCCAAGATAGGGTAGTTTGTTTTGTTGGTGTTCCAAAGCCGAAGAATGAAATTGGCACCATTATTTTTTCCACTGACGAGAAAATCCATCGTCAAATTTTTGTTTCTAACTGTGAGAACAAGAACCATAACCAGCATATATACCGCTTTTGTAGACCAAAGAAAAACTACACAAAATAATGTTGACTTCCCAGAATGGTACATAATTTCATGATTACGCAAACTTATATATATGATAAAACAGGTCGCAATTTCAATGCAAATTTTCCTGGTAACTAGATTCAACCTTATAATAATAACAAACGACCATTCTTTTTCAATGTTTTTTCTTCTGATATATGCAGTAGAAGCCTTTGCTTGTTAAACACGGGGAATTGACTCAATACGAATCTTCCCCCGGCCGGTCAATTGACTCATAATTAACACGTCTATTACTATCATACGCTACACGAAACAGTAATGTAGATGCCTGAAAATCCAAAAACGGTCTATATTTTGTATTTATCGTTTTTTGTTAATACAATTATCTAATTTGATTGGGACTTCGTTTTTTTTTTTTTTTTAATTGAATACATGAAAGGGTTACAAGAAGGAGGTCTCCCACTCTTGATCTAAATAGAAAGGAGAACGTGAACCTGATAAACTTGTAACTCTCGATATCCATCCAAAAAAGTGACTAAAGTATGCTAAACCGAAAGTATTTATTATATTTAACTTCCAACAAACATTGCACTTAAATTTAAATCAATTTTTCTTTTCTTTTTTTTTCTTTTAAAAATTTGAACTCATCTTTCTATTATTTGGAAGAGTGAATAATTTTTTTTTCATGAATTATTATTAGTAATTTTTCATATATATAGAGTAAAATACTGATAAATGAGATAGATTAGTTAGAGGGTATTAATTTACCCCCAGGGGACATCTCCCACAAGCAGCCAGTCTCCATCTTTGTCTTCATAAATCGGAACTTGTTTGGAACTCTCAGCATCCTTCAACGCCTGATCACCTGTCAACAGATCATGTATATATATACATATAAGCAGCATTATTTAATGTCTTCTTGTTTTTGTTTGTGGGAACTACATATCTTTGTAATTTATTTGTTTACTTTTACTTAATTGACTTTAATTAATTACTTATAATATGGGTAGGATTTTATTATCTTTATGAGTAATGCTAGATATTATAATTCTACCCAACATTGTTGACGTGGTACTCTCATGTCTCAATCAACTGTTAAATTTTTAATTTTTTTTTAATTTTTAATTTTTTTTTTACAAGGAATAATTAAAAGTTTAGTTAGGAGTGCCCCTCAGCATTATTTGATAAAATTATGTATCTAGCATTTTTCTATTTCTATATCTTTTCAATACTTTGTTTTTTAATAGCGGAATATATGTCTTAATTACATATAGTTTCCACCAATACCTATGAACAGTTACATCCAAGTGTTTTACTTTTGTAGTGTAAAAAAAATACTATTAAACTACAAAAATCAGTGATTAGAGAGAGTTAATTCACCACTAATATATTTAATTTCTACATTTCAGTTTATAGAAAAAGTTTTTCTCCTGCAGCAGCTTTAGTATCAACTATCACATTAATTTCATAAATTTTGCAAAGAAGTCACTTTTCAAAAGCAATTTTCACAACAAAATTGATAATTTTATCTGAAGAAGGCAGAATCAATGTTTCTTTTTTTAAGGATACCCATGTATTTTGCTATTGTTAAGAAAAAGGAAAAAGAAGACTAAAGACACTTTAGAAAGCATTAAAAAAAAGAAGGGGGGGGGGGGGGGAGGGGGGGGTGTTCTGTCCATTTTTTACATGCATTATGCAAAAAATTCCAAGATCGTTTCACAAAATAAAATAGCAGTTCTCTCGGAGAATGAATTCTAAAAATATAAAATTTGAATAGCGTATTACAAATTTTGCTCAGCTAGATATATGCAAACAAAGACCTAAGTTTTTCTTTTTTTTTCAGAATAAAATAAGTTGGAAAAAAAAAAAATATATATATATATATATATATATATATAAGGCAAGGGACAAAGCATATAAAAGAATGCTAAATCCAAACCAACTCAAACGGAACAGGATCGTCTCCAGTTCAAATGAATTGGGTTTGAGAGGACAAAAATATATTTTTACTAATTTAATATTCTCCAGTTTAAATGAATCGAAGAGAATCCTAATTCGACTCAAACATCTAGAGCAACCAAAACGCAAAATATACCCTTGCTTGGTTAAGCCAAAGCTTTTACAATTTCTATCTAATTAATATATATATATATATAGGAACGAAAATAAGACCACTCACCGATGGCAAAGCAATCAAAGAGCTTCTCCAATGCTACCGCCAGATCGGAGTAGCCTTTGTGCATGCTGAGATCAATCTTGCGCATAATTGGTGCTCCATCCATGCTAACTTTCACGTAAATTTTCGATCTTTGGAGGTGATCATGATCATCTTTCTCATGATGCAAACTAATCTTTTTTCGGTACGAACACACCGGAGGCCACCCCACGACTTGGGTCTTATTCCGATCACCAGAAATCTCTGAAAACACCCTCTTCTTCTCATTTTTCTCCGCTATACTATGACCGCCACCTGGGAGGCCCAACCTAAGCTCTGTAAGTTCAAGTCCAAGAACTTCTTTTGCCATTTTTTCTTTTTTTTTTTTAAGGTACTTTGGCTATATATTTGCTTCAGCTTTGTTTGATGGGTTTATAAATAATAAAAACTGTCTAAACGGCTACTTCTTATAGCTAGTGAATAGAGAGGACAGGTCAACTAAGACTTAGTGGTCGCATGAAGTGTGGGGACTGCAGCAGCTTCCTTTTAATTTTTCATAAGTTTAAGATACAAAACTACTTTTTACTTCCCTATGAAAATATATTTCACAATAACTTCTCTCTATACCATTAAAATATTATTTCTTTACAAACTACAAGTTTCTCACCTACCTTTACTTTTTTCACAAAATTTCAACACAATCCCTAAGACAAAAATATGAAAGATAAATGTTTAGATATATATATAAGGAACCAAAAGTGGTTCCTTATACATTGTGAAGCACTGTAGCAATTCTTGAGGGTTGGTTAAGTGTAGGAAATCTGATGTGAGTAAGTTTTTGTGATTTTTTTGAAATTTTTCCTAAACATAAGGAAGGGAATGACATATAGAGCATCTGCTGTTCTAAGCTGGACAGATCCTAGGGCTGTTGTGGTTTGGTGGTTTTGTGGGATTTAGCCTTGGCCGTCTGATTGAATAGGTGATTGGGAACATGCCGTGTGATTTGCCTGATTGGGGTCTTCGCAATAAATTATTTAAAAGGAAGGTGCAGATAATTAATTTTGGTTGCTCAACTTCCCATCTTCTGCTACTTATTTGGTGTTGGAGGAAGATTCTCAAGCCCTCACAGGGAACTTTAACGTCTCTGCCAATGACACGGGAAGACAGAGTTAAGTTAATTATCTCTTTAGATTTATTTAGGTTTTATAAATTATTTAGGTTATTAATATTTAATTTTTAAGAGTTATATTATTTTATAATTTAATAATGAGTTTAGCCAAAAATTCAGTCAAATTAAAGTCAAAATTTTTGTTAAGAGTCTTGAGTGTTTTTTTGTACTCCTACGAAGACAGATTAGAATGATAAATAAACATATATTCTGCTGGAGGGGTGTCTCGTTTTCTCTTTGGTGGTGAGACTCAATCAAGACTAGTTACGAGACTGTAATTCAACCTATTCTTATCATTATTTTAGTGAGATTTTGAGTTAACGTGAAATTTATCTTTGTTTTCTATATATGTTTCTTCTTTTTTCCTACATCGGCCAATAGATAAAAAAAAAAGTCAGCCTTTAACAAAAGGTATCCGATTCTTTCAACTCCATATCATATATGGCAACCAAGAGGAAAAGCTCGAAGCTTCAGCCTCGAGTTCAATGTTTGTGCTTCTGATAAGGATAAGGTTATGATTATGATTATGATAGGGTAGGAATAATAGTGATAAGATTATGATTAGTTAGGATAATAGTTGAATTGGAATGCAATTCCAATTCATTAGGATTAGATTATTTAAATTAGTATTAGTTTACTTAATATTAAGATTATGTTATTTGAATTAGAGTTTATTTGAATTTGAATATTATAACTTTAGGTGTTATCACTTTAAGCATTATCTACTTGTATTTCTATTTAAAGATCATTTGGTTATTAATGAGAATCGGAGAATGAATTAGAGGAATTAGAGGTATGTCTTTATGGTTTGTATCCAGCTCCAATTGGATTCACTTGTGGTTTGTCTCCAGCCTTAATTGGATTTCATTATCAATACCATTTCCATTCACATTTCCACATTTATCCATTTCATCAGAAATTACCTATCAATTGGTATCAGAGCCATTTCAATCCAGTTCCGCACAAACCAGAAAATACCCTAACGAGCCATTGCGATCACCCTACCGAAAAATTCCATAACCATTACCACCATCCACTTCCCACTAAACCAAAATCGCTGCCATGGCTACAGACGCAAAGCAGATCCAAAAGCTCGAAGTCGATATGCTGGAGGTCAAGGAGTCCATTAAGAAGTTAACCTAAACAACTGAGTGTATTCAACATATCTTAAAGGAGCTTTCAGCACACTTTGCCAAATTCCTTGGTGAGTTTTTAGCACATTTCACTAATGCCATGATGAGTCTTCATGTCATCTAGAGAAAGAAACTAAGGAATTGAGTTCTTCTTCGCGACAAAACTCGATACAGATTCCATAGCCTAAGTCAACCCCACTTGCCCAACCACCAAAACTCAGGAGCACAAGCTTCATAACCCGTGACATACCAACAATTATTGGATCCCGCATCCCACGACACCGTCCCCACAAGCGCCGTTGTTCCTTTTAACCACTGTCGACAGCTGCATGCCTCATCACCACTCATCGCGGCTGCAGATCCAACAAGCACTAGGCCCATCTTCACCATAAACGAATAAGCATCTTGAAGAAGAATGGCCTATTCACGTTCTCTATTCAGAACAATAAAAGAAGAAAAAGAAAAAGAAAAAGAATGAGTTATGTATAAGATTTTTTTTATTTTTTATTTTTTAGTAGTATTAGTTTAAATTTCTAATTGTATCTAGTCGGACTTTGAGGACAAAGTCCTTTTAAGGGGTAGGAATGATAGGGATATGGTTATGATTATGATTATGATAGGGTAGTAATGATAGGGATAAGGTTATGATTAGTTAGGATAATAGTTGAATTGGAATGCAGTTCCAATTCATTAGGATTAGACTATTTAAATTAGTATTAATTTATTTAATATTAAGATTAGGTTATTTGAATTTAAATATTATAACTTTTGGTGTTATCACTTTAAGTGTTATCTACTTGTATTTCTATTTAAAGACCATTTGGTTATTAATGATAATCGGAGAATGAACTAGATGTATGTCTTTGTGGTTTGTATCCAGCCCTAATTGGATTCACTTGTGGTTTGTCTCCAATCCTAATTGGAGTTCATTATCAATACCATTTCCATTCACATTTCCACATTCATCCATTTGATTAGAAATTACCTATCAGCTTTCCCAACCTCCACCAAGAAGATATTATTCCATAAGGTCTGATACTAGATCAAGCATCATTAGAAAAGGCCACCCATATAAAATATTGTCTACATTGAACAATGGTGATACAAATACTAGCTCATAATGATCATAAGCAAGTGCCATATTAGATGCGTCTAGAACGTTTGAGTGTTGCTTGATTGTTGTTGTTGTTTAATATCTTTAGAGACTATAACAAGTTGGTTATATAGAGTTTGTTTTTACTATTGTAAATTTAGATTTTGAGTTGACTGAGCCCTTAGAATTTTTAGAGACCTTAGAAATAATCCTAGGGTTTAGTAGAGTCGTTTTGGGATTCGTGAGTGTTTTGGATGCAACACAAAATGTTTATACCAATCCAGGATCAACCCTCCTCAGTCAATGATCGATCCTCCCTCAAAAGAATCAATCCTTCCCTAAACAGGGTTGATCCTCCCTTCACAAGATCGATCATAAGCATTCCAATTTAGGGTTTAGGTCATAGATCAGTGTTTTTGGTCAAAGAGAGTTCTATAACACTAGATTTTTGAAGAGAACCATATTGGTGAGTTCAAGGTCGGTGGAGAGAACTTTTCCTAAGACTCAGATGAATAAATATCACCTGGATATTGTTATCTGTTTGATATGATTTTAGAATACTATGTTTATATGAATGAAAGCATGCATGACTTTTACTTGGACAAATTATACCTAATGAACATGTCGACTCTTTCCTTTGTACGCATGATCTATAATTGAGTTTATGAGATATGATGAATTCATATAAGTATTTTTTTCATGCATACAAATAAAAGAATTATCAGATAAGTGGCATCGTATGATATGACCTTGTGTCATGTGCTACTATTATAGGGGCAATGTCCTATGGTCCAATTTGTTTTATGTGTTTGCCATTGGATCCAAGTAGCCAGTTGAGTCACCAGAGCAACCATGTACGCATGGTGGTCACAACCATACAGCATTGTTAGTAGTGTTGACCACCTGAAGTCAGACTCACTAGTTTGTTCACACTGGGTCATTGGAATTGTACCAGAAGTTCTTTTAAGAATACGCGAAACTTATGAGGAAGGGGTAAAGGCCTAAATAGAGCATATGTAGTTAGTTATATTGGAGGAGAATTGTTGTTATCTCAAAAAGTGAAAAGACAAAAATACCTTTCAAATATAACTAACTAGACACTCTCCAGTTCAAATGAACTGGAGAGGATCCTGTTCCAGCCCTAAAGTTTCATCTTGAACTTCCTTATTCTTTCACACGCATTGCATATGGCTAGCCTGTCCATTTGCTTATTGATGCAGCATGACTTAGTGGGCTGCAGCGAAGAACAACAATAAAGAACAGATAGGTATTTCAAGATCTTAATTTTATCAAATGATCTAAGAAATCTTCTCTAAAATGCTAGATACTCTCTAGGTTTTGAAGGGAAAATAGAAGAACGCTCAACTTTGAGGCTATTGTGCCAAATACCCACCTAAATTAATAGGCAAATACTTGGTACATTTTACTCGCAAGTGCACAAGATCAAACGATAGTATAGCAGGCAAATACGAGATCATTCCCACGAGGATTGGTAAATTATGTTTAGAAGTAATTTCCTATTTAATTAATAGATAAAACTCAATTGTCATGATTGAGTTAAAATAAAGAAATAAAATAAAAGATAAACTAAAACTAAAAAGGATTAGGGTTTTGATATCCACTACTAATCAGATTAATTAAGATAACAATATGCCAATGAGCCAATCTTACCAGTATATTTAATGTTTACCAACCTAAGGATATGGGTGTCTACTCCTTAATCTATTGATTTTTCTCAGCAACGAATTAGGCATGGGTGTCTACTTTAATTCTTTTCTTTCTTAAAAGATTTAGCATGGTTGTCTACTAAGTTGTTCTTTAAGAAAGCATAAATCTGTGAAAATCGACAAACACATGAAGCCTAGGGCATGGGTGTCTACTCACGGTTTCCCATGCTGATTAACCCAAGAACCCGGTGTGGATTTCTTTTCTTACTCTTATTAAACCCAGGACTCGATCATTCAAATTGATTTAGTTAACTAGTTCATACCACATGCATATGTTGATCAGGCAAACACATGTGAGGAATTCAAGATAACAGAAATTAATAAAGTTAAATAGACCAAAATATAATTGTAGCAAAGGCGCCAATATTGAAATCATAAATAGTCATGACTAGGGCTTCAATCTAGCCCTAATTAAAATATAAACTACATAACAAAAATAAAAGGTGGAAGAGAAGAAAAACCCAAACTCCTCTTGATCTAGCCTTCAGTTCCTTTCCAAAGCTTGTGCCTCTTTTCTCCATCCTTTTTCGTAGAAGCTAAGAGGTCTATTTATAGGCCTTTAGAAGTCCTTGTTACACTAGTAAACCTAGAAAATTCGTAGGGTTTACTCCTATTACAAGTGGGACTTGGAAAACCCTAATATGGAAGGAAAGGGCATTCTGGCCACAGCCCATTGTTCAACAACACACAGGTGTGATCGATGACAACCCGTGTGTGCTTGATCACACGTCTGGGATTGAGTCTCCTTGTGTGCGCACGAGGGCACGCCTTGCGCTCGTCTAGTCCTTTTGCTTGTAGTGTGCTTGATCGCAAGTCCCCTGCGATCGATCACACTACCAGAGCCTCCAACTTTTCCCAAATTTGCTCTTTAAGCTCAATACTTTCGGGCTTTCTTCCTTTTCTTCCAAGGGCCTACAAAGACATAGAAAATACAAAAAATGAATAAAATGGCATAAACTAACAACACTAAGGAACTAACACATATAAGTTTAAGGGCTAAAATATGACTATTTTGGCACTTAACAAAGGCCTCTTATTGAACAAAACTCAATCATAAACAACAACTGCGTTCTAGGGTCTATAAAGTATGTATTTATAGAACCCCAAACCCTAAACCCAATAAAAGAACGAAACTAACTCATATTAAAATTCTATGGAGCTTGTCCGAATAGAACTTCAGGCCACCCGGACGGCCATGGATATAAAACCTAAAAAACACAAAAATAACAAAGGCGTCTGGATGGTCCCCGGACGAAGACTTCAGATGAGGCTCTCGGGTTTAAGTCGATCCGGACGGGCTGCATACGAGGCTTGCCGATCTACATCATTCTCCCCAGGTTGGAGAGAATTCGTCCTCGAATTTGGATGGATCTTCCCATGGTCCTTCGGGTGCCCTGTCAATTCATTCCATTCTCCCGTTCTCAATGTCAAGACAAGGCAACACCCCACAAGAAACGTGATGCTCTTAATCACCGGCTGACTATGATGATTATTTTGAAGGCTCCACACGTCACCTTGCAATACATCAGGCTTGCCGCACTTCCCTCGCATCTTTTCCCTTCCACATGCCATGAAATACTCAAGAATGGGTTAGTCGTTGTCTCCATTGTGAGCATGTAATTCTCCTCAATTGCATAAAACTCATCACAATCATTTTTAGGAGAATTCGACAAAATATCGTCTACACCAAGGAAATCAACATAACCTACTCCTTCATCATTAAAAATAGGCACTCCACCTAGAAGGTCTTCATCAACCTTATTATAATCTGTGATGCCATCCGTAGGTGTAATACCCTGACTTTTAAAATTGTTTTAAAGAGTTATGACCCCTTACTCAACCAGCTAATAATTCCTTGAAAACAAGCCATAAACAGAGAACCCTAAACCTTCTTATCATAACCCAAAGCCATTAAGTCGTTTTGAAGCAAAAAGCCCAAAAGACCTCACTCGATGAGCGCTCTCCCAGGGGACCACACGAGTGCTCGCCTAGACATCACACCACCCTTGTGTTGTTGTATCTCTGAGCATTTTTGGCCTTTTGTGAACAATACATGAGCGCTCGCATGTATAGTACAACGAACACTTGTTGGCTATTCATCAGACCTTTGGTTAATACCCAAATTGTGTGCCTGAAAAGCACTCTTAACCCGTAGTGAACTGTACACGAGTGCGCACTTCTATAGTACACGAGTGCTCGCACCTTTCCAGGATTTTTTTCTGAAACACCCCTAGCTTCTTCCCCTATAAACACCCCACCCCCATGAGACCCTTAACCCCCATTTTAGCCTCTGTTGCCTTAAAGAAACCGTGTTACTTTGTTCCTTGAGTGTGTGTGAGGATTGTGAGTAACCTTGGAAAAGAGAGAAGCATCCTTGGGAGGCTTCCTTGTTGAGGTAACCACTTCATCCCTTCTGTTTTATTATTAAGCTTCTTGATTTACAGTGGCATAGATATCAACATCTAGGATTGATTAGTTTTCTTAAAGTTATGATCATTCTTTTTAAGGTTTCAATCTTTTTAATGCTAATTCACTGGCCGAAAGTTCGCTCATGAGCCCGGGCGTTCACCTAGGAAGCAAGGCATCCGCCCTTAACTCCAAATGTGTAATCTTAGGGTTCTATCTTCCCCTTTTTGTTAGATAAAACCTAGTACGTACTTATAGAAGTCCTTTAGTACTGCGTATAACGGTGTGGCATATTTTGTTATAGTTGGGATTCGTGATGTCGAAGGATTCAAGCGACCGCACTAGGTAAGTTAACACTTATAACCACTTTCCTTAAAAACGTGTGATACGTCAACTGACTAAGCGTGCATATGATATGAGTATGTCTATGTTTTTGTATAACTTGATAACTATCATACTAACTGGTTGATAAGATACATCTTATGACATGGTACACCAGTACATGCGGTATAATGGCCATGGGCTTACTATATAAACTTGATTCTATGGTCAAACGTATGTGAATGTGATATAAGGGCCTTCGATCCAATGGTTGTTTCATAACCGGTGCAGCCTTAACGAGTAAGTCACTACAGAACGTTCATCATTAGTAGCATAGGCTAGCCGAGGTCGAACTCGGTCGGGCTGCTAGTATTATAGACGGCAGCATACAATGGTTGGGACATCTGAATTGTATTACAAGTCTCTCGAGACAACGCCAACCTTGCTGAGAATGGGTAATATCTCAGGTAGACCATATGATAATTATGACTTATAAAGCATTAGTTTTCTGCATTAAAACTACTTAAGCGATTGCTGCAAGAAGTACACCATTTTCGGTCAACAAAACAATATTTTACGGTGTATTAATATAGACAACACCTCTTTTGAATTCTTAACAAACTGCATATTTATTTCTGTAACAACTGGCTCATGTCGTACCTAATTGTCAGGTTTACTTACTAAGTCAATAGACTTACGTAGCTATTACATTATTGTGCTAAATACCCACCTAAATTAATATCAAATACTTGGTACATTTTACCCGCAAGTGCACAAGATCAAACAATAGTATAACAGGCAAATAGAAGATCATTCCTACGAGGATTGGTAAATTTTGTTTAGAAGCAATTTCCTATTTAGTTCACAAATAAAACTCGATTATCACGATTGAATTAAAATAAAGAAATAAACTAAAAGATAAACTAAAACTAAAAAGGATTAGGGTTTTGATATCCACCACTAATCATACTAATTAAGATAACAATATGACAATGAGCCAATCATACCGGTATATTTAATGTTTGCCAACCTAAGGGTATGGGTGTCTACTCCTTACTATTGATTTTCCTAAGCAACAAATTAGACATGGATGTCTAGTCTAATTCTTCTCTTTCTTAAAGAATTTAGCATGGGTGTCTATTAAGTTGTTCTTTAGGAAAAATATAAATCTATGAAAATCGACGAACACATGAGGCCTAAGGCATGGGTGTCTACTCCTGGTTCCCTATGTTGATTAACCCAAGAACCCGGTGTGGATTTCTTTTGTTACTCTTATTAAACTCAGGACTCGGTCGTCCAAATTGATTTAATTAACTAATCCATACCACATGCATATGTTGATCAGACAAACACATATGAGGAATTCAAGAAAACAGGAATTAATTAAGTTAAATACACCAAAATATAATTGTAGCGAAGGCGCCAATATTTAAATCCTAAATAAACATGACTAGCCCTTCATTCTAGCCCCAATTAAAATATAAACTACATAACAAAAATAAAAGGTTGAAGAGAAGAAAAACCCAAACTCCTCTTGATCTAGCCTTTAGTTCCTTTCCAGAGTTTGTGCCTCTTTCTCCACACATTTTCCTAAAAGCTAAGAGGTCTCTTTATAGGCCTCTAAAAGTCCTTGAAACACTTGTAAACCTAAAAAATTTGTAGGGTTCAGTCCTATTACAAGTGAGACTTAGCATACCCTAATATAGAAGGAAATGGCATTCTGGCCGTAGTTCACTGTTCTCTAGTGCACAGGTGTGATTGACCGCAGCCCGTGTGCGCTCGATCACACGTCTGCGATCGAGTCTCCTTGTGTGCGCATGAGCGCACGCCTTGCGCTCGTCTGGTCATTTTGCTTGTAGTTCGCTCGATCGCAAGTCTCCTGCGATCAATTGCACTACCAGAGCCTTCAGCTTTTTCCAAATTTGCTCTTTAAGCCCAATACTTCAAGATTTGCTTCCTTTTCTTCCAAAGGCCTACAAAAACATAGAAAATACAAAAAGGAAATAAAATGGCATAAACTAACAACACTAAGGAATTAACACATATAAGTTTAAGGGCTAAAATATGAATATTTTGGTACTTAACACACCCCCAAACTTACATATTGCTAATCCCTTTGCAATACGATACTAAAAACTAAATGAAAAAATAGAAAACAAAAAGATAAATCCATTTTTCGTGAGATGTACAATTGCATTTAGCATATGCAACAAGCCTTTTAAATCCCTAGGAATTCCCTAGAAGACGAGTGAAGTCTTGTGAGGGTTTTTCAGGAATGTTACCCACAAACATTATACAACAGTTCATGTTATTCAAAAACTAAGGTATCACTCAAAACCAAGATTTTCATTCATTAGCAAGCTTAAAAGGATAAACTCCATCTTTACAATGAATTGAAATTTTAAAATTTAATCACTTATAAAAGACATGCTGAGCTATCACAAGTTCAAAACAGTGTAAAGTGAATTAGTACATAAATATGAAGCTTCCAATTATTTCCAATGTGCAATGTCTCAATATCTCAAAGTTCACTGAAATCCCTATTAGAATGAACAACAATGGCATATTTTTTCTTTTCCTTTTTTTTTTTTTTTTGCTTTTTTTTTTTTTTTTGCTTTTTCTTTTTTTTTTTTACTTTTTCTTCTTCGTCAAGTTGTGCAATGTTTAGTTTCCTTAAGCTTTCTAATTGGTCCATCGAAAGAGTATTAAGTCAATGACTCCCAAACTAGATGGTTTTAGGGCATTTGGTATAGAAACACCCGTAGGACTTACTAACTCGAGTAAAAAAAGCTACGAAACCAAACTAACCATGACATTAACCAAATCAAAATTCTTCACCTTTTGACGTGAACACTCAATGCTTTGAGGCAAGAGGTCCAGTTACTCAGTGAAAACCTTATCAATGATCATTTTTTTTCGTCTTTTTATCACACACACACACACACACACACACACACACACACACATATATATATATATATATATATATATATATATATATATATATATATATATATATATATATGCCAAAGTATCCATCTAATAGATCATCCAGTTTCACCCAAGACATAGAAACACACACATCAGGCTTCATGTCATACCCCACAAATTATGTTCTAATGTGCTTGTGTAAGATCAGATCCAACATGTGAATTCTCAACTGCCTAAAGCAAGTAATCAAACTAAAAAATTTTATCATCAGATCATGTGTTCAAAATTTTAACCTCACCAATGAAATCAAATCACAATTCTTAAGATCAACCAAAATTTTAAGACAAACATGAACATGCACTTGCGCTCGATCGCACAGCTACGCTTCATCTCCCTGGAATGGGTACTCGAGCGTACTGTAGCAAAACATAAGCATATAGGGCTCATAGGTAGCAGTGCGCTCGATCGCAATAAGACTGCGCTCGATCACACTGCTGCAAATTAAATCAAATTTGCAGACGGAAACAGAAAGAAAAAAACAAAACATAAAAATTTAAAAAAAAAAAAAAAAAAAAAAACCAAACAAACAAACAAACAAACAAACAAAAACAAAAAACAAAAACAAAACAGAGAAAAGAAAGCAAAAAGAATAAAAATAAAAATAAATAAAAGAAACTAAATTAAACTAAAGGAAAAAAATTTCTAGACATAATTTAACACAAGCCCCGGCAACGGCGCCAAAAACTTATTGTACCAAATACCCACCTAAATTAATAGGCAAATACATGGTACGTTTTACTCCCAAGTGCACAAGATCAAACGATAGTATAGCAGGCAAATATGAGATCATTCCCACAAGGATTGGTAAATTATGTTTAGAAGTAATTTCCTATTTAATTAACAGATAAAACTCAATTGTCAAGACTGAATTAAAATAAAGAAATAAAATAAAAGATAAACTAAAACTAAAAAGGATTAGGGTTTTGATATCCACCACTAATCAGACTAATTAAGATAACAATATGCCAATGCGGCAATTATACCGGTATATTTAATGTTTGCCAACCTAAGGGTATGGGTGTCTACTCCTTAAGTTATTGATTTCCCTAAGCAACGAATTAGGCACGGTGTTTACTCTAATTATTTTCCTTCTTAAAGGATTTAACATGAGTGTCTACTAAGTTGTTCTTTAAGAAAGCATAAATCTGTGGAAATCGACAGACACATGAAACCTAGGGTATGGGTGTCTACTCCTGGTTCCCCATATTGATTAACCCAAGAACCCGATATAGATTTCTTTTGTTACTATTATTAAACCCAGGACTCAATCATCCAAATTGATTTAATTAACTAATCCATATCACATGTATATGTTGATCAGACAAACACATATGAGGAATTCAAGAAAATAAGAATTAATCAAGTTACATATACCAGAATATAATTGTAGCAAAGGCGCCAATATTTAAATCCTAAATAGACATGACTAGGGCTTCAATCTAGCCCTTATTAAAATATAAACTACATAACAAAAATTAAAGGTGGAAGAGAAGAAAAACCTAAACTACTCTTGATCTAGCCTTCAATTCCTTTCCTAAGTTTGTGCCTCTTTCTCCACACCTTTTTTTAGAAGCTAAGAGGTCTATTTATAGGCCTCTAGATGTCCTTGAAACACTAGTAAACCTAAAAGATTTGTAGAGTTTAGTCCTATTACAAGTGGGACTTGGAATACCCTAATATGGAAGGAAAGGGCATTCTGGCTGCAGCCCACTATTCTGAAGTGCACCAGCCTGTGTGCGCTCGATCGCACGTCTGTGATCGAGTATCCTTGTGTGCACACAAGTGCAGGCCTTGTGCTCGTCTGGTCATTCCGCTTGTAGTGTACTCAATCGCTGGTCTCCTGCGATCGCACTATCAGAGCCTTCAGCTTTTCCCAATTTGCTCTTTAAGCCCAATACTTCCAAATTTGCTTCCTTTTCTTCCAAAGGCCTACAAAAACATAAAAAATACAAAAATGAAATAAAATGGCATAAACTAACAACACTAAATTAACACATATAAGTTTAAGGGCTAAATTATGAATATTTTGGCACTTAACATACATCTTAGAGGAAACCTGTTTCTAAAACCAAAGAGAGGCACGGTTGCTACAACGGACTTTGCTTAAGTAAAGATCTACGCATTGTTATCAAGTTTGCTAAAGTTACTATGTCTATTAGTTGTTCTGTGTTTGTGTTTCGAGGATATTACATGTTTCATTATGTTTATTAGACATCTTAGATTTATTTCACCTTCCTATGTATTAACTCTGATGATGTTTAGAGGGGCGGTTCCCCATTTAGCTACCAGTTGGCTAAACTGGGGTAATTGCCAGTAACCTTACTAGACTGGTCAAGACCATATTTGGGGGCATTAAATCGACAATACATATTTTGGGTATTTTAAGATGCAAATTGAAGATTATAGGTATGGGAGAAAAATACATTTGCCTCTCATAGGGGAACAACCTGACAGCATGGATGATGACCAATGGGTCCTGCTTGATCGAGTGGTCCTGGGTGTTATCCGGTTAACACTGTCAAGATCAGTTGTGTTAAT
The DNA here is from genome assembly GCF_965113065.1 of Corylus avellana. Lineage (NCBI taxonomy): Eukaryota > Viridiplantae > Streptophyta > Magnoliopsida > Fagales > Betulaceae > Corylus > Corylus avellana. The sequence continues at coordinate 19,351,567 of NC_142495.1, read as the reverse complement.
TTTAGATTGGCTCATTCGTTGGTTTTTTTGTAATAGGTTCAAAATGAGTGTAAGTCTGAAGAAATGCAGACAGGAGAATGGTTCTATGTTTGATTAGCTCAGGGACGCAATTGGTGTGTATGATTTATCATGATTTGTCACATAGCATGCCCAGGATAGATGCATCTCTCTTTACTCTTTGGTATCCTATGGCATAATTAGATACTTGCATTGCATCTTGCTTTCTTGATTTTCAATTGTTGTTTTATTGTTTTTCCTCACATAGCTGCTTATTCTCTCATGTCTTGTTTTTCCTGAATCTTCAGTCAGAATGAGGGGGTCTGAGTATTCTTGCTATGCACTAGATGATTATCTTGTCTATGATTTGATTTGTTCTTCTGCCTAATGTTGAGTTCTTAAGAGACATTTTACTCATGATCAATCTTATGCACTATAAAAGCTTATGTTAAGTTTGTTTTGATATGTCTTTGGGGTTCTGATAAGGAGTTTTGTAAAGACTATCGACTTGCCAATTAATCAAATTGACTAACTAGGTAGTTGAACCTATCTCCTAAAAATTTCAGCATTCTCTCCTCTGAGGTAAAGCAAAATATTTATGTTAAATGAAAAATGAAAAAGTGCTCAATAACTTCCTTTTGATCTGCTTGTCCCTATAGAAAAAATCAATAACCACATTGCAAAAACAGATGGTCACTATCAGACTTAGCTAAAAGCTTATGATATGTCTCAAGGTGAGTGTATAGGATGAGAGTGTTTAGGCCCTAGCATGATAAGGTTTGACTTTTAATTGGTAAAGCATGTTCATTTCCCTTATAAGGTTCTTGTCTATATTCTCTCTCTCCAAATCACTGTTTAACTCTTACTTAATTGGAGCTATCACACATTACACGTTTTGCATGAGTTTAATGGAACTTTTTGCTTTTATTATCTAGAGGTAAATCTTTCCCTTTTGAAAATTTTTGGTTGTGCTTAGTATGTTCATAGTGAGTCTGCTACTCAGAGTAAACTAAATGTTAAATCTAGAAAGTGTTTCTTCATTAGATATAGAGATGATGCCTTTGGTTGTCGGTTTTGGTATGATCAAAAGCGGAAGATCATTAGAAGTCGGAATGTGATTTTTATGAGTGTATTGTATACAAGGATGGGTCAAGTGCAATAATTGGTGTTACGAAGCAAGAATCGAAGGAGTCTGAGTGTGTAAACTTAGATTGGATTTTTGAAGGTACAGTTTAGAATATGGATCATAAACATGAAGCATCGACTAACAGTTAGAAAGAGAAACAATTCATGGAGGTGGAGCTTGATGAATAGCATTCACTCATGGAGGAACGTGATAACGAAGGATCTTCAAGAGACTCACAACACCAAGATGAGTCTTATTCTTTAGCAAGAGGGAGAGAAAAACGTAATCGAAAAGCACTAGAGAGATATGGCTTTGAGGATATCGTTCGTTTTGCTCTGACAACTAGTAGTGGAGATCCATCGTCTGTTCAAGATGGTATGCCAAAAGAGGTGGAGTCACTTCAAAGAGGTAAAGCTTGGGTATTGACAAAATTACCCAAGGGAAAGAAGGCAAAAGGGTGCAGATGGGTCTATGGGAAGAAAGAGCCATTAGAGAAAGCTGTATGGTTGACGTGACTGGTAGGAAAACATGGTGTTATGTCTAAACCAAGTCATATGCTCAAGTTCAAGAGGTGCTTGGACTTGAGTGTCACTCGTGGATTGTGATTACCCTTAAAGGCAATGGGTGGAGGCATACTAAGAGGTGAATGTTGCGACTTGTTGAGATTCAAGTCAAGCTGGAGATTATTAAACGTGGATGCCTTCAAGTCATCAAATTAGTAGGACCCACTCTTTGCTTTTTCCTCTTGGTTCCGAAGACAAGTCCATATTCTACTTGGAGTTGGAATGCTACACTTTTTTTTGTTGAAGTCCTACACAAAGTTGGACTTGGATTTCCTACTTTAGCTAACTTATGCTTCTATAAAAGAGAGAGCCTTTCTTTGGTTGAAAGTGTGCAAAACGTAAGCACTAGTGAAGCACAAAAGGGAGTGCTGCATAACTTGTGGTTCCAACTTCAATTTTGGGCTGTTTTTCTTCTTGGTTTTTCTTAGCCATGCCGAACAAAGATTAAAAGGGATTGGTGCACTTTGAAGAAAAACAAAAAAGAAAGAGTTGCTTCATGATAGAGAAATAGAGAAAAACAAAGTCACCATCTGTTCCGATAAAAGAAGTGTTTGTACTTTTGTCTTTTGTATTCTATTTTGAGAATAATTTTTCTTGTGTGATAGTGAGATTTTGGTGTATTGATGCTTTGGGTTCTGGGTGATTTTCTCTCTACTATTTTGTATTCCAACTTTTGATAGTGAATTTTTTCTGGGTCGTGCCAGTGGATATAGGATTATTAAGGCAAACCACTTAAATTTTGATGTCGTGTGTGATTGCCTAATTTTTGTTATTCCGCGTTCTATTTAGGGTTAATAACCTTTTTGGTACCTGGGTTTTAATGTTTTTATTTCTTCCCCCCTAGGTTTTACAACATGACAAATCTAGTGCCTCAGATTTTGGAAAAAACCGAATCACCACCTCCATTAATTTCCGTCAATCTCCCACTAACGAAAGTCCACGTTATCGCCACGTAATCATGTAATATCGGGACACGTGTCCACCTTAAAAAAAAAAAACTAAACGGCAAATCCACGTTGATATAACATTAAACAAAAAAAGTGAAATAATTTGATATTTTTCCCCTATATCCCATTTTTCATGTCCATGTTTTCCCCCAAATTTTCTGCGATTGCAATTTAGGGTTGTTGGATTCTCGTGTTGGTCTGGGTTTAGCTTACACAGGCTATAACTCTTTCCTCAATCCTCTTCCTTGAACTTCAATCAAAAAGAATATCTTCCTCACTAGAGAGTATTCCTTCTACCTCAAACTTCAACTCCAAGAAAACTACTGACCACCTTATTCAACAATCATTGTTGTTGTCCCAATTCTTCAACCCTATCCAAGAAAACCTTTAACCTGTGTGAGAATCAAAGAGCTTGCAAGGAGATCAATGGCGTTCATGGACCACGCGTTCTCGATAACGGACAAGGACATAATGATGGAGACGTCTTACGCAGTGAACAACAGGCCTCCCATCAAGGAGATCGCTCTCACTATCGTGCTTCTCATCTTCAGTGCCGTCGGCATCATGAAATAGGGTATTAGATTGTGGATCTGCTTCATTCGTTTCATGCAAGATTAGTAGACAATGGAAATGATAAAATAAGAAAACTAGGAAATTGGCCACTCGATTTTGAGCTTAAAGCCCACTAATTTGGGTTTGATAAGAATTAATTGCTAAAAGGAAGAAAAGAAAAACAAAAATTGAGAGTTTTTGCAGCGAAACCGATAACAAAGCGAAGTAGTGCTTTTTGTGGAGGTTCTTGTGTAATTTTGATCTGTTGGGTTTGGAGCTCGTGGTCTAGCGTTCATGCTTTTATTGACCGCAAATGGAGAAGGAAGCTTCGGTTTGAAGAAGAAGGAGATCAAATTATTTCACTTGTTTTGTTTAATGTTATACCAACGTGGATATACCATTTAGTTTTTTTTTTTTTTTTAAGGTGGACACGTGTCACGATATTATGTGATTACATGGCAATGACGTGGACTTCCGTTAGTGGAGGATTGACGGAAATTAATGGAGGTGGTGATTCAGTCTTTTTCAAAATCTGAAATACTAGATTTATCATGTTTTAAAACTTAGGGGGTAAAAATAAAAACATTAAAATTCAGGTACCAAAAAGATTATTAACGTACCCTTCTTTTTATTTTTCGTATCTAACGGGTCTTGGGAAATTTTCATAACACAAACAACTTTTGACAGCAGGAGGATAAGGTGCAGCAAGTTTGAACGTGTAGATAGATGTTGTATTATTTAAATTCAAATTGCATTTATCTTTACTCAAGATCTGCTTGTATATCTCTATAAATGAGAGGCATCACAAAACATTTTATTTGGGATAGTTAGTACAAATAGAATAAGTTCTTATACTGAGCATCCTTTACTATATTTTGGCATCCATGTAGTCCTTCCCCTCAGAATCTCACTCCCATCTTCAAGTCGAAGCAAGTGATCAAGTTCAACCCATTCATCCTCTGCAGAGTGACTCGTACCTTTTCTGTTGACTGCAGAGAAAGATTGCAGCATGCTATCTCTCCCACACTCCTTTCGATACTCCAAAGTCATCGAAGAAAGCTTGTGACCCTCCAGCACCGAGCGAGGAGCACTCTAATAGGCAGCATCATTTTCCATTAATTGTTAAGAAAAGGATAAAAGAAATTAAACAAAGAAATATTTATATGCCTAATAGAATTAAGCATTGGATACTCTCTTCGCTTTTTATGAAAAAAATTAAAGAAAGAAAACAAAATAATCCAGCAAATCTCCTTCACGTACTCTCTTGGACATTCTTCCAATAAACTACTTATTAGGCTTTAATATCAATTCTCTACTGAAGCTTAGCAGTAAGAAAAGCAAATAGAGGCATGCAAAAGGATGTACCTCAAGAATCCAGCTGATGTATTTGACGTGGTTCACATGCTGATTGGCATCCAAATCATTCCATAAAGGCTGCAATGGTTGGGAAGAAAGAGTTTAATTTGTTTAAAAGATTGCTTGCTATATACAGAAAATACGCAATATATATATATTGAAGGAGACAGATTTTAAGTTGAAGATACTTACTGCTATACCTGTTCGGACATGATCTGCTCTATGGAGGTCCCATTGCACAAGTTTTCTCTTATCCTTGTTAATGATAGGGTCACAATTCAAAACATAAGGCTCTATCTCTGCCCATGCTTCTTTTTCTATAGATAATCTCCTTGTTTTTTTATTCATCATCAAAAACAGGCTGCGTATAGAAGAGATTAAAGAGTGACAAATGTGACAGAACAGTGAATATTAACCAATAATTCACGACAACAAGTGTCAACCTGGTTGCTTTAAGAATAGTTTCGCCTGTCTTGTAATCACGGACGAGCCAATCACGCTTTCCTGGTCTTGGTATCCAACTTTCGACTTGAACTACATCAGCCCTTCGGAGATTTCAATGGGTCGATCATGATTAATAGTATCAAAGCCAACATGTAGCGTTGGAGCACTTTGAGCATCTCATTCTCAAATTTATTCGGGTATTTGGTACAATAAAAAAATAATAGTTAACAGAAAATATTTTTTGTTTATCCGAAAAACTCACTTTAATTTTCATTTTTCAAATCATTTTTCACAAAAAATTGTAAACCATTTTTCAAGTTTAAGCATCACATTCTCAAATCTACAGACTCAATTAAAACGTTGCCGGACCCTGCTAGGACTTGACTGGGAGCCAGTCTGATCACAGCAATGTCCTAACCGGTCCCAGTCAAGTCCAACCGATGTCTAATTAATTGTAATTTTGAGGATGGAGATCTAATTAGGCTTTTCTTTGAATGGTGACTAGTAAAATGGCTTACCATGAAGGTTGGCGTTCGACCACAATCTGCAGCCGATATACGACCCATATCAGGTTCCTTCTAATCATCTCTGCTGTTAAACCAAAACTCTCTGCAGTACTTAGCCCCACACTCTTCAAGTGATTAAGTGATGATTCCTACAAGGACAAAAGCCAGGCAAGAAGGTTAAGGATTTCATTAGATATAATAACTTACAATATGCCTTATCAAAGAGACAGTCGTTAGAACCTGTAAATGATTCAATAAGGCCAATATTGAGACTTTGCCATTAGGGTCTAGCTCGTATGATCTGATCAAGAAGTTTTGTTGAAAAACAAGCCCACCCTGCGACAACTTTCCGCTAAATGAGTCAATAGTTTTATCAAGCTGCCTTGGTTTCCATTGAAGATGTTTTGGTCTATGTGCTGAACATATTGTGGGATTATTCTTTGAAGGGAATGCTGGTGGAAACACCTGCCTGAAGTATGTGGGGGCAGCCATAGACGTTAGCATGGTGAAGGGTGACAATACAGTACTACTTGTCTATCTGCAAGTATTGCGAAAAGGAATAAATATATAGAGAGAGTTCATAATGCTCCTTGTGCCCCTTGGTTGGAGTTGTGTCTCTATTAAGTACTATTAAATACTAGCGGTAGTCTCTTGATTTTCCTTAAGTTTAAGGGCACAAAACTTATTTTTTATTTTTCTATGAAAATATATTTCATAATAACTTTTTTCACATTTTCATATACCATTAAAATATTATATCTCTATAAAATACAAAATTTTTACCTACTCTCACTTTTTATCAAAACATTTTAATGCAATTCTCAATTAAAAATAAAAAGATGAAAAAATAGAGAAGAAATATTTATATTAAAATAATTTATGAAAAACTATTTTTAGTTTCTTACCCATTAAGAACAGAGAATCTGATATGCCTGGTTTTATATTTTTAAAAAATATTTTCTAAACATAAATTAAAAAATTAAAAAAAAAAAAAAAAAAAAAAAGAATGACGTATCCAGCATTGCATTGCTGCTAGTGCTCATCATCTAGAACAACATCGATTTTTTTTTTTTACAACCACCCCTAATTAAATGTCTAGATGATTTAGCTTTCTTGGTCAATGATACTTTTTCACTTCTTAAATGACAAGGTACTTTCTACTCAGCTACGTAGATTTTGTATTAATATATTTATTTATTTATATCCCTGGACACATATCACCAACCCACGCCACAACAACCAACCCAACACGGCAACACCACGTACATCAAAAATCAATCATGTTTCGCATCAAGTTCAGCTTTTTTCTCACCCTCAAATCTAGGGTGGTGGCTGCGAATTAAATACGGCGGCAAGAGAGATTGGGGATTCATTAGTAAGAGTAATTTTAGATAATCTATTTGTGTGTTTTATTATTAATGATGTGATTATTAAAATTATTATTATTATTATTATTATTTTGATATGCTCACACAAAGAAAGAGAAAGAAGAATTTGAACTAGTGACTTTCGTTTTATTAGGCGTGGTTCATAGCCGATTGAGCTATCCCTTGAGGACATAATTGATTATTATTGAATTTTGATCAAATTGTGATTTTAATAGTCACATCATTTTTATTAGAACACAAGTAGACCACCTAAAATTATTCTTAACAACCATGATAGGGGTGCGAAGGAGAGGGTGAGGCCAACAACTGAGATGTGGGCTTGAGAGGAGACTCATTCTTGACCACATATTCGGCCTTGTCTACAAGGCCACCCTCCCCTCCGACTAGTGCTTAATGGCTTCGGTAGTAGAGATGAGGGACAGATAAAGATGATAGAGAAAATATATTATAAATAAATAAATAAATAAAAATTCACGTACCTCTTAAACTATTATCCAATAGATAATGTTTTTTCAAACTTTCAATTGTAACAATATTCTTCCAAATTACCAAAATATTGTCAATGTCCCTCAAAACTATCAAAAAGATAAAAATGCTCATATAGATTTCTCAATAAGACAAAAATACCCATATAAATTCAAAAAATTAAAAAAAATAATTAATTAACTTAAAAAAATTAAAAAATAAATAAATAAAAAACGAAAAATTTTAATTTTTTTTAAATAAAATAAAATTTAACGAAAATTTTTAAATTTTTTTGAACTTTTATTAAAAAAAATTATATTATAAAATAAAAAATTAAAAAATTAAAAATTAAAAATAAAAATAAAATAAAATAAACGAAAATTTTCAATTCTTATGAAAAAAAAAAAATCGAAATTTTTTAATTTTTTAATTTTTAAATTTGGCCACTTTTTTCTTTTTAGTTTTAGGGTTTTTCTAGATGTTTTAGTTATTTTACTATAGGTAGTTTCGTCGCTGGAGGACATTGACGATGTGTTAAAAGTTCGGAAGAATATTATCAATTTGGTGATAATTTGAGGGAGGTACATCGACTTTACAAAAAAACAAAATGAAACATTTTGCTATAATAATATGGGATAAATACAAAATAAGTCCAAGTGCATGGCCCAAATTACAAATCATTTCTTGTAGTATAAAAAGTAATTCAAAAGTTGTCAAAAATTCCGTCAAAATAGTTGATGAATTCCATTAGTTTGCCAAGTCAGACTCATTCTTAACGAATTTTTTGTTTTCTCCATCTACAATCATCATCCTGCCTCAGACTCTCCGTCTCCAAGACATTTTTTTTTCTGCTTCGTCTCTCTCTGAAGGTTACATGGGTAAGAGATGCAAAAACGATTCTTATGAGCGTGTGATTGCGTAAGTTATGTATATTCTTGTGATTTCGTCCATATCTGAGTTGTCCGATCGATCGACGCCTTGGGTACCACCATGCCTACCCAAATAACACCCACTGAAAAAGAAGAAGAAAAAAAAAAATTAACACAAGCTGACAAGGTATTTGGTTCCTATTTTCAATCTACTTCCTTGTAATTTTTTCCAAATCCAAATGCTTGAAATTATTTAAATGTATGAAACAGAATTTCCATTGGTGCGAGCTCTTGGCAACCACAAAGATGTCACAGGGGAGGGGTAAATATGGTAGGGCCAAAATAGGGGTAGTTATAAATTGCCCGCTAATTACTCTAACTATCTAACCGCTTTTGAATGCAATTAAAACTGTTTTTGGATTTGAAAACCTGCTGAAACTGCCAGCACTTAAGTAGTTAGGAAATTTTACTAATCGCCTAGGCAAGTACGGTAAGCAATTTTAGCTAATAACTGCATCGTAATTGCCTTTTCACCCCTAAAATCTTGTTGTTAGGCCACCTTTGACCTGAAGCGGCGACATATACAATTTTTTTATAAAAATAAATAAATACTTTTTAAAGTTTTAAAATTTTATATATTTATATTTTTTTATTAAGAGTCAAATGTATTATCATTTTATTGATGCTTAGATTTTATTTGTTGAAGTTAACTTTTAAATTTTAGAAAAATGCTACAGGCCAATATTTTACTCATATTTCGTCCTTATTTACTTGGAATAAATTATTAAATTTGTGAACTTATGTAGATTCACATATAATAGACTCTATAAATTTAATAGTTGATATATTAAATTTATAAAAAAATATAAATCAAATACAAATAACTTGTGGATCCTTAACATTTCTAGTAAATTTTATTAGTTGATGGAACGTTTCAATCTAGTCGTCATGGTAGGTGCCATCTATATTTCACTTTATTACTTCAAAATGGAACCTAGTGCCGCTCAGAGATAAAGAAAAGATTAAAAGCAAGCCTGGCCCATTCCCATTGTAGAGATGGGATTTGTGGGGACGGAGAATCAAAGAATCAATTAATACTTATTTCCCACATTTAATTGGCCTAACTTTTTTACAAATATGACAACGTCCTAGCCTACCTTGTATCAAATAAAGCCAACAGCTTTAACACACACCGCTCATTAATATTAAACTCAAATATGGCAACGTAGCAATTAGGGCATATGCAATTCAGGCATGTATGGTCGATTTGGGTTCTTACATAACTTATTTAATTAAAGAGGTTAAATTTTTTATCCTAATTTTTTAATTTTGTATTGTATTCGTGTCGAATTCGTAAGTTATGTTAAAAATTGCCAACCATATGTCGCATAACTAGTTCGAGTCGTATCGATGTATAAATATAAAACTGTATAAGTTTACCATAACTTAACCCCTTTATTTAAAAGGGTTAGACTTTTCAACTTTAATTATTTAATTTTATATAAAATTAGTATAAATTTGTGGATGGTATAAAATATTGCGGATTGAAATCCCCTCAAATTACTAAAAATTGAAGAAGATCTAAATCCCCTATGAACTACGTCTTAGTCGAGTTGCTCAAATATTATTGGGAAAATATTATAATTAGGGGTAATGATATAGAGCATGCCTAGCGCTGTTGATGCACGCCAAGCATAAATTTTTATTATTATTATTATTTTATTATTTTCATTTTTAAAAAAAAAAAAAATTTATGACCAGCATGATGCACGCCGGGCGTGCTCTATATCATTACCCTATAATTAGTAATTAGGGCCAAAAACAAAATGGTTGGAGCCAATTATAACATTCTCTCGGATTGCCTGCCATGCCTTAACAGGTAGTCCCCCTACCCAGGTAGTCCCCCTACCCTACCGTTCCAGTGGTACAGGGCACCTTACGGAAGCTTAAAATGCTGATACCTCACCTAATACATTTTAAGAGGAAAAAAAAACAAAACACCGGATAACAACCAACTAGAAAAGAAGCGGGGGTATAGGCCAGAGAGAGAGAAATTACCGGTGGAGGAGAACCATTTTCCGCCGGAACCAAAAAAACACACCAACAGACACAATTCGAGAATTCACAAAGAAACTATATCAAGAATTATTGCAAATCAAGAATCACATTAAAAAAAAATAAAAATAAAAATAAAAAAGTTAAAAAAAAAAAAAAAAAGTTAAAAGAATAGAAATAAAAGAAATGGTTAAATACTTAATACCCCTGAGGTTTGGAAACTTTATTTTTATCCTCCTGGAATTTCATTTTTATCACAAGACCCCCTTAGGGTTTTGATAAAGGACCAAGTTAGTAAATCCGTTAGTTGACCGTTAGGACTGACACGTGGATCAATCAGATGTTGACACGTGGCACCTATTTAATTTTTTTAAAAATTAAAAAAATGTATTTTTTTTTTTAAAAAAAAATGAAAAAATTAGGGATGGCCGAGCCACCCCCTTGGCCATTTGGGTGGCTCGGCCACCCCCTTTGGCCATGGGAGGTGGCCAAAGGGGGTGGCTCGGTACAAGGAACTGACGGAATGTAAAATCATGGATACCTTGGTAACTGAAAAATCAGCCCAAATTCTATTGCCACCGAGTAACTCCCCCCCAATAGCAGCAGTTTCTCTTGCCTTCAAGGTGATCCATGACTAAAGAATTATAAAAAGTGTCGGTACAAGGAACTGACGGAATGTATCACAAATTTAATTATTTTTAATTGTACTTTTCCCAAGCTAACTTGACCTGTAGTCATTTTACCATTCTCATATAACTTGCAAAGGTGCCAACCAACAAGAACCATTGCTTGAATATTACCCAGCATTTGAACAAGTTTCTGTTGATTGATTTGCACGCCAGGCATTGCAGACCCACGCAAGTCGCAAAGCCGGGATCTTGCCGGGGGTCTACTATACCCACACTGGGTCGCGGCCCTAAGACCCGCCGCTGTGAGCCTGCCTGGGTCAACAGTCTCTCCCCTCTCCTTCTCTCACACCGTAGACCCAGCCATGAGATTCTGTGGATCTTGAAGCTAATAATCTAATGTTTACATCTTAGATAATTTATGTGTAATGTTTGTGCTCCAGCTAACGTGTCTCTCTTCCATTGGAGGGCATAAAACCCCTCGGAAGTTATGCTCTAATCCTGTAAAATTCATTATAAATACAAGTAAAGCTAAAGTAGTCCTCATTGAGGCATTACAAACAATTTGTACATTTATAATACATGCTGCACTGGCAACCAATCTATCATCTTTCGACGTTTTTAGCAAAGAACCTCCAACTTCAATTCGAGTTCCAGGTCCAAAGACCATACAAGTAAATCAACCAAAATTAGTGATACCGGACAGAAAAGGAGATGGAAAACAAGTACACAAATTCACACTCAAATGATAAATAGAAGTTCACCACTCAAGAGATAACACCAAAGGGATATAGAATATCACCACCTAGAGGATTATAACAAGGGATACAGAGCTAGAACACTCACCACTCTAAGGCTCACACCAAAGAGATACAGACATACAAGGAGAACTCTCTTCTCAAAAGCCAAAGGCTGGTTTTTTAACACAATACTCTAGTCTCACCTACACTTGCACACACAAGTATTATATAAGCTAAGAACAGCCCTCTAAGCATAGGATAAGCATCTAATGAAGTTAAACAAGTAATAATGGCAGAAAACAATCATTAATTTATAGGGCAGCAGACAAGGGGACAAACAGCCACCTTAATGCATATTCCCGAGAAGGCTGACCACTCCACTTTAAACGGTCATAACTTTTGGCACGCAACTCCAAATGATCTGAAGATAAGATTCTGAACTTCAAGTTAGACCTAAGCATGTGTTCAAAATGATGAAGTAATGGATGGGTATGATGTTTTTGAACTCAGTAGAACTCTCTAGACTGCATCAGGATTTCTTCAATTTGGGCATTGGCATTCTGTTAGGCTTGTGGACTTATTTGGACTAAAGCTTGGGAAATTGTTAATGGACTCTTGCTAGACACACCCGTGTCATACTCCCCCAGTTGATGAGGACTTGCCCTCAAGTCCGTGGTCTCTTTGATTTCTTCATATGGTGCTAAGTCATATACATTAAAAATGGCAAATACACCATACTCTCCAGGGAGATCAATCTTGTAAGCATTTTCTCCAATGCGTTGGAGCACTTTGAAAGGACCATCTGCTCATGGTAGGAGCTTAGATCGCCGTTTTGCTGGAAAACGTTCTTTTTGAAGATGAATCCATTCCAAATCTCCTTCTTTGAAAACCATTGGCTTTCTATGCTTATTGGCCTGTGTTCGATACTTCTCATTTTGCTTCTCAATATGACCTCAAATCTGCTCATGCAACTTCTTGATTCCCTTGGCTCGTTCATCAACATTGCCACTAAATTGAATGGTTGTAGGAATTTGATCCAAATCAAGAGGACTAATGGGTTTTAGGCCATAGACAGCTTCAAAAGGACTACAACTAGTGGTTTGACTAGTAGACCTATTATAGGCAAATTTAGCTTGGGCAAGGAGGAGATCACAATCACGGATGTTCTTTCCCACAAAACTCCTCAAGAGGTTTCCCAAACTTCGATTAACAACTTCAGTTTGACCATCTGTTGGGGATGGTATGCAGAGCTAAACAGGAGGATAGTTCCAAGCATTCACCAAAGTGTACGTCAAAAATGACCAACAAACTTGGAATCATGATCAGAAGTGATCGTTTTGGGAATGCCATGAAGCTTGACTATCTCCCTGAAATACAAATCAGCAACATGAGATGCATCAAGAGTTTTGTTGCAAAGGACAAAATGGGCCATCTTTGAGAATCGATCAACCACCACCATAATGGAATCTTTGTTCCTTTGGGTTCTGGGTAAACCCACAACAAAGTCAAGACTAATATCATCCCATAGGGCAGCATTTGGAATAGGCAATTGGATATATAGTCGGTGTTCTGTTTGCAACTCTTTGCGAGTTGGCAACTTTCACATTGCTTCACATGCCGCACAACATCTCATACCATCTTGGGCCGAATGAAATTCTTTAGTACAAGAGCTAAAGTTTTGTCTCTGCAAAAATGACCAGTAAGACCTCCTCTCTTAATGAACATTGGGGAATGTATAAATGGTTGTTTTTGAAAAGAAAACCATCTTGTAGCAAGAAATGGTTGTTAGGACCATTAGAACATTCCTTCCAAGCCTAGCCAAAATCAGGATCATCTTTGTAAAGTTGTTTGACAACTTCAAAACCCACAACCTGCACTTGCATGGTATTAAGTAAAGAGTGTCTTCAACTTCAAGCATCAGCAACTTGATTGAGTTTACCTGCCTTGTGCTTGATTGAGAATGAAAAAGATTGCAAAAACTCACTCCATTTTGCATGTCGTGTGTTGAGCTTCTGCTAGCTATTCAAGTACTTCAAAGCTTCATGGTTAGAATGAAGTATAAATTCTTCGGAGAGTAGATAATGACTGATAAGTGTCAAATATTGCATATTTGGACCCCTTTATTTACATTAGTTAATCCTTTAGCTGTGTCGTTATTTAATATTTTGTGTTAGTTTTGTGTTTTTAGTATTTTGTAGGTCATTGAAGAAAAACTACAGCTTTAAAGGGAAAAATGCGAAGTTTGGAAGAAAGCATACTTTGAGAAGACCTAGATGATGTGGTTAAGTCTAACCAAATCCAAGAAAAGGTTAAATCAGATTAAAGTTCAGATTGGATAAGATTTCGGATCGGATTCAAATTCAGATTCTGCACACGTCTTAGTATTTTGACCATAACTCTCCGTTCAAATATCTGATTGAAGTGATTCAAACGGCATTAGAAAGCTAGCTCAAAATACTACAATTTGTTGTGAAATAGAATTTTCGTAATTCGGACGGGTTTTATGTCAAAATCGCCCCGCAATTAAGAGACACAAATTTGGACGAATCCTAGTCCGATTTCAGACTTCTATTTTGACTGGGAGACAGACTTCCGAATTATCTAGGTTTACTTGGGCTTCTAGGATTTCCCTAAGCCTATAAATAGACTTCTTTGCATTCAAGAAAATATACACAATCCCAGAGAGCAAAATTCTTTTGTTTAGTTTTTCTTTAGGTTTAGGTTTAGGTTTAGATTTTATTTTTATGTGGAGCTAAATTCCCAACTAAGGTTGGGGATGAAGCCTCACCGATGAAGAACAACATCACTTTTATGTAAGTTTTTATTATTCTGATTTTATTGGGTTTTATATTTCAATTGTTTTACTTCTAATCAATTGTGTGGAGTAATTCTTGGATATCTCTTGTAATTCAAGGATACATGTGATGATTTGAGATAATTTCATATGATTGATTGCTTGGCTTTTAACTCATAAAAATTGGATATCCCTTGTGATTTGTTCTACGGATACATCTGGTGTTTCAATTGAATTTGGATTCCTTGTGTGATTTGGTCAATGAATGGATACATGGGATGGTTTTGATTAATTCTTTGAAGCATAGTAAAACATATCTATGATTTAATTTGTGAGAACTTCGGATTAATATTGATAAACATAAAGTATGTTGTTATGATTTGGTGAGTGTGAATTCCCAAACCTTAGTACCTTTATCCTTAGATTTACTTATTTTATTTAGTTTATGTTTATCCTTTAATTTTCAAAACTCAAAAATCAAAACCCTTTTGGAACTAGATTAGGATTTAATTAGTTTAGATATAAATTGTTCTTTCAAAAATACAATTCTCTGTGGGATCGACCTCGCACTTGCAATCCATTAAACTACAATTGATTCGTGCACTTGCGAGTTAAATAAATTTGCACAATAAGTTTTTGGCGCCGTTGCCGGGGAATTGTTCAATTTTTGAAACCAATTTATTTCTAAATTAGTTTTATTCTTCTACTAGTTATAATTAGGATTTTATTTTTCAGCAATTTGTTTTGTTTTATTCGTAGTACTTAAAAAAAAAAAAAAAAAAAAAAAAAAAAAAAAAAAAAGATTTTTCTTGTTGCTTTTTGTTTTGTTTGGCTTGTTTTACAGTTCTGCTGCAGCACCTTCCGTACATCAGCGCGATCGAGCGCACTCATAGCAAAAGCAGCAGTTCCGTAGATCTTTGCCAAAAATTTATTTTTGGTCCTTTTTGTGAGTTTTTAAATTTTCATTTTCATTTTTTTTTATTGTGTTAGCTGTTCTTTTAGTTTATTTTATTTATAAAAAAAAAATTTGTTTAATATTTTATGTGGGATATCTGCATGCTAAAAAGTGAGGGGAAGCATGAATTTTCATTTTAATGATTTTAATGCATCTCCTAGTTATAGGACATCAGCTCCTACCAACTATCCTCAAAATTTTTACCCACATAAACCATGTTCATTTTGTTTCAATCCTTATCATGAGGAAAACAATTGTCCAGATCTGCGAGCTGAGCTCGATGACTTATGGGACAAATTATACCAAATCAGAGCAGCTAGATCTAACTTTTCATATGAACAAATGAACACTAGTTTCTCCAGCCTGGGGTTTGATTCAAATTTCAATTGTTATAACTCGGACTGGAGCAACCAATCTGGTTTCTCATGGTCAGCTCAAGCTACAAGAAATTATGCTCACCAATTTGATGAATTGCACCATTTAGAATATCCGCAGTTCGATCAGCAACCTCAACCTCCCATTTATCAGTCTACCACTCAAGCGCCACAGCCTGCACCACAGTCATCATTGGAAGCCATGATGAAAACACTAATAGAAAAAGTCGACCAGTCCAACTCCCAAGCTATACAAGAGCTCAAGAATTCCAACTCCCAAGCTATACAAGAGCTAAAAGGTTTTACCAATCAAGCTGTACAGGAGCTGAGGAATTCCAACATGGCTAATGGTAGAGACATACAAGAACTTAAGCAGGCCATGACCAAGATAGAAGGACAGATCGGTCATCTAGTTGCTGACTTCAACAGAATAGAGGAAGAAGAGCTTCAAAGTCAGCTGATGGCTGAAAGACACTACATGATGGATGAGGATGATTCTGAAAATTCTTATCATGAGCATGCCCAAGTCACCATCACACTTGAGAGTGAGGAAATTGTGGATAACAAAGAGGAGGAAGAGAAAGATGAGCAAGTTGAGCACTTTGAGCAAGTTGAGCACCATGAAAATGGTGAACTCCCAATGGATCCTAATCTGCCCAGTGACATGGAAGTGAGTACTGAAGCTCCTGCCAGCATCACTGTCCCTCTTGAGACACATCAAGAGCCCAAAGCTTCAGCGCCTAAATATCTCAAAGAGCCATCTTATGTCAAGATACTCAAGGACTTGTGCACACAAGCACACAAATCTAGGAACCACTTTCCTAAGACGATCCTTCAAAGCAAGAAATTCTACATAAGATGGCGAAACATCCTTCCAGAGGGGTATGAAGTTTTGAAGAAGAAGGGGTGGAAGGGATTGGTTGGACATCCGCATGATAGGGGGAAGCACTGTAAAGTTTTCTCCTCCAGGTTATTTTCTGCACTTCACTCCACAAATTTTTTCTTTCCTTTTTCATTATATTGCATTTCTATTTATTTGTTTTGTTTCTAACAGCAATTGATCTTTTGATGTTTTGTTTCTGTGAAAAAAATATTGCTGTTAGTTTTTGTTGACAGGTGTCTTGGTGTTTAAGTTTGGGGGACGCCCTAGCCTTTTTCATACCTTGAGATTTCTTTACTTCCGGTAATGTATTTCTATACTACACATTAAGGGCAATGTGTAATTCAAGTTTGGGGGTATGGAAAAACACTTTGTCTATTTATTTTTGTTTTTATTTGTTTATTTTTATTTGTCATTTTGTGTTAAAAATTTTGAAAAAAAAAAATAAAAAGATTGTGCTATGTTGTTGTCAAGTTTGAGTTAAACTATAACTGTGATTTGCATTTCATTAGCTTGCTTAAAGGGTTGAACATCATCATTATGTCATTAGAAGTTTGAGTCCTTTGACTTATTTTTGGGTAAAAGAGATTTCACTTGTTTTGAAATAAATTTTTATGAGCACATTAGCATGTTTTCTGTGAGGTACGATGTTTGAGCTTAAGCTTGTTCTCTTTGAGATTTGTTGGATGACCTATTGATGAATAACCATTGGCTTGCAAGATATAAAAAAATAAAAAAGTAAATAAATAAATAAAAAGAGAAGGAAAAAGAAAAGAAAGATCATGTTGAGTTTTTCGCTGAGTAACCGGACCTCTTGCCTCATTAAGCATTGAGTGTTCGTGTCAAAAGGTGTGAAATTCAATATTGACTTAAGATATGGCTAGTCTGGCTTCGTAGCCTTTTTGACTTAAGTTACTAAGCCCTTAGAGATGTTTTACATCTAGTGCCCTAAAGCCACCTGGCTTGGGAGTCATTGGCCTAACACTTGTTACATGGGTCAATTAGAAAGCTTAAGGGAGTTAGACACTACAAAGTCTGTTAAAAAAAAAAAATTGCATATCTTGCCTTGGTTGTGTCATCGGTTAGGGATTCTTACAAATTTTATGGAACTTGTCTTGAGTTTAAGCTGAAAGCTTCATGATTGTATGCTAATTACACTTTACACATTTCAGAACATATGAAGTCTAAATTGTTCATTTATGAGTGATTTGATTCTGGATTTCCTTTTGATAGTGATGATGGTGTTTGTCTTTTTAAGTTTGCTCATGAATAAGAACCATGGTTCATGTGAAACTTCTTTCTTGTTAACAACATAGTGCACAATGTTTGTGGGTATCATTCCTGTTAAGCCCTCACGAGACTTCACTCGTCCACTAGGGATGCCTAGAGGTTTAAAAGGCTTGTTGCATATGCTAAATGCAATCGTCTCTCCCACGAAAGAGGATTTATGTTTCTTGCTTTCATTTTATTTTTTGTTTTGTTTTGCTAAGGGACTAGCAAAATGTAAGTTTGGGGGTGTTTGATAAGTGTCAAATATTGCATATTTGGACCCCTTTATTTACATTAGTTAATCCTTTAGCTGTGTCGTTATTTAATATTTTGTGTTAGTTTTGTGTTTTTAGTATTTTGTAGGTCATTGAAGAAAAACTACAGCTTTAAAGGGAAAAATGCGAAGTTTGGAAGAAAGCATACTTTGAGAAGACCTAGATGATGTGGTTAAGTCTAACCAAATCCAAGAAAAGGTTAAATCAGATTAAAGTTCAGATTGGATAAGATTTCGGATCGGATTCAAATTCAGATTCTGCACATGTCTTAGTATTTTGACCATAACTCTCCGTTCAAATATCGGATTGAAGTGATTCAAACGGCATTAGAAAGCTAGCTCAAAATACTACAATTTGTTGTGAAATAGAATTTTCGTAATTCGGACGGGTTTTATGTCAAAATCGCCCCGCAATTAAGAGACACAAATTTGGACGAATCCTAGTCCGATTTCAGACTTCTATTTTGACTGGGAGACAGACTTCCGAATTATCTAGGTTTACTTGGGCTTCTAGGATTTCCCTAAGCCTATAAATAGACTTCTTTGCATTCAAGAAAATATACACAATCCCAGAGAGCAAAATTCTTTTGTTTAGTTTTTCTTTAGGTTTAGGTTTAGGTTTAGATTTTATTTTTATGTGGAGCTAAATTCCCAACTAAGGTTGGGGATGAAGCCTCACCGATGAAGAACAACATCACTTTTATGTAAGTTTTTATTATTCTGATTTTATTGGGTTTTATATTTCAATTGTTTTACTTCTAATCAATTGTGTGGAGTAATTCTTGGATATCTCTTGTAATTCAAGGATACATGTGATGATTTGAGATAATTTCATATGATTGATTGCTTGGCTTTTAACTCATAAAAATTGGATATCCCTTGTGATTTGTTCTACGGATACATCTGGTGTTTCAATTGAATTTGGATTCCTTGTGTGATTTGGTCAATGAATGGATACATGGGATGGTTTTGATTAATTCTTTGAAGCATAGTAAAACATATCTATGATTTAATTTGTGAGAACTTCGGATTAATATTGATGAACATAAAGTATGTTGTTATGATTTGGTGAGTGTGAATTCCCAAACCTTAGTACCTTTATCCTTAGATTTACTTATTTTATTTAGTTTATGTTTATCCTTTAATTTTCAAAACTCAAAAATCAAAACCCTTTTGGAACTAGATTAGGATTTAATTAGTTTAGATATAAATTGTTCTTTCAAAAATACAATTCTCTGTGGGATCGACCTCGCACTTGCAATCCATTAAACTACAATTGATTCGTGCACTTGCGAGTTAAATAAATTTGCACAACAATGACTCCAATGCTCCAAGGCACGAACAAGAGCATATAATTCTTTGTCATAGGTGGAATACTTCTTTCGGGAGTCATTGAGCTTTTCACTGAAAAAGGCAATTGGTTTGCCTTCTTGGCTGAGAACACCACCAATTCCCAGATTAGAAGCATTGCAATCAATTTCAAACACTTTGGAGAAATCTGGAAGCACAAGGATTGGTGCCTCCGTTACTTTCTGCTTGAGAAGTTCAAAGCTCTTTTGGGCTTTTTCCATCCACTTAAACATTCCTCCCTTAAGACATTCTGTGATGAGAGCAATAATGGTGCTGAAGCCTTTGATGAAACACCGTTAGAATGATGAAAGTCCTTGAAAGCTTCTGATGTCATGAAGGGACTTAGGAATAGGCCAGCTGGTGATTGGCTCAATTTTGCTGGGATCCATCATGATTCCTTCCTTAGAAGCAACATAGCCTAGGAGCACTAGGCTATTTGTGAAGAAACGACACTTCTTCAAGTTGACATACAACTTCTGCTCTCGTAGAGTTTGAAAGACTTGTTGAAGGTGCTCCAAAGGCTGTTCTAGAGATTTGTTGTAAACTAAGATATCATCAAAGTAAACAACAACAAATTTTCCCATAAAAGGTTTAAAAACATGATTCATGAGACGCATAAATGTACTAGGAGCATTAGAGAGTCCAAATGGCCATCCATTCATAAAGACCATCTCTAGTTTTAAAAGCTGTCTTCCATTCATCACCATCTCTCATGCGAATTTGATGGTATCCGCTACGAAGATCCAAGTTGGAGAAGATTGTGGCTCCATGAAGCTTATCAAGGAAATCATCTAGCCGCGAAATGGGAAAGCAATACCTGATGGTGATCTTGTTCACCGCCCTACTGTCAATGCACATACGCCAAGAACCATCCTTCTTTGGTACTAGAAGTACTGGAACAGCACAAGGACTCATGCTTTCTCTCACAAGGCCTTTGGTGATCAATTCATCAACTTGTCTCTGCAACTCTTCATGCTCTCTTGGATTCATTCGATAGGCTGCCTTGTTAGGTAGAACGGAACCTGGAACAAGGTCAATGTGGTGTTGTATGTCTCTCATGGATGGAAGACCCGGTGGAAGCTCTTCCGAAATAACATCAGGAAATTTCTCAAGAACTGGTTGTAAGATAAGAGGTTCAATTGTGTCTTTCTTTTCAACTACCACTAGAGCATACCCTTCTCCACATTCTGTTAAAGCTCTCTCAACTTCACATATAGAAAGTAGATTATTACCCTCCCCTTTAGAAGGTTTCGATGTAGTCAACATTCTTAACGGAGCTAAGGCAATTTTGGTCCCATCTTTTTCAAAAGAATAAGTGTTTTTTAAACCATCATGAAAAGTTCTTCTATCAAGCTGCCATGGTCTACCAAGCAATATATGACATGCATCCATAGGAACAACATCACACAAAACTTCATCTTTGTAATTCTTCCCAATAGAGAATCGAACTAAGCTTTTCTTTATTACCTGGATATCATTGCCCTTTTTAAGCCATTGAAGCTTATAAGGATGGGAATGAGGTTCTTTTTTAAGGTTGAGTTTCTCCACCATGGTTGTAGACACCACATTCTCACAACTTCCCCCATCAATTATGACATTACACACCTTGCCACTGGAGGTGCACTTGGTGTGGAAAATGTTGTTCCGAAGCCAATCTTCTTCTGCGTAAGTGGATTTCAAGATCCTGCGAATTACAAGAGACTCCCCTTGATCCGCATATGTCAAGTCTTCCTCAGACTCTTCATCAACTGGTTCATCCTCATCATCTTCCAAGTCTTCCTCAACAAGTGAGATTATCTTGCGATTTGGACAATCAGAAGCAATATGTCCAAAACCATGACATTTAAAGCATTTTTTACTTGAGTTAGAAGTATTAGAGCGATTTGAACCTACTGGGGCTTCATTCTTAGCTGGTTGTTTTGGCTTCACTCTTGGTTGGTTTGGCAGCTGCATTCTTGGGATATGGAGTGGTCTTGACAGTAGAACTACTCCCCCGGTTGGTAATTCCTCCTTGATTGAAAGGTCGATAGGTACTCCTGCGCCCTTCCTTCAATTGTCTCTCCACCTTGAGTGCGAGCTTACAAACATCATTGTAAGTCCAATAAGGCTGTAACTGAACAACATTACCAATTTCGAAATGTAACCCTCCAAGGTAACGGGCTACCATTTGCTCTTCCGGTTCTACAATATCGCAACGCATCATAGAGTGATCAAATTATGTTGTGTACTCCTCCCCAAAGAGTTCGTTCTGCCGAAAGTTGTGGAACTTAAGAAAAGCATCTTGCCTATAATGATCTGGAAAATACTTCTTCTTAAGAGCCTTTTTCATCTTTGTCCACATCACAATACGACTTTTCCTTTCACGTTCCCGCTATTTCTTAAGTTACTCCCACCAAATAGAAGCATGCTTTCTCAACTTGATGGCAACAAGCTTCACCTTGTGGTGTTCTGGAACATCTTTGTAATCAAAGATTCGCTCAATGGTGTTAAGCCAATCAATGAATTCATCGGGCTGCATTCTTCCTTCAAATTCTAGAATGTCCACCTTGACATCGTAATGGCGTTGGACACCATGAAGTCTTAGGTTTCGTGGATGAGGTGGAGTGCTGTCACTTGAGGTGCGACTACAGGCTTGGTGAAAAGGATTAACACTCTCTCCATTGTCGCTGGAAACTTCATCTTCCGAGTCATGATGAGAGGCATCATGTTCAAAGGCTTCAAAATGTTGTAAACGTTCTTGGAGCTGTTGGACTTGTCTCCTCAAGTTATCCATTTCGATATCTCGCAGGTCTCTTTCTGGAGCTGCTAGGGGTTGGTTAGCCTGAGCAAGACGACCACGAGCAGCCATAGAAATCAAGACTTGAGCAACCTTAGCTTTGATACCAATTTGATACCAAACAGAAAATGAGATGGAAAACAAGTACACAAATTCACACTCAAATGACAGATAGAAGTTCACCACCCAAGAGATATAGAATATCACCACCCAAAGGATTATAACAAAGAATACAGAACTAGAACGCTCACCACTCCAAGGCTCACACCAAAGAAATACAGAGATACAAGGAGAACTCTCCTCTCAAAAACCAAATGCTGGTTTTTTAACACAATACTCTAAGTCTCACCTACACTTGCACACACAAGTATTATATATGCTTAGAACAGCCCTCTAAGCATAGGATAAGCATCTAATGAAGTTAAACAAGTAATAATGGCAAAAAAACAATCATTAATTCGTGGGGCAGTAGACAATGGGACAAACAGCCACCTCAACGAATATTCACGAGAAGGCTGACCACTCCACTTCAAACGGTCATAACTTTTGGCACGCGACTCCAAATGATTTGAAACCTTTTTAGTTGGAAAGATAAGATTCTGAACTTCAAGTTAGACCTAGGTATGTGTTCGAAATGATGAAGTAATGGACGGCTATGATGTTTTTAAACTCACTAGAACTCTTTAGACTGCATCAGGATTTCTTCAATTTGGGCCTTGGCATTCTGTTGGGCTTGTGGACTTATTTGGACTGAAGCTTGGGAAATTGTTAATGGACTCTTGCTGGACACACCCATGTCAATTAGTCCTAGAAATTTTGACAAAGACCAAAGACAAAGCCTGGCAGATGGATGGTTTTAAGCTTAACAAGCCCAAAACAATTTTAAACTAGTCTTAAAAAGAAAGCTCAAAACACTAAAAAATACTCAAAATGCCCATTACTTGACAGACAATTTTCGTTTGTTTTTATACATGTACGTCCGCACAATGGGAGGGAAAGGGGGGAGGGGAATTCGAACTGGTGACCTCCGCTTCATGAAGCATGGTCCTCAGTCGATTGAGCTACTCCTTAAAAACTACTTGACAGACAGTTAATGATGCAGCTTGGCCTTCAATAACCGTCATTTAACCGCTAACCGGCCCTAACAGGACGAACATGGTTACTTTAAAGTTAAGTAATAACGGCATAAGGCAATTGCGGTTAAGAAACAATAACCGCAACCGTAACTACTTGTACACCCTTAACTAATCGTATTAGAGATGTTTTACATAAACACAGTTTTTTTCCCCGCAAATACAACAACGATGCTAACATCACTATAAGATGATCTCCAACAGATTAGCTACAGAAAATGTAAAGTTCATTGTTTGCTATAGTAGTTAGCAAACTTCTAACTAATTATTGTAGCAAAATGCACGATTTTTTTTTATTCATTCTCAATGTTACTTTATTATTTTTTATTGTTTCTCTGCAATTTACGTTATGTTTTACGTTTGTGGTACTTTACTTTTGCAATTTGCTACATTGTTTCTCTACCGACATTCTCAACCTATGTGTTTTTTTTTTTTTTTTCAACGTTTGCGAGTCTTTTACGGTTATGTTTTCTCAATACATTCCATGGATGGGAGGTGCGATATGTCAAACGTGAAGCTAATAAGGCGGCGCACGGTTTTGCAAATGAGGTGACCCGAACTGTGATGGATAGAATTTGGCTTGAAAAAACCTCTAATAGTATTTTTGACATTGTCAATTTAATGCAATTAGCTCTTTCTTTGTAGAGCCTAGGCTCTTTAATTCTTTAATGAATAAAGTCAGAATTTCTCTCAAAAAAAAAAAAAAAGTAATGCTCTAACAATGCTTTAGGAAATGCCGTGAGTTATTGAATTTAGCGGAATTTTGAAAAACGCCCTAATTTTATAAATTGTCATTGTTTACTAAAACATCACCAATTTGTAATAGTAAAGATGAGTCCCCAAAAGGTAGCTAAATCGGCTGGAAACCACGTCTTATAAAGCGGAGGTCACTAGTTCGAATTCTTCTTCCCCCCTCTTGTGCAAACATGTCAAAATAAAAAAATTAAAATTAAAATAGTAAAGATGATTTCTGTACACGTCGTTGATTTCTAAAATTAGTAGCCTTCTTCATTTAATTAGCATCGTTTATCAAAACGCTGCTAGCTTTATGGTGGATGTGATCTAGTCTCCCATAACACTGCATGTACCGCATTGGCTTTTGGTAAATAGAAAAATATATAGGTGAAAAGGCGGGCGGTTAATAATCGCTCGTTAATCATTAACTACACTAATCGTTAACTGCTAACCGCTTTTAAAGGCAATTAGAATAGACCGCAGACTACTTTATATATATATATATAATACATGAAACAATGTGTTTAAATATATATAAAAATTTAGAAATGATGAGGTATTATCATATTACCATTAAAAAAAAAAAAAAGGCGTCATTTTTAGTTTTTGTTTTTTTTTTTAAATAAAAAAAAAAAAATTGTACTTTTTAGATTTTTCTTTAAAAAGCGGTTAAGGGTTATTAAGGTTATTAACTGCTAATCGTCGGTTAACTGTCTAGGCGGTTAGTGAATTTTACTAACCGCCTAGGCGGTTACGGTTAGCGGCTATAGCCAATAACTGCTAACCGTAACCGCCTTTTCATCCCTACCGATAACTATTAAAAAGAAACTCAAACATCTCCATGGTAAACCAATCTACCAATACAGAATATTACCTTTACGTGGGCTTTTTCAATTGTTTTCCAAGGATTTGAACTACCTTAATGTATGTACTTGGGCTGTAGAAACCTAGGCCTTGTCTGAAGTTATAAATAAATTGGTTAAACTTGTCTAGTTGCAAGTATCCAAAGGACAGATTGACACCCGAACAATCACATGTCTTGCAATAGTTGTTCAATATTGAATGATTACACTTAAAAATTAATCACAAATCGTTTAATATAATATATTCCATTTTTATGAAATTTTTGTTCGTAAACGAAATCTAATGCCACTTGACCATAATATAATATATTTACTTGCTCAATGTCAAATGTTATTCAAGCTTTTATTGGGGTTGTGGTGATTTTAAAGCAGCGTTTGTTTTCATGATATCAAACTCCTAATTAAGTGAATATACTATGCTAACTTCCCAATCCACCCACCATATATGGGTAGCAAAAGCAAACAATTGTTTTCATGATGCTGATCTACCACCTATTGGGGTAGTTTTTGGCGTGGGAGGTTATTATATGACTTGGCAGAAGATGGGATCGACTGTAGTGTATCCCATTAAGACAAAAGTGCATCATGTTGTCAATATCGAACCTAGTGTGAACTTGGTTACTGGGTTTGGTCCTAGCATGGTCATGGCTTTGCTAATATGCCGTTTGTACAGTAAACGGCACAAAAACATAATTTTGGACCGTTTGAACAAAACGACATTAAAAAAAGGCATAAAATGTCTTCCTTTTTATTCTTTTTTTTTTTTTTTTGAAGTGATGATGGACATCTTTTAGGGCTTTAACTTTCTTTAGCAGTCCGACTTTAGAGGTCCATCGGTATATAATTTCTCCTACGAGTCTTGTAAGGGATTCTTTTGGGTCCACATGCAAAACTTTGCACTTTGTTAGTATTACTAATTAATACTAACCTAAAATACATAGCCGCATTGCAATTGTCAAAAGACCTCTTAGGAAAATGAGTTATTATGTTATGATTGTATATATAATCTAAGATAAACTTAATCAATCCATGAAAGGATATTTTTCTCAAGTCCATATATTCCCTCCTTCCTTAAGAACATGGATTCACCACACGCCAGAATATTTTGAAAAAAGAGAACCAAAAAAAAGGATGAGACCAATAGGGAAAAGAAAAAAGAATCTGACCAAAAAAAAAAAAAAAATTGAATGTTTGCTTTTAGAAACAAAATAAAATAAGAAGAAACTAATCTTTGATTATGCACAAGGCCGACTTAATCATTAGGCTTATTAGGCGGTCACCTAAAGCTTCCAAATACTAATTAATAAATATTTATTCCATAAAAAAAAATAAAAAAAAAATTAAAGCCTTAACTATAGTCTATATTATTTAATTAAAGCCACTAATTATGGTAAACAAGTAATTAGAAAAGACGTTAACATCATTTAATTCTCTCCCCATTGTTCCATTCTTGAAACAGGATAAGGACTTTGAACTGGAGAGTATTCAGTCATTTATATTACAATAATGGAAAAAATATAATTTAGCCTCTCAAATTACCAGTCATTTTCATTTTAGCCCCCTAATGTTCAAAAAGTGATAAAATAGCCCCACAAACTACCAAATAATTGCAATTTAGCCACTCTGTTAGTCATTACCGTCAATTCAAAACTACATCGTTTCGGCAAGGTTAAGTTACTAAAATGCCCTTTTCGAAAAAAAAAAAAAATAATAATAATAATAATAATAATAAATAACTTAAAAAATGCCCCCCAAAACGACGTCGTTTTGAAGGAAAAAAAAAAAAAAAAAAAAAAAAACCAGTGGTTTCCGGCCATGGGGTGGTTGGGCGGCCACCTTGTGGCCTATGGGATGGCTGCCCAGCCACCCCAACAGGCCTGGGGGTGGTCGCCCAGCCACCCCATAAGCCATGGGGGTGGCCACCGAGCCACCCCCAGGCCTATGGGGGTGGCTGGGTGGCCACCCCCAAACCTATGGGTGGCCGCCCAGCCACAACCACAGGTCTTGGGGTGGCTGCTGGCCACCCCCATGGTCTAGGGGGTGGCTCAACGACCACCCCTAAGCTTGTTGGGGTGGCTAGGAAGCCACCCCCCATGGCCTATGGGGTGGCCGGAAACCACTGGTTTTTTTTTTTCTTTTTCTTTTCCTCAAAACGACGTCGTTTTGGGGGGGGCATTTTTTATACTGATTTTTTTTTTTTCTAAAATGGCATTTTAGTAACTTAATCTTGCCAAAACGACATAGTCCTATTTGACTGTAATGACTAACAGAGTGATCAAATTGCAACTATTTGGTAGTTTAAGGGCTACTTTATCACTTTTTGAATATTATGGGACTAAAATGGAAATGGCTAGTAGTTTAGGGGCTAAATTACATTTTTCCCTACAATAATAGAATTGTCAAAAACATATGTGAAATGACAATTTTATCCTTTTGGTATAACGGACTAGATACCCTTCCATTCATTTTGAACTGGAGAGGATCTTTTGCCAAGAAGATGAATGTTCGATTCTTGAAACAAGGCAAAGAAAAAAAAAAACAAATTAAACTAATGATGGTTTAGATTTATTTTCAAAATTAAAATTTTAAAAGAAATTTTACAAATAAAAGAAAGTGCTCCAATTGACATATTAAATTCTATACAAAGACTTGATTTTTTTTCAAATGTATGTATTGCTTAAAGAATTTTATTAAGAATACATATTATATGCAATTGATTATGCATAAATAAGTTTTTCAAAAATAAAATTGGTGAAATCCTACCTAAAACCAACAATATCACAAGAAAGATTAAATGGAAATGAGATGTTAGAAAAATTTGAATATAAAAATTTCATTAGTAATTATACACCCCAAATAGCTAGAAGAATGATTTTTAAATAAAAAATATAATATTAGTATTAAAATAAATATTTAAATATTAAAAAAAAAAAAAAAAAAAAAAAAAAAAAAAAAAGCCCACTTAAACTTATTGTCTTGCGTATCAAGATTTATCGAGGTGGCCTTGATTATGTACTTAAAAAAGTTTTTTTTTTTTTTTTTTTTTTTTTTTTTGGAAGCACGAAAAGAACTCGAATGCAAAAATCTATACCTCCAAAATTCAAAACATATTCTTGAGAGAATTTCTCGTGAAATATTTTTCTGGAATTATCAAATGTTATACTTTCGTAATATTCTGTAAAACTCATAAAAAATTAAAAAATAAAATAAAAAGTTACACTCATAAAAAATTAAAAAATAAAATAAAAAGTTCTGATTCGATTTGTTAACTTAAAAAAAAAAAAAAAAAAACAAAAACAAAAACAAAACAAAACAAAACTTTATACCCCTGAACCATTGCACGTTTTAAGGATACTCCTTAAATTTTAAAAACTCTTAATTTCACCCCCTAAATTTTCAATTTGATTCAATTGACCCTCCTCCGTCAAATTTAGCAGTTAACCCCTAACAAAAAAGATCAAATTATCCTTCGATATTTTTTCTTTTTTCTTTTTTAGGAAAAAATGGATTCCAATGTGACCCAACTGTGGGTCAGGCCAAACCCACACATGTGACCCGCATGAGTCAGGTCGTGGTCTGGCCATGACCCAGCTCGGGTCAGGAGACCCACGGCTAGGTCTGGCTGCAACCCCGCCATGGTTCAATTTTTTAAAAAAAAAATTTAAAATTAAGAACAAATTTATAATTTTTTAAATAAAGTCAAAAATATAAAAGTTATTTCATCACTTTTAACGTTTAAAATTTGACAGAGACTTCAAATGAATCAAATTGAAGGTTCAAAAAGTTAAATTATGACTTTGAAATTTATGGGTCTTCTCAAAAGTCATCCATATTTTCCAAAAAAAAAAAAAAACAATGAAAAGAAAATACTACCGAATTATAGTCGTTGGATCAAACAAAAAGTACAAAAGTTGATCATTCTGAAAATCCGACAGTCCAAATGCGTCTCCCCAAATGTTCTTCCTAACTGAGAGAATCATAACCGTCGAATCAACCATTGCTAGAGAGACCCCACCATTTTGATATCAACCTCTACAATGAACGGTCCAATTAACCCCTTACTCAGTTGCACAGCTCATATGTGATTTCAATGTCTCTGTCTCTCTCCCAGAAAAGAGTTTTACGGAAGCAATGGAGCACAGAGATGACGCTATTTTTTCTGGGGAAAATAAACGTTTCTAACTGAAAACAAAGTGAGCTTTGAAGCCTTACCTGATAGTCTCCTTTATCTGTCCCTCTGAATTCTGCTACTTATTTGAATCTGGTACAGATTTTGTATGCCATCTTCGATGGTTTAGGGTTTTATTTTTTTGAAATATCTGGTAATTTCATTTCTACTGTAGACAATTATTAGTGGGTTTTAACTCTTTTTGCGTGGATTTGGTCGGTTTAGAATAGTCAGTGTTTGGGACGATAATTTGGTTCCATCTGTTATATATATATATATATATGGAAATTTTGGTTTGTGGGTTTTGTTTCTGAGTTTGATATTTGTCTTAGATGCTGCAAATTTGGCTTTATCTTGAATTTTCAGTTAGTGGGCCTCTATGGTCTAGGGCTGTTGTGTGCTGGTCTGTGTTATTCTTGTGTTAGGTTCAAGATTTTGGTTAAAATGTGATGCATTTTTACGGTTCATAATTACCTTTTTCAAGTTCTGCAACATTAGTTTCATTTTAGAAGGATGGTAGTTGTGTTTTTGTCATGGATTTGGTTTTGATTTTTACTTATTTTTACTTATTCTAGCTGGGTGCTTCCTCTAGTATGCTTCTTGTGTAACTATTGACCATCTAGCTCCGTATCATTGATTGTTTATGACTTAATAATTTTCTTTTTCTCATGGTGATGCTCACAAAGGTATTTAGAAAGTAATTATAAATATGTAAATCTCAACGTCACATGAATCATGTAACCTCCCTTTGTCTGACTATGCCGTTGAGCAGCTTTTTTGTAAGCTGTTATTGCACATCTTATTAATTATGAGATATGATTTCAGCTTTGATAATGTATCTGGTGTTGAAATTGGGCTCCGTAACATTTTAAGTAAAGATATTGATTCTCGTTCTGATTTTGGCAGCTTGCATATGAATTAGGATGAAAGTTGAATGTTTTAGATTTTGTGGTGACAAGTGTTGCGGGGATCTTGTTGCAAGCCATTCAGCATATTAGGCAAGTTATATATTTCTTCACTAAGAGAATTTGGGGGGAAAAAAAGGTCCAAAAAATCGGATTGCTCGTTATTGTGGATCTATGCTTTCTTGCCTTCTAAGCTGGTTGGCTGACTTAGATGGATGATCCCTCTCTGGAAACAAATAGCAGCGCTCTAACTGACCAATACCCTTTGCTAATGGAGCGTGTGGGAAGCCATAATGATCATGAGCACATAATTGACATATCTAGAAATGGCGATGCGTCATCAAGCTCTTCTCATGATGATCAGCCACCTAGGACGGATTCGACTCAACATGAAGATAGACCATCAAGTGGCACAAGGCCCCCAACTTATCAAACTTCTTTGGCTTCGTCAAATAGATTAAACTCTAGGACTTCGTCGTTCAGGAGAAGAGGTGATGGCTATGGTCGTCGCCGTAGGAGCCCATTGAATTCTGGGCTTTGGATCTCTGTTGAACTAGTTGTCACTGTGAGTCAAATTATAGCATCTGTTGTTGTTTTGTCATTGTCAAGAAATGAAAATCCTCAAACCCCATTGTTTGAATGGGTCGTGGGTTATGCATCCGGCTGTGTTGCAACACTTCCTATTCTTTACTGGCGATATCGTAACCGCAACCAGAGTACTGAGCAAGATTCTTCTCAATCACATCAAGGCTCTTCTCAAAGCAATACTCCTGAACCTACATCTTATACTGCTATCTCTGCCACTCAATCTTTAGATGAGGAAAATATTCAGAACTCAGAAAATTTCTCAAGGAACAATCAACTTGGAACCCTAAGTGCACGGTATCATTGCCTTCATTTTGTTCATTTACTTTTCAAATCTCTGGTGATGCATTTTGTTTTTCAAATAGATGCGCATGTTCCTATTTATCAGGTGTTTTTTAGTTTGCATTATGAAATAATGTCAACACTTAGGTTCCATTATAGTCATACTGATGCTACTGCCCTGCTGCATGCTTAGCAACTAAAGAATATGGTTACAACTTAGTTAATCAAGTTTAGGTTTGTCTGAAAATTTATGGTTCCCTTAAAGTATAATCTTATATCCATAAAAAACGTGGTTCTCATGCATCTTTTCCTTTAATAGTTGTTCCTTGTTAGTATTGTCTCGGCAGTGGCTACATTAGTTTAGTTCAATGAACATGAAGCTTTTGGACAATTAATGAGGCTTAAGAGCATCCTCAATGTCTATCAAACTCTCCGTCCTTTCTCCAAATTTGTTATTGTTAAATACTCTCTCGAAATTTGGTGCTCAATTTTCTTTAGCCATTCAATTTTTTAATATTTTTACTTTTTCACATTGAACATCTAACTCATTAAAGTATTGCATTAAAAAGGTACTTTGGGAAGTGGCTAACTCATGATTACTTTTTCACCAAATCAATAAAAACAATATTTAAATGAAGTTGGGAAATATTTAAAGAGTTTGATATATGGTGCATTGGGAATTGGGTAACTAAAATAGTAAAAGTAGATTTTTTTAGCTAAAATTTGGAGAAATTTTAGAGAGCTCATTGAGGATGCTCTAACATATTGAATAAGCCAATTTAATCTTTTATAACAAATAAGGGTAAGTACTTGCTTTGGGCTTGTAATCTTTTAGAAGAGGAGAATAAGCCAATTTCGGTGCTTCTGAAAGGCAGCCTTATCTGCCCTCATGCTTTTTAGATATATATAATATAGAATGATATAAGTAAAAACTTATGTATTCATGTAATATCACTTCGAAGAAACTATTTTCTGATGTATTGTGGTGGCTAAAGTAGATTTATCATATTTATGAATGATCATATGTTCTATTGTGATTTAACTAACCAGTCAACATTTATAATTATTCAATCTTGTCAAAATTTTGTCCCTTTTTTAACCTTTCTAGATTATACTGGCAAAGTTAAGTTGGCTTTCTTCAATGTGGATGCTGCTGCAGATGCAAAAATTAAAATCAGTAGTGCTCTTCTAATATGTTGGGACTGTGTCAATATTAATTTGGAATGCTCCATTAACTATGATGCGAAGGGAGTATCATCTAGGCGTGAAAAAGGCAAGACTCACACTTGTTAGCGTTTGAGGGCTTGGGCTTTGTTGTCTTGTGGGTGTTGGGGTTGTGGGCTTTTGGGTGGGTTGGGGTGTGGGTGTTTTTGCTGTTTTGTGGGTTCCGGGCTTGTGGAAGCACCCTGGGTATACAGCATGTGCATTTAAGGGCGCCTTTCGCTTTTCAATAAAGTTTTTTATTGCTGATAAAAAAAAAAAATTATAAGCCAACTAGTTTGAAGAGCAAAGTCAGAAGTTAATGGAGTTTATTATGATGCGTACTACCAAGTAGACACTAATCCAAACTTAATGGTTCCTCGTTTGCTACTTTTAGTTATAAAAGAGTTGGAGCTTTTCCTGTCTTTCCCTCCCCCAACCCCCCAAAAAGTTAAACTCTTTAGATAGTCAATCGATGGTGCGACTAAGTGAAGGATTTCATTGCTGATTCGCAGACTCAATGGATTAGTGGACCATTTCAAGATGGCCTTGGACTGCTTCTTTGCAGTCTGGTTTGTTGTGGGCAATGTCTGGATATTCGGAGGTCACTCTTCACCCTCTGATGCACCCAAGTTGTATAGGTATCAGTTAAGGACATTCTAGTTATTTGTTTTTTCTGGGATTTTTCCTTAGTTGAGCTATCTAACTGTTTCTTCGCTTGCCTGCAGGTTATGTATAGTGTTTCTTACCTTCAGCTGTATTGGATATGCCATGCCTTTCATACTATGTGCAACGATATGTTGCTGCTTGCCTTGCATAATTTCTATTTTGGGTTCTCGCGAGGATCTTTCTCAGACTAGAGGGGCTACCCCAGAATCTATAAATGCTCTGCCAACGTACAAGTTCAAGTTGAAGAAAAATGGGAATGCTGAGGATCAGGAAATCAACTCGGGTGTGAATGAAGGTGGGGTCTTGGCTGCAGGAACAGAAAAGGAACGTGCCATATCAGGGGAAGATGCGGTGAGTTTGATATTAGGTTATTGTGGCATCTGAACTCGTGTTCTTGAAATTCAACTACCGACTAACTGAATTTGGATTAAAAGCAGCTTCCACAATCAGGTTGGGCAAAACTCAGGAAGATTCTGCCTAATCGTCCTTAAACATTAAGAAGTTTGAGCTCCTTTTTGCTCAGCTACTGAATCTGCATATCAGTTTGCCTGTCATTAGCATAAGTGTGTGAATTTATATTAGTTGCCTAACTGTTTTCTGAACTCATCGGTTGCTTACTTGGCCATATTAGTTCCTGAATTTGCTTGTCATTTCACTAACTTATCTTTGAGTTCCTATTCAAATTGAAAAATGCCATAAGTCGATGTTTTTGTCTCTAAGCACCACAAGTCTGATGTTTATTTTATAGTTGACATGCCCATAACTTACTAGGTTATCTAGAGCAAGGGCTGCTACAAAGGTACATGATGGGTTATGTAATTGCTATATTTGTCAGGTGGTTATGGGACTTCAAATTTTGATCCTACTGTATCCGTTGTGTTCTGTTTTTTTTATAAAAAAAAAATTAATTCATGCCTTTTTATCTATCTCTTGCAGGTTTGTTGTATATGCTTGGCGAAATATGCGGACGATGAAGAGTTGAGGGAGCTGCCCTGCTTTCATGTCTTTCACGTGGAGTGTGTTGACAAATGGTTAAAGATCAATGCTTTATGTCCGCTTTGTAAAAGTGAGGTTGGCGAGTGCAGTGTCACCTCATCTTCATCGAGAGACTCCGGCCAGCACTAGAATGAAGAGGACAGGAAATCGGCGGCAGAATGTGACCAACATAGGGGATATGGTTTATAAGCCCTCAAGTCTCAAACCTCAATTGTTGGTGCAAGCTTGGAGCGGGGTCTCATGGCATGCGAATGCCCCTGCTAAATTCCAAGCACAACAACAAATTCCATTGTGTTGTGCAGAATAATACATTTGTGATTTGTATCTGTCTGAGACCTTTGGTCTTTAGAGAGGTAGGTGGTTTAGCCCTAGCATCAGATAAGGCATATACACACTTGTGTTGTTCCAAGTGTATCTGTAAGCCATATCTATGAGAAACCGAGCTTTGTAAAAAAAATGACATTATTTTCCATTCTTGGTTGGAGAATGTGTTTTATAAGTATACTTACATATGTACATTATAATTACTAAATCACGATGGGTTTTTTTCTCTGTTTTGACTTTGAGGGGCTTGGCTCTCCTCCATGCTTTCATAAGGTAATTGAATCCAGGGAGCAACCAGGATTGTTTGTGAGGGAAAGGCAAATTTACATGGATGTGGATAATGGTCATGATGAGGTCCTCTGCACCGGTGAGAAGGGCGGCAGCCGCTCCAACAATTTCTTCCACTACAAAGTTGTGTTCATGTGCCAGGGCGGCAAATTCACCACCGAGAACGGCCCTTAATTCTTTAGTTACTTTTAACAAACTGTTTTAGAAAGCTCAGGTCATACTTATCCATCGTATTTACAAGTTGTAACACAACATACACTAATAAAAAAATATATGCGAAAAAAACATTACCACCATGCTGGTTTCACATTTTTTTCTCTCTATGGCCGCTGGAAAACTCATCCTATGTGTCTTCCTTCTTTTCCTCCAGGATTGTTTGTGACTTGTGAGGGAAGGTGAACTTACATGGACGTGAATAATGGGGATGATGAGGGGTTGAACTTTTAGGTCCTCTGCACCGGCAAAAAGGACACCGGCCGCTCCGACAAGCATCTCCACTACAACTCGGGTTCATGTGCTAAGGTGGCAAATTCATTGCCGGGAACAGCACCTAATCAATCAGAACTGCATTAGAAAGCTCATATTAACAAATTGCGCAACACTATAAAATAAAAAAGACTAAAAACAAAAATGTGAAAAAGCAATTTCAAAGAACATTTCACACTTAACTTATCCATCATATTGGTATCACTTAATACCATACTGCTTCAAAAACCTTAGTTCTTTTCTATTGCATGGTTGTTGAAAAACTCATCCCTTTTTGTGTCTTCCTTTTTTTCCTATACCCAGTGAAATCTAATCTATATATTGGTGAACTCTTGCTTATTAGTTCCAAATCACCAACCAGACAACAGGGAGCTGTCTAACTACAGACTTAAAACACCATCCAACAATTCCAACCAATTGAAACGAATTCAAAAAGTTAAAGAGGAGCTAAAATTAGTAATTCTAAATACTCAACTTCTATCTCACTCGCATTCCACTAGGTTGATATGCCAATGTCCATCAGTCATTAAATTTTTTCTTTGAGAATAACTTAAATCGGGTCTTTGTGTAAATTAAGTATTTTACACCCTCCAATAGAAAGCATATACCTTTTTCACAAATAAACAAAAGCATGTCCACACACAATCAAACTAGTACAATTCAAAAAAAGAACCATTTTCTTTCTTGATTGAATGCAGCAACTCATTCAAGAAAAACAACGGCCACCCTCAACCTTCATTTGAAGCGATTAGGTCTTTGCTGTCCATTTAAAATTGCAATCTTCTTTTTTTCCTTTTGTCTGCTGAAACAAGTTCTATGGGCATCTACTATATTTAGGCTAGAGACTAATATTCTATGCTAAAACCAATTATTATCAATTTTTTTCAAACCTTGTGTAAATAAACTCACCGAATCAGGAACAGGGATAGAGATGATCATTTCTAAAGCTTTTAGATGCATTTAGAATCTAGCATTGAAGGTGATATTCGTTTCTCTTGGCTGGTGCAAGAGAGGGTTTCTCTTGAATCATGAATGGGACGGCTTTGATTGTGTGTGGACTTGCTCTTTGGTATTTATAAGAAAATTTGATGTGTCAATTTTCTATTGAAGGTTGTAAAAGAATGGTTTTACACCACGTACTGATAGTAGGGACTCTCTTTTTCTTTTTATTAAAAGCCGATCTAAAAGTTAATAGGCACATCAAACCAGTAGGATGGGAATTGAGTGTATAGCATTACTCAAATGTTGGGAGTTGAGTAGTAAAACCGCCCAATTTATGCTATTTCTTGTCACTGTCGCGGGAACTTCTATGGTGATAAGGGATGGGATATTTACTACTTGGCTAGTTATTCAATAACTTTAAATGTGTGAAAACTGAAAGACATGATTGTTAGCTTAAGAGAGGTGGACAATATTAATTGGAGCAAGTTGTTGGCCAAGCATTTTACTAGCTAGGTAATGAATAATGTTAGTCACTCTTATGCACCCCCCACCCCCCACGCCACCCCACCTCTCCTCTCCCTTGATGTGGGTCTGCCCCTAATTGAGTGCACAATATTTGGGGGGAAAAAAAAATACTAAAAATCATTACAATTTTTTTGGGTCTCTCATGTATCATTTTTTTTTTTTTTTTTTTAGTAGCTTCTACATGTCTCTTTTTTTTTTTTTTCTAATTAAAAAGGTGGAAAGGGGCGACCAATGTAATTTTTCCCCTTGGGCGTTACCATTGGGGTTCCCACCTGCTGTGGAATGTCCGGTTTGAGCCATAGCTACTGCCTGGGAAGGTGAGCCCGTCACCACAACTCCACAAAAGTGTGAGCCAGTAGAGCCCCTTCAAAATAGCATCTGGTTCACGCATCTACTACCGCAAGCGGATTCGAACACGCGACCACTAGGATGAAAGGAATTCTTCTATCAACTCAACTACCACCTTTGTGGTTTCAACATCTCTCTTAAAAGAGAAATGATAAATTTACTCTACAACTTTCACCCATCTTCATATTCCATATAGTAGACGGGCAACCATTAAATCTGTGAAACCTACAAGTAGTCTTATAAATCCAATAGAACATTTGCAAAATGAATAATTGTAAGAGGATGCATAACATGATTATCCTTTTTAAAAAAAAAGTAAATATCAAATCAAAACAATTTTTCGTCGATTGATTTTATTTTGCTAATAGCCCAAGAAACACAGGCCAAAAAAATATAGTAGCCATTAATAACATTATGAGAACACACTTCAAAAGAACAAAAATATTCCGCCAATATAATTAATTGAATATAAATAAACTGGAACTAATCCTAATCCCACTTCGGTCTTCAAACACGTGTAAGTGCAATCAAAACATATATTATGTGCGTCGAAAGCTTGCACATTAGTCTATGAATTTTGAGTTTTGTGGCTGCGTACTATTGGTTGAACTAATTTTCTTGATCTTCATAGGGTAGAACAGGAAGGAGGGCTAAATAGAAAAATCAACATTTGCTGATTGTTGTAGTGACATGTAATGTAGAGTATTAATTCCACAGCAAAATTTTCACATAATTTTAATGTTTATACATCATAAATAAGCCAATCAAACAGGCAAGTACAAGAAGCCCCGGGTAGCTGCTGGCTGGACGTAGGACCAGGTACTCCAGAAAACCAAAAAATTCTGTTGCTCGAGACTCAGACCCAAAAGATTAATTTAAAAAAAAAAAAAAAAAAAAAAAAAGAGAGAGGTAATCTCAAACCCACGGAGCACCTTTGTCTATGATCTGAGCAAATTAAAAAAAAAAAACCTCAACCCTAAAACCACAATGAAAGTGAAAAATATACACATTTGCAAATGGAATACATCTCAGAATTGGGCTAGGTATAACTGTTAACTGTGATCACCATAACTTGCTCAAAATCTCCCAAGTTGTTCATCCATGAGCAGCTGCAACCTACTCTTCTCCTGCCACCACTTTTCTCAGCCACAGCTTGGTTCTGTGTGATCTAATTTTAGTATTCAAATGTGGTGACTCGCAAATACAATGGCAGAGTTGCTAACATTCAACACCATGGTCAGATGGTGAGGTCCACAAATGCCTCTAGTTTTCCATTTGATGCAAGGGAATCTGCAGTTTCACCACCTGAATGGTTTGCACTCCCATTTTCCGAGTTTCTACTTGTCTTGTTGTATGCTGAGTTCGGCATGGCAGAGCTGCGGCTCCCCTCAAAGTACGTAGAGTAAGGGAAGTACTCAGCACAACGCACCTTCCATCCTACAACAAGAGAAATCAATTGTACTGCTAGGGATATAATCACCATATCTCACCTACATTAAGTATGAAACCAAAGA
Organism: Corylus avellana; assembly: GCF_965113065.1. NCBI lineage: Eukaryota > Viridiplantae > Streptophyta > Magnoliopsida > Fagales > Betulaceae > Corylus > Corylus avellana. The sequence goes on along the minus strand of NC_142495.1, from coordinate 19,313,298 downwards.
ACAAAATAGAAATTGTATCGCCTTTTTGGTTGAACAGAATGTGCTAGTTACCACATCAACTGTGGAATAGTTGAATAAATCAGTTCCCTGTTTGCTGGACTAAATAGATAAAATTTGATAAAATATAAAATTTGATAAAGACCTTCAAGCTTGATCAGACACTAAACAAGCATGGAGATCGAGTAATAAAGAAAAATATAGAATAACCATTCCAGAAAATCTATATAAAAACCAATTTATTATTTTGATCTGCACCAAGTATACGATTTAAAGAGAAAATGCAAGTTTGATAGGGGACTAACCCACATATAAAAGCATATTCTAGGACTAAGAACATGTTTGAGAAATAGAACTTTTAAGTCAAAAATCACTTTTTGGCAAAAGCTTTAAGCCAAAAGTGTGTTTTTGCCATTTTTGGGCTTTTTTGACCCTTAAAAGCGCTTTCAATTTTTTTTACTAAACGGATACTTTTTGAGTGTTAAAAAGCACATTTAAACCCTTCAAACACACACCCAAACAAGCCCTAATACAACACCAAACAGCATACATAATAAACAAGCAATTCACAAAAGACAAGAATAAATCCAATAACAATAACTAGTATAAAAGAACCAACCATCCATATTAAGACATGGCTTTTAACATCATGAAAACATTAAAGGTTCCAAGTTTTTTCTGTCTTCTATTTTGGGTCTTGAAAAAATGGCAGATATTGAAACTCTAATATTTGCAAAACAAACTGGCAAAAAATGCTTAAATACTGTGTAGAATATAGGAAATTCTAACCAAGTATACATAATTTTAGGGCTCCCAAATATCGAATATTTCATATTTGCTTTAATAAATATTCTGTTATATTCACTCTACAAGAAGAGGCAAGTACTTACTCAATTGAGCTTCATTGTCATTAAGTAGTGCTCCTAGGAGTTTGTGGACTGCAATACAGTCTTTGAGTTTCCATTCCCTGACTGGTCCAAGTGCCCCCTTCCTATAACAATAGAACCATGTAGAGGTCCGATGTTTAATCACTCTTAAATACAGAAGCAAAGAAATCAATCCAGAAAGTGAAATAAAAACGACATATAATTTCAATTACTAGGAAGCATTACTTGGGCACCACGTTGTTGGTTGACTCTTCGATTAATTTAATAGCCTCCAACTTTCTGTCAGGTTCCAAAACAAAAAGCATTTCTGCAACAGCGGCTCTATGCATCAAAGAATCTGCGTGAATTTAAAGAAGAAAAAAAAATTAAGAAATTGCCACAAAAAATAAGGTGCACACAGTACTTAGATAAGGTTTACGATGACCTTTATGTTTTTCAAGGAAAATCTTGTTTCCCTCGATCAAAGATTTCTCATGCAATTGACTACAAAAGAAAAAGACAAATAGAAAGATTCAGTATGCATTTTTGAATGGAAAAACAAGATATTGTAAAGCAGCAATGAAAAAGAGAAAAGAAAAACCCATTTGCAAGAAGAGAACCTGATTGTTGGACGCTCTGCTTCTAAGACACTCCATATGAGTTTTTCAGTATCAGTGACCGGAGCAGCCATTGACCTCGCTTTATGGAAGAATTTAATCTGCAACATAGGAAATTGCTAATAACTGCCAATAGAACGGGAGGGCTTCATACTCTGTGGCACTTAAATACACACCCACGCATACACCATTACCCACACCCACAGTAGAACTTAACAAAAGAACTATTTCAGCAAGGTAGTTGACTTAGATTACAACAGGGATACCATACCAAGCAGCGATGTGAATCTGGGTGTTCAGCATCCAACCTCAGCAGCTGCTTTACAGCCTACAGAGCAAAGGAAAACAAACACATTTAATTATCAACATAAATTAAATTGGGTGCAAGCAAAAGAATGATTGAGCTACAAGGTATGCAGCCAAAACCACTCAGCCCATCAGGTCAACCTTATAACTAAACAAAAATAGAAACCTTAGTCGTGACAGAACTCTTGCCTTCCCTCATACAAAACAATACTACAGATTCCAAGTACATCTTGTAACTGAACATAATCTTGGATGTTAATCTAAGTCGATAACTCTTCCATTAACATTGTACAGCCAATAAACAAGATGACAAGTTAAAGAGGGGTTTCTAAGTTCCAAATTTGAACATAACAATACCTGAAACGCAAGCAAAATCTTCTGCTTCCTCATATTTAATTCAAAAGAAAGCAGTTGTGTCTCCAAGGAGTTAGGTGAATTCTTCTGAAGCAACTTTAAATACTTTGTAGCTTCCAGTAATGGATCTTCAACCTAAATAAAGCAATATTCACATGAGACAGACCGGTATTTATCTTAGGATTAGAGGGGGGGAAAACACATTGTTGAGCAATCTCAAGATGTTTCTTAGCAGTCAGAAACTTATAGTAGAAATAAAAATAGAACTAGAGAAGACACTAGTAGGATTGGAAGAAACCTGCAACAACTTATCCCCATGTGGATCTGGATCTACAGGTTTTACGTGTCGTTTTCCAGACTTAGAGGCACCAGCAGCACTTGATTCTTCGTGTTTTTCTTCTGCCTCCTAAAAGAACAAAAAACATTTGGATGAAAACCATTTAAGCAGGAAGAATCCACAGAAGCCACAGAAACAAACTATAATACTTTCTTAGCTCGTGCTTCAGCCTTTCTCAGTTTTTGCCTCATTTTCTTTTTTTGAGAAGGAGGCAACTTGGACATATCATCATCTTCTTCAGCTGTTGACTTTGGAGGAGAATCATGCAGTTTTATATAGCACCTGCAACACAATATCCAATAACCACAAATATGAATAAAGGACACTAAACCGCAAGTGAATGACGAGAAACATTCCAATAAAAATCATATCACATTTTAAACATCTAAATGAAGCAATGCTTATGTTAAGTTAAGTATCCTTTTTTTTAATAAGTAATCGACAAATATCATTAAAAGCACATGTAACTACACATGAAGTATACAAAAGGAAACCCCTAACAAGAATTGGCAAAAAGAACAAGAAAATTACTATAACTAATCGCCAAAGGAGACACGTAAGCAACTAAGAGAACCTTTGTTTTTTTTTAATAAGGGAACTGACCGAGCAATCTCCCTAAGATGATAGTAATTTTACATCTTTTTAAGAAAGTACACTAAAAGAAATTAAGAACATAAAACTCGATAAAACCAAATAATGAATTATTTCATAAAACAAAACTAAGTTATGTTAGAATTTAAATATAGGGAAAAGCCCATTTATCCTCCTCAAACTACCACCCAATTGACAATGCCCCCCCTCAAACTTTCACAATCCCCCCCTCATTCAAACTACCAAAAAGGTGTCAATGTCACCCCAACGGCAAAAATACTCTAAATAAAAAAATTTGAAGGGAAAAATCCAGTGAAACACCCCATCCCTTCCTTCCCCATCCTATACCTCCCACCATTCTCACCCCCGAGTTCAGAGCTTCAAGGCCACTCTCCTTGTACACTTCCCCCGACTTTCCCGGGCCAAACCACACAAAAGTCACAGAAATCAATATTGGACCCAACTGGCATTTGAAATATCTAACTGCAATACAACTCTAGCGCCACGCCAACTATCCAAGCCCTTTTTGCAGACCTTACTGTAATACGCTTCAGGAAAACCATGGGTATTCGAAATGTTTAGTGAAATGGGTATCATGATCTGGAAAACAATAACTGACATGAAGAATGTGAACACAATCTCCAATCCTCAACCATTAATTAGTATTAAGGGAAGTAATCCAATTCATCCCTGTGGCCCAGCAACCAAACAACAGCACAGGCAGAGACAACCGTACATAAAGCAATAAGAAACATACAGAGGATGATGATCTCAAAGTTCATATGGGTCTCAAGCCGACTCCTCTTAGATGGAGCTCCTGAGCTGTTGAGCATAGCTTTTGAGGGTTCTTGGGGTTGCCCAGCAGTAGAGATTGTTGTCGCCAGCGCAGAAGATTTTTTTTTTTTACTTTTTAGTTTTTTCAAAAAAAATAATATATTATAAGGGTATTTTTGTTTTATTGAAAATCTTTTAGGGTTATTTTTGTCTTTTTGCTAGCTTTTTTTTTTTTTTGGGGGGGGGGGGGGGGGTAATTGACAACATTTTGGTAGTTTAGAGGGAACATTGTCCCAATTGAAAGTTTTTTGTCAATTGGGTGGTAGTTTGAGTGGAGTATGTGAACTTTTTCCTTAAATATACAATTACAGGCAACAACAGTACCATCTCAGAGGTTATGAGTAAAGCAATTAGATATAACACTCGTCATGGTTGACACATACTGACAAATATTTATCAGCATTTTATCTGCCCTAGAAACTGAAAGATGCAACATATCAATTTAATGAGGCTTCATCAGAAAACTTCAAATGCAAAGTAACAGAAAAGCATAGTATGTCACTAACTAGCATCTCATCCTGAATCATCAAAAATATGACTTTAAGGTCACCTGATAGCCCCAGCTGCTGCTTTGTGAAAATAAGCATGAGAATGCAAACGATCTTGAAATCTGAGCATTTCCACATAGGCACGCAGAGTCATTTTCCTTAAGCAATAAGAATGGAAGTCAAATTGGTCTTCAGTAATATCAGCATAGTGCTTCTCTACAGCTAAAAATTTCTTCAGTGCACGCCCAAGGTCACCTTGACGGAAGTAACTTTCACCAGAAGCAAGTTCATACCTTCCAAAGATGAAAACATTATGTAACACATTAAACAGCTGCTATCAAGATATCTATCTTATGCTATGAATAGTGTGCCAGTAAAAAGAGACAGACCACATGCACTGCATGTCATGAAGGTTGTTGTGCTGATCTCCATCTTTTGTGAACAATACAGCAGTTTTTTCGGCCAAAGCCACCTTCAAAGCAGCAGTTTAGTAAAGCAAGACCAGTATAGTGCAAATATGTGCAGGACAGAGCACTGCATATTGACGTGAAAAAAACATATTCAACCAAAAAGAAGATGAAAAGGCAGCTTCAAAACCTGATCAGCCTGCAGCATACGCTTAACACAGTCACTATTTATGTAACGATCAGCAAGATCCATACACCTAGCCTCATCTGCCAATGCAGCAGCAGCTGCCAAGTCACCCGCATGCTTCAATATTCGACTCTGGTCAAGATATGTAGAACTATTATTTTACAAAAGCATCAAACTTAAGAGCTTTCAAACAATTACTGAAATTACTTTTTAACAAGTAATTCATCTTATTAGAAAGTGCGCAAAGGAGCAAAATCCAAGTACAAACAAAGTATACAAGAGAGACCACCAATTAGAAAGAAGACAAACATAAATCCAAAAATTCTGCGACACTAGAAAAACAAGAATTGTTCTAAGCCGCCACCCAAATGTAAAGCGATTTGAACATTATAGCTTTCAACTCTTACACCAATCTCTCACAATCTTCGAAGTTCCAGGCACTAAACTCTCTCCAAATGCACCACCAATTAATCAAATTTCTAAAATGTTCAGAGCATTAAAAGAAAACAAATTCCTCAATAATGTTTAAAATATATGTTTTTTCCTCTTTACGCCAAAAACAGCTGCAAAGACAACAAAATTGCGCCCCAAGAGGAATCTACAGGTACAACACATAAACCTAATGAGATGTTCTTCGACTGTGGTATGCACATATATATATTTCAGGTCATACACAATGCATTATGAACATTCCATATACTTGCCGAGCCATTCATATTTTCAGGGGAAAAAGTGATTCTAATTTGTTTGACTTTACAAAAAAAGGAGACCTCAGTAGTCAATAGAAACTTATAGATTCAAACAAGAAAACACGATGGCCAAACATCAATAAGAAAAATAGATTGAGGCACAGCAGGCTGAAACTGATAACAAACAATCCTGAGAGGTAATCATCAGATATTTTTTTAACAGCAAAGTTTGAAGACGGAGAGTGTATACATTAACAAACCTTGATAGAGTACAGATCAATCACAGTTGGAGTGTGTTCTATAGCCTCATCAATCTTAGAAAGAGCAATGTCATATTGACCTCGTCTGTCATAGTGCTGTATGAACAAAAGATCTATAAGAAAAATTACAAAAAGAAATACGACAGAAACCAAACATCCTAGTAACAACAAACAACCTGAGCCAACAGAAACAACGCCCACAAAAGTGTTGAAGGAGGCTCTTTTTCTGCCCTGTAAGTAAAAAGAAACGAAAGTAGAAAGTCATCAGTAAAAGAAATAAAGCAACATTAAAGCCAAGATGACGCTGGGACAAGAATGCAGACTAGACATCATATCATTTATACTCAATGCCAAAACAACTTTCAAAGTTTCTAGTTTGACATTCTCTATTGATTCACCTCTCCCCACATGGATGCCCCATGCCATATGCCCTTACTCTATATAAGAAAATAATTGGTTGCTCTTATTTTTCCAAGAACGGAGGGGAGGGGGTGCCCAAAGTGCAAGATACTCTAAAATGTAGTATCCTTAATAGACTGTACAAAAAAACCTTACTAAAATCAGAATATTATTTAATGTTTTAATCTGTGTCAAAGATAAATTAGCCATCTTTTATTATAACATGAGAGTTAAAAGCATATATTACCTTCCAGGGTATTGGCTGGTTGTCTTTATTGAATGCTCCAAGTCAAGCATAAGTTGCTCCAGAATATCTGCCTGCATATGAATAACCAGAAAAACTGACTCAAACAAACTTCCTACCGGAGTATCACAATAGTCTAGAACGTACAAAGATATACTATTATATCATATGATAAGTAAGAGTGATCATACCAACCTTGCCAGGGTGATCATACAGAGGAGACAGATCAGAGAACAATGATGGAACTCCCTAAACACACCAAGAACATTCGTAACTTTGAATCCAAACTAGTAAGATCAATAAAAGCAGCATAAGAAAGAACCTTAAATACCTTAGTTAGGAGAGGCCTAATATAATTTTCTGCCGCTTCCAGAAACCTGTTGCCTTGCAGAAAATCAAGTGGTATTCTCTGAGGCCAGGGGGAAAAAGTGTGGGTCAATGCAATATCTAAAAAATCCATTTTGGCAATTCGAAGAAAGTTGGCAGATCATGATGATGATAATAACAACAAAAACAATAAAATGAAAATAGAAAAACAGAAGAAAAAAAGCATTGTAGGCATTGGCAAACATAGGTACAGAGAGACAAACATGTCCCTGTGTGTGTGTGTGTATTGAAAAGCAAAGTTTTTTTTTTTTATTATGACAGGAAACCTTGACAAGGCAGGGCCCTTCGGACCCATCCCTATAGAATAAACCTCTAACCCGTGCACCACGCCCTCAAAAGTTTTCCTACAAGGATCATGGTAAATCGCAGACTTTTACATTAGGGGGTGTGGCCCCAAAAGGGAGTTTGCACCTAGCAAGTCTCGAACTTGGGATCCATGGGGTGATACTCCCTAAGACCACAAGCCGCAACCACTAGGCCAACCCCTTGGGGTTCGCAAAGTTAGAAATTAAATCACGAAAAAGTCAAAACTTTCCATCATTCTTAAATAAAACAAGGACATCTATGCTACTTTTAAAAACATGTACTGCCACCACTTCGAACTTTAATACCAAAGCACTCAGGAAAAAAAAAAAAAACACACTTGTCACACACAATACTTCAAAAACTGAGTATACAAAAATTAGATGACAGCAATGGAAGATAACACAATCAACATCATAAATAGAAGTGCTAAAAGAGAGATTAGGACATCCATGCTACTTTTAAGGAGCAAGTACTGCCACCACTTCGAACTTAAATACCAAAGCACTCAGGAATAAACTATGATACTTCTAAAACGGAGAGTACAAAAATCGGATCACAATGATGGAAGATAACATGATCAACATCATGAATAGAATTGATGATTGAGAGATTCCAAATTGTTGCATAGAAGCAAACACACAGGTTTGGACTAAGATCACTCATCCAACAAGTCAAAGAAAAATGAATTAATAAGAAATCGTCCGAAATGGCAACTTTACGAACCATAATATTAATCAGGTCAAAGCTTTTAAATAATACTAACAACAACGCAGCATTTTGACAATCTTGGCTTATTTCAATCGATCCAAATAAGTTTAAAGGAAAAACATAATTGCAGAATCAGAAAAAGCAAAATGGAAATTTTCAGGAACTTATGTTGACTTCAGAAATGAGACACAACTTAACAGGATAACAGTTCATTGATAGTTTAAAATTTAATAGGATAGCAGTTCACCAGAAGAGTTTGTAATAAGCTGAGCAGAACATAGTATTTCCATTGCAAGAAAGGGAAGATGAATAAACATAAATCAAGAAAATGTGTCACCTTAACAGCAGATGACCACTTGTATTCCTGCCCAAGCGATTTGTACAAGGCATCTAACCGATCAATTTCATCAGGAGGAAACTGGGCATTTTCTGAATATAGCCCAACACATTTTTGCAGGCCTTCATAATATCTAACAGTGAAAAAACAATAATAAAATCAGTCCACTTCTAAAATCAGAAGGATAACGCAAGAAATCGCAGAGAGATACATTGTTTAAGTGTTTGTGTGTGCACAAATACATACTTTTAAGTAATAAACACACATACATACATAAATACATACACATGCAAGTGTGTGCGCGCAAGCACGTTGATATATATGCATATGTTTGTGCAAGAATGTATGAATTAAATATACAATAGAAAAAATAAAAAGAAGGAGACCACGTATGACAATTTTTTCGGCTAAAAAGCTAGAGTTACTCATCCTAAGCTGAAAGGGCATAATGCATTTGTGAAAGCAAAAGGCAGCAAAGACAGAGAGGATGGTGAAAGAAAGTTCATAAAACAACCCAAAATGACCTATGATTTTGACAGAGGACCTGGCTGTGGAGACAGCCAATCAAGTAAAAATATTCAGGTGTCCAACCACAAATTACATTTTTCTCTTATCTTCTGTCAATAACTTAAAGAGTCCATAATGCAAAATGTTTTCTAAACCAGGATCAAAATGGTATTAATCTACAGTGTCTAGAATCATACATAAGGTCTATAACTGGTAACGATATGTTAAGGTACTCAAAAGGCATAGAACTAAAACCAACTTAAGATTTCAATCTCTAAATCTGGGAAAAGTATTACTTTAGCAAATTTCGAGAGCCAAAAAAAAAAAAAACAGTGACAAGATAGAAACAAATATAGATCAATCAAGATATACGGTTGTAAATTGTACATGGATCAAAAACAAATATGTAGGCTATCAAACAGCAATTCAAAAATAGTAACCAAAATAATAATATATTAAGCCACTTTCCATCAGCTAATCCCAACATTAGAAACAAAAGAAGTTGATCAGATAATAGAATTTTTTTTTTTGAGAATCAGTGCATTCGGATAGATGCTCTTTACAATTTCAACATTGAGACTGCCTATAAAGTACCTGTAATTGTCAGGATTCATGGAAAGTAATTCTCGGTACAAATTTCCACCTTCTGCCAGGCGACCAAGCTTCAACAGAAGAGAAACCTCTTGCTCTTTATAATCCAATTTGTCAACCTAGAAAACCATGAGCAAGTGCTTTGAATCTGATTCTCCTTGCATTCAATAGTTAAAGTTTATACTATAAAATTATCCCAGCAAAACATAAAAGACACTTACAATTTTTGACTCTTTCTTGTGCAACTCCTCAACGGCTCTCTCAAGAAAGCCACATTCCTCTAACAAAGATATCTGGACCAAAATTTATACAAATATACTATCAAAAATATAATTTAGATTTTCTATGTAAGATCAGAAAGATACATATCTACAATGTGTGTGGTCATGCCAAAAAGGAAAAGGAATAACCGAAGAGTTCATGCAAAAGGAGCAAATGATTATTTGTAGCTTGCTTGATATGTCTCAGACTTAGCAATTGCACCATCTGTCCTAATGACAAGATATCCCTAGATATGAGCATAAATTATTGTGCTTTGAAAACAATGTCAGAGAGCTGTACTTTACAGGAGGCATTTTATGTTAGTACAACCATAAAACATCATCTTGCACCAAGAGGTTTCTTTCTTTCTGTATATAGTTTGGTTGGAAAACAAACCAGCAAAATCTTCTATGTTTTTCATTATGCTAATACAGGGATTAGACTAAAAGTATCACATGCTTAGCTTTCCTAACCCTATTCCGTATTTCATCCAATATTTGTACTGTATTGTTTTTCTTTGGTATAGCCAAAACCCTAAGCACATTCAATACAAATGTTCCATCAATGTTGGATATTTCTTACCATCTAGAAGCTATGTCACTCTAACAATTATTTTTTGATAAGTAAAGCAAATTTTAAAAAGCAAATACACAAGAAGCATACAAGATATAACACCCAGAAAGATCAAAAACAAGGAAAAAGAGCACAAAAATCTACAAAGCTAGAGACATCGATGAGGACATCAAGACAGATCCACTCGAAGAGGGATTTAAAAAAACCAAGCTGAAGATCCAAGCTCCTCGTCTCACAATCATCGACACTTCATGCATTCATTTCTCTCTAAATGCATCATACTAAACAAGAAGGGAATGCATTCCAATACGCCAAGTATTGAATAAAACATTATTTTCCAATACACTAGGACCTCCACTACCCATCTAAATATTCTAAACACATTAATGCTACTCCAGATTAATATTTCCAAGTATTAATTCTCTTTTTAGCAATGTGTTTCTCTTGTATACTTAATGTGTACTGAAGCAGCGCCTTTTGCTTTTATTGATAATATGATTACTTTACCCAAAAAAAACGTATTTCCAAGTATTAATTAGCTGCCTAAGCTCTTAACGTTCCGAAATTTCAGATTCATAGCAGTATAATCAAGTGTGTGAATTCAAATATATGCCTAAATGTGAGATCAACCATGTTTTATGTTACAATTGTGCATAAATAACAGTAAATTACCCATATATACAAGACTACGTCAAGCATCAAATAATTGAAAATTGGTATCATAATAGATGATAGCTGCATATGTATGTCATCAATGACCATACCTTGTACAAGAGCATCTCCCCATGCTCACAGCGTTCATTGTCAGGAGGATAATCATCTTCTAGCGTCCCTTCGTATGCTTCAAGAATTTCAACTGCTTTTGATGCGCTGATACATAAACAAAAGAAATTGTTTAGAGTAAAAGTCAATCAAGGACTCCAAATATCACTTTATCAAATTAGAATAAAATCTTTTGATTGATGTCAGTGTGAGAATCTAGTGGTTACTATGCAGAAGTAACCTTTTTTTCTTATAAGTGCCATGGAGAAATAACTTGATCCAACGTGTTCAATCAATTAGCTACTAACAATAAAACAAACCAACTAGGTATGTTTTTTTTTTTTTTTTTTTGATAAGTACAAACCAACTAGGTATGTAATTAGCATAGTTGCCTCCCTCTCTCTCTGGCGGAGCTTGAGGGCGCGTTTCAATGCCCCTCAACAGCTTCTAGTCTTTGGCTTTGTCTTGTTTATCTGGGGAACATGGGGTTGTTAAGGAGGTGTTCCGTGGAATCCAAAGTGAGTTGGCAATGGACGGTAGTTCTACTGGTTTAAGGATTAGAGAATTGTAGGGGTTTCATTTGGTCTATTTTCGTGTGGAGAAATGATAGTTGTTGTCTGGAAGATACTGTGGAGGCATAGAAGAGTTCTTCGATTTTCTGGAAACAGTCTAGGATGGCTCCCCTGGTTTCCTTGCTCAGCGGTGCTCCAAAAAGCACGGACGCTTCTTGGTTCTAGAGGATTATGATGGAGGAAATCGAAGGGGCTTTATCATCATATTGGAAGGGAGATATGACAAAGGATGGAGGTCTCTTCGCTTCGGACCTAAGAGTGATTGTGAATTTTTCTCTGTCGATTCATGGTGGCGAAAGCATAATACTGATGTCGGAAATTAAAGCCACGACGGAGAACAAAGGGAAGATAAACCATCCCCATTAAAAAATAGTCTCGGGTTCAATCCCCCCTTGAGCATTTGAGTTGCACTTACCTATCAAAAGAAAGCTTACAAGAAATCCTCAATCTAATCAAAGAACTTAGAAGAAAGAGAGATTAGCATCCCTTCAAATAGAATTCTCCTCCATATTCCTGCGCCAGATACATGAGCATCCCATCAAAAGAAGAGGTATGCCACGTGCAGCAAGATCATCCAAGCAGCCGCATGAGAAAATTTGCTTGGTTTTCTTTTGAGAGTTCAATTTGGCAATCCCTTTAACTATATATTCTTAATATAAATCTCATTGATAAATCTTGCATCTACATGGATTTAGTCATAAGCTCAATGTGTCACTCTCATCAAACAAAATACATCAGTCCCATATTGAGAAGATAAGTAGCCCATATAGAATTGGTGGTTTATAAAGATATCCATAGTGTTAAGTCCCACATTACTTACTTAGTAGGTGAAACTAAGTTTTATAAGTGATTATAAAGAAGCTCCAAATTGAGCAATCATTTTGAGTAATAACGCAGATGTGGCAAACGCTTTTCATTAGGTCTTTACAAAATGGTATTAGAGCCACCTAGTAATATCATGTGGTACCATCCACACCTCATGATGTGGCCCTGACAAGGATGTCAGAAGTTTAAGGGGAAAGTTTGTAACACTCTAATCCCATATTGGGAAGATGAGTAGCCCACATAGAGTGGGTGCTCTATAAAGATATTCATAGGTGCTAGGTCTCACATTACTTATTAGGTGAAACTGAGCTTTATAAGTAATTCTAAGGAAGCTCCAAATTAACTAGTACTTTTCCTTGGGTTATTACAAAGGGATTAATATATATATATCATTTTTATGATTACGTAGCTGAAGATAAATATTGCATCACTATCTCCCACAAAATCTCGATTCAAGATATTAAGCAACTTGAAAAAAAATGGACTGAACTGTACATAGATGAGGACATATACCATGACATAGCTTTTACTCGCAATGAAGAGGAGGAGATGACTTCAATTTTTTTTTTTTGACAAGGAACCCCTCCAAGGCAGGGCCACTTTGTGTACTCACTCTTGTTGGATAGACCTCGGACCGGACCCGTGCAAAGCACCCCCTCCATACAGATCGAGTAATCCTCAAACTTTGTTGGAGGACTAACCCCAAGGAATTGTTTGTACCCAAGGAGATTTAAACCTTAGATCCAATGGAAACGCCACCAAGACCAAGGCCCTTACCACTTAAGCCAAATCCTTGGGAGCTGACTTCAATTTAATGAATTCCATGTTCATATTAAATACATTACTATAAACTAATATTAAGAAGTTATGAAGCAATGGTAACCAGCCTTTATTGTGGAACAGCAGATAAAAATAAAGGTTAAAAAAAAAAAAAAAAAAAGACCTCATAACCCAATACTAAAACAGCCATACAAAAAATAGGATATAGTGTAATAAATTTTAAATAATTCTATGCAAGGATCCAACCGTACTTTGAGTTTAAGTGGTGGGCAACGGCAAAGCCAATCCAATTCATGCGATGATTTGGTTTCAGTGACAAAAGTTGCTGTCTTGTCTCAACAAAACCTGTCAAATCACGCATTTGCGCCTGTTACATAAAAGGTAAATGGAAACATTAGACGGAACTGAGCCAAATGAAAAAAATCTATAAAATTACCAAAATATACTAGAGAAGAATTACAAAAACATGAAACAAAATCTAAAGGCCATAGCAATGAGAAGAACAAACATAATGAACCATCTAACTCACACATACATCCAAAGGCCATTTCCCTGGGCCCATATACATGTCAATTTGTATGGTATAGGGGTGCTATCATGTAAATAGAGGAGTGTTATATATACTAGTATGGAACAGAGACAATACTAGTATGGAATTCTCTTCCAAACCAGACACTAATGCAGACAAGCAGTTGCACATGACTGTTTAATATAGTTTTGCGAATCCATGTTCTAATCCAGTTTCAAACACAAATAACCATGCCAATCATTGGTACAAAAATGATAGTAAAAAACCAGTATAGAGAGGTTTTCTTCATATAACGGGAATAAGCGATCATCAAAGAAGAGATCAGCATTTAGCACATACCTGTAAAAGTGAAAGATCCCGTAGTATCTCAATGTTGTCTGGATCTATCCTTAGTGCATTTCGGTAGCATTTAATTGCCTCCCTGTATTCTCTGTCTGACCGATAAAGGAGACCATAAACATGCCAACAAACATGACTTTTGAGGTCATTCTGCATCGAGATAAGAATTTAAGTCTGACATTATACTACAAAACAATGAAATCAGAAAATGAATGGTGATTTATTGCCAAAAAAAAAGGATGGAGCTAACATTACAACCTTTAATCCTTGCCTAACAAGCTCATATGCTTCGGATTTACGGTCCATGCAATTTAATGTTAGACCCTTCATTGCTAAAGTTTCTGGTAAGCAGGAGGAGAACAGAAATCCATAAATACTTGCACATAAAAATACAAATCAAATAAGTTCAATAAACGAAAAAACATAATGTAGTGAGAGGGATATCAACTCAAGAATTCTTATTTACTTGTTATATTCCACTGAAAACTAAGGAAAAGGTAGGGGATAAAAAACGAAAAAGAAAAAAAAAAATGAAAGACATAGCAAATAAACATTTGGAAACAATGTCTGCAAATCAGCAACTAAATCATTTTGCAAAAACATTTAGCACTAAAATGACATAGATTTATGCTACTTGTTATCATCATCCATAAAGGAGAGCAATGATACCCATTTTCTTCTTCACCTCTTACCGTGTGCCTCTTTTCTTGCCAAAGTGAATTCATACTTTTTATTTCAATTTAGAAAGAAGCATGGGACAAGTTTATGGAACTATTAGTAGCTCGAGAAATAAGCTTCTTGCGGTTAGATACATAAAGGACTCTGTTGCTAAAATACTTCCCCTTACAGCAGTTTGGGTACTTCAATACTTCCCCTTACAGCAGTTTGGGTACTTCCATGCGCCCCCACATGGGTTATCAAACTCTAAAATTAAAATTAAAACAAAAAAAAAAAGTTGTTTTATTTCTCACTCGTACTTGCTAGATGGGCTTTATGACCGACTTCTTACTCCGGAAATTTATTAAATGACCACTAAATAAACCATATAGCTTTTTCAGGCTCTTTATGTGCAATATTCGCTTTTTGGTGCATTTTTTTTTTACTTAGCAACCCCATGCAATTTATTTACCAACAAATTTGTGGTTAAGGAAATATGGTTCCCAAACAGCAACATGGGATCTGATTGTTCCATTCAGTGAATTTTCACACATAAAATGTTGCAGATAAAATGTGTGAATTCATACAGAAAGGCTAAGTACAATGAATATGTAAAAAGAATAAAGAAAACTGAAACCAAGAGTACATCATTATCTCAGAAATTAAACAAATCTAAGCAGAAATTGTATGAAACAAAAATTACCTCCATGGTCTGGAAACTTCTTCAATATGGCATCTGCTGCCTTCAGCCCCTTCTTATACTGTTTAGTTTCATACGATTTCTGCATAGCAAAGTGGAGTTCAGTTAGCAATTGTAAAAGCGCCAGTATTTTAATTCTCAAGATGGATTTGCTAGCTAATATAGTAAATATAGTCTAGAAGAGGACTGTTGCCTAAGCAAAGACATGCACATGGACATACATATGTATATCTTACCACATTGTCACGAACAAGGTCATTAACAAACCTTGCATATATCACATCAGAGAATGCAGCACCATAGTTGTGTAGCTTTAAAAGCTGACTACCATTAACCTTCCATCCAATTTTAAAGTCTTTTAAATTGTCAAAGAGAAGAAGCTACTTCCACTTACATTCTTTTCTTTATCTCATTCTCTATGAGAGCATTAGCAAAACAAAAAATACCCAGATTCCCTACCCCAAGTTCACAATGACATTTTCAATATATTTTACACTAGTAAGAAACTCAGCTTTGCATAACTGAGCCATTAAGAATCAAACCAATGTACGCAATTGCAAAAATTCCAACAAAAAGAAAAAAATCCTTCATTATCTTTTCCTTCAATTCCTCAGCAAATCTAAAACAAAAAGATTAAGAAAAAAAAAATAGTGAAATTCAAAGCCGTGTACTATGTTATTCTTTTCAAACTGTTTAATCCCACTGGAAACCCCGGCCTTAAAGCAATTCCCACAATTACACAAGACAAGGTTGACTTAATCACTCAATCCCCAGTAAACGCAAAGCAATGAAACAGCAAAATCCAAATCTTCCTGCTCTGTCTTTCCACTACTAACTTACTATATAAAAGCACGAATTGAACTCAATCCAACCATTTATGCAAGACCCAGTTAACTCAATCATTCATTTTCTCCAAAACAAAAACACAAAAACCAGATAGTCTCCATATTGTTATCTTTTTTGCTCCCTTAAAATTCAGAGCATAAAAACCAGAAAGCTAGAAACAAAGCTACACATTCTATAACAGAATCTAGGGTTTCCGGGAAAAAAGAACAAGCAAGAGAAAGTGAATGAACTTCAATCGTGTTGTGATGATTAACAGCAAAGAAGATTTAGCAAAATATAGGGAAGAGATAGACGGCGTTGAGAATCGGAACTTACAACAATGAGCTTGAAGAGGTTGGCCTCTTTGGGAGGCAGCGAGGCACCCATTGTTTCCACACAGAGTGTGTGTGAGCGCGAGAGAGAGAGAGGCTCGAAGATTTGGGGCCTGTATTTATATTAAGGGCTGCGATGAGAGAGACAGAGAGAGAGAGAGAGAAAGAGATAGAGGGAGGTGGCGTTTATCTGCTGCAACTTCAACCCTACTGCGAACAATAAGAAAACTTCTGAGGTTGGAAGCTGGGGTTCTTTTCTTTTATGATTTTTCTTTTTTTTCTTTTGCCCTCTCGATGACGTAATGTTGTTTTTTTCTCCTACCAAATACTCTAAATACTATTATTCACCAAACAAATCCCAAGTGAGGGAGCTTGAATTTTTTATTTTTTTTCCATGAGAATTCATGTAACCTCACTCAATTTATTAGCTAAAATAAATAAATAAATAAAAAAAAAAATATATATATATATATATATATATATATTTTCTATTTTAAGTTTTTAACTGTCCACTTTTTCAAAGTACTCACTTTTACTTTTACTATTTTTCTATTTACTTTTACTATTTCATTTAAGTATTCTTTTTTAAAAAATTTCTTTATTATTTCTCCAACAATCATATTTTTTTAATTTTTTTTTTTTCCTAATAGTCATATTTGTCTTTTACTAACGCCCATAATTTTCAACCCAAAAAAAAAAAAAAAAAGTTGTATTTTTCTAACGGCCATATACTTTCAAAATAAATAAGATAATTTCCTCTCCAATTTTCATTCACTTAGACCTAAGATTATTTTTCATTCAATATTAGAGAAATGAACGACTACTAGACTATGAATGTGAAAAATAAATAAAAAGGGAGGAGATAAGTTGTATTACTTTTTTATTCTTTAATGCGTGAATAGTGCTTAGCAGAGTTGTTAAGTATTGTTCATTCACAAAAAGTAAAAAATCAGCAATTTGGTAAGGTTATTGGGGTGATTTTTTGTATTTTTAACTAGTTTGGCTCACCAAAATAATTAAAAAGTTATTTTTTGCAAGTCTATTGTGAATGCTTTAATTGTATATAAGGAATATTATACTTTACCCTCACAAAGTTTCATCTTATTTTTAATTTAACCTTCAATGTTTAAAAATTTGCAATATACCCAACAAAATATCAAAAATTTGCAATGTAGGCTATTCATTAATAATTTTCATTTTCTTTTACAAAAATGATGAAAACTACTTTAATTGCCCCTATATTTTTAAAAATAAAAATAAAAATAAAAATTGGGGGTGGAGCTACCCCTTTGGCCATTTAGATCTGGTCAAATTGGGGGTGGCCACGCCCTATGGAGCATGGACGACCACCCCCAAAAGGCCAAGGGGTTGCTCAACCACACCCAAACAGCCAATTTCAGTGTGGGCGATGGCCGGATTGTGGATAGTTGTAGCCAACCCCAATTTTTTTTTAAAAAAAAAAATTAATTAATTTTTTGTTTTGGTTTATTGAATTGGAGGTATTTTTGGAATTTCTTAAAATATATGGGGCAATTTTTGAATTTTAGACCAAAAAAATTTTGTGTCAAATTGGACGGAAATAGTTAATAAAGTGGCTACATTGCAAATTTTTAAACATTAGAGGTCAAATTGTAAATCGGGTGAAACTTTGGGAGGGTCCAAAGGGTAAAGTGTTTTTTTTTTTTTTTTTTTTTTGTTATCTTTGGTTTAAAAAACAAAAACAAACAATATTAACAAATAACTAGAATACAAAATACTACTACAAATAAAATTAAAAAATTAAAAAAAAAAAAAAAAAAAAAAATCGCCTTTATATTGTAACAAAACACTTAAAAAAAATTTTAAAAAAAAAAAATAGCAATTCTAAAAACGCAATCAGAAACAAACAAGAGCCATTTTTTAAAAAAATAAAAAATAGTTGTAAAGGTGTAAATACTATTATAAGTTTTTTTCTTTTCTTTTCTTTTTTTTGTCATTGTTATTTGAGATTGTATTTTTTGTTCTTAGAGAGAAATTAACCGAAACTATACAGCACCACTTTTAGTAATTTTGCTTGAGTATCACAGAGGTAAAAAGAGTATTTGAATTTGATGTGATGTTTAGAGCTAACAGTTTAAGTTTATGGCTTTTAATATGCCCAAAAAAACTCACATATCACTGGTATGTATATTAATTCTTAAACAAATAAACATTTGGGCTGTTAATTTTATAATTGTTTTTAGTATGTTACAATATTGTTCCATTCTGTTAATTTTGATGTGCTTTTAATATGATTTCAATGAGTTACCATAGTCTAGATCTCAAAAAAAATTAAGAAATAAGTCACCTCTAAATTAGGAAAAATGTCGAATTATCTATTCATTGATATAGCAATCAAATTGGGTAAAATGTTCCGAAGAATGCCAAAGATACAATTTGGAATCTTCATAACTCAAATATTATCTATGACATACTTAATAGTCTCTTGGGCTATTATAAAACAATATTTATGAAAAGTACGTCACCGTCCCAATCAGTTTCAAATTTACAGCAAATTTCAACGAATCACGTTTCTATCCACTGCTAGGTCATTGATTCTTTGACTTTTTTATCTTCGCTACTAGTGCTTTATCAATCACATTCCCCTTCACTGCCTCTACATACCATAGTGACAATTCTTCTTTATGTCTGATAACTCCTCTATTATCGGTCTATGGTTTCTCATAAAAAATGAACCATTAAAAAAAAAAAAAAAAAAAAAAAGACTGACCGAATACCAATTCCATTATTCTTAAGGATTTGTGAAAAGAAAACCTAATAAAACAAATAAAATTTTACCTCATAGATCGCTACTAAAGGCAGTTATAGAGAGAATATATTCTTATTTTAAAACAACACAAATACAATAACAAAAACCAATACACCCTCACGCGTTCCACGCTCCAACACTGACCAGCAACGCGTGGCTAGAAAGCACCCCGAGAACCATTAACACATGCACCCTGATTGATCTACGATGGAGGCTAGGAAAATGAGGAGGAAGGGGGGAGAAGAAAGAGGGCAGGGAGGAGGTTGTCGTAAGTCCCTCCCCCACTCTATTATTCTTTTTCTGCACTGCTCTCTTTCTAGGGTTTGACGAAAAATGTCAAATTTAATCCCTTGTGAAAACCAATATTGTAATACCCCGAACAAATCCTTTTTTTATTAAACACACGCAACGATAAAAATCAAAGGGAAAGTATTAAAATTATGAGAATAAAATCTGTAATATTTTTTATTAAATAAAATAGTATTATAAAATGGGTAAAATGGGTATAATCTGAAACCCTAGCCTCCATTTCCTATTTATTAAGTTTATATTTCCGTTTATATGATGATTAATTAGCTTGTTAATGTGTAGCTTAAGTTAGAAAATGAATTGCTTTTGGAGTGAGGTTGACACTTTAGGTGGTATACGAATTTTCTTTCTTTTTTTTTTTTTTTTTTTTTTTTTTTTTTTAAATTAGAAAGGGTTAGAGGGGGAGACCAATTGTGATTATTTTACTTGGGCGTAGCTATAGTAGCACCAACCTGCAGGGGATTGCTCAGGAGGGACCTAGACGGCGAAAACTGTAGGCGCACTCTCAAGACCAGCCGAGCCATAGTTTTTAACTGTCCGCCCCACCAGGACATCAATGAGAACCAAGGTGGTTTATACTAATCAGACATGGAGATTTTTCATTGCGAAGATTCGAACTCACACCCTAGTATTTACCTAACCCTTTGAGAATTTTCTTGGACCATTGAATTACCATCCTTAATGGTGAATTTCCACATCTTGATAATCTAAGATTAGGTCTAGACCAATACTTTACTACACACGCAACTTATTTTGTGGATCGGTGTTATTTAGAATCCTAAATGAGTGAAAATGTGACACATTTAACATATTTGTGTTAAGAATAGGATTTTTAAGGGTCATATGTGTTATAGATATCCAAAGTGTTTACCTTTCCTAGGACATTCAAGGAACAAGTGGAGTTTGGCAATGATGGGGAGCTTGGACAAGAAAATGGGCCAAAATAGATTTTGGGCATTTAGTAATTGATCAGTGCCCAACAAGTGATCGATCGGTTGTTGATAATGATCAATCAATGAAGGCTAGAAATCATGATTTATGTTTTTATGTCCAATTAGGGTTTGTGTTTTATAAGAGTGGCTAAAAATAGAATATGAATTTTAAAAAATAAGGAGCTTGACTTTTCAAAAAGTCTGAATTTGAGTTTTAGCATACGAGGTAAGTAATCAACTATGAGAACGCCAAATCATCTATTTGCGGAAAATGAATATTTTTATCTATATAAAATGTGTCATTTGATAATGCATGATTTCTCATGAACATATGTTGTGATCTATAATATTTCAGAAATGATTGATTTAAATATGTAGTATTATTAACTGTATTATCTATGATAAAAATTATGTTTACACAATTGGAATTTATAATGCCTACATGACGCCATCCGAAAAATAGGTGAAAATGTGGGGTACTTGCACACTATTATATGGACTTAACCCTATAGCCTATTTTAATTTTAAGGAAAAAGTACACATAGTCTCCTCAAACTATTACCCATTGTCAATCTCTTTTCTAAATTAATAATTGTGTCAATATCCCCTCTAAACTACCAAAGAATGCCAATACCCCCTAATGACAAAAATATTCTTCATAAAATTTAAAGATTCTTAAAATTAAAATAAATAAATAAATAAATAAAACTAATTTGAAAAAAAAAATTGAAAAACCATGGTTTTTTATTTTTTATTTTTTTTAAATAGTTTTTTTCCCGAATTTATAAGGATGTTTTTGTTTATTGACATTTTTAGGGGCATATATTGTCTTTTTGTTGGCCTTGAGGGGACCTTAACATTTTTTTGATAATTAAGGGAGGACATTAACACAATCAGTAGTTTGGGGGGAGTATATATGGTTTCCCTAATTTTAATCTTATCTACTATGGATATAAGGGTCACCGTTAGGCTTGGGTATCGGTCAAAATGGTCCGGTTTTGGCTCTTATCGGTTATTAACTGATAATTTTCGGTTAAACGGTTTATTAATTAATACCGAACCAATAAGAATTTTAACCGAAATTATCGGTTATAACGGTACACAGTTAAACGGTTCGGTTAAACCAGTTAACCGATTTAACCGTGGGATTTATATTGATTTATTTTGTTTGGCCAAAAATGAGTTTTTTTGACTTTTGAGAGCCCAAATACTTTTTGTTGGGACCCAAATATTTGTTTTTATAACTAAAAATTGAAGTTTTTTTATATTGATCCACTACAACTTTTTTTTTTTTTATATATTATAAAATACATTTTTTCCAAAGCAAATGGACTAATTAACATAATGAATGCTAATTAGACTAACATAACTAGTTAATGAAAAATGCTTTCACCAAAGGCAAAGAAATCTCATCTAATGCCATCACTAAAAAAAAAATCAAACCTACCCAAACCCAATTTAAGATAAGATTACAGAGGTATATATATAATCCCAAAACTATGTCGTTTTGGCATCCCTATTTAACGGTTTATATCGGTTAAACGGTTAATCGATATGAAATTTCTAACCAGACTGAACCGAACCGATAAGCATACCGGTATAAAAAATTTAACCGATAAGAATATCGGTATATCGGTTACGGTTAATATCGGTTCAGTCGAAACCGGTACACGGCCGGTAATCGGTAACCGGTTAATCTGCCTACCCCTAATCATCGTGGCCGACGTAACCACCCAAGAGTGGAGGTCACACTTGTGGCATTGCTAGTTGCGCACACACATGGGTATTAACCCGTCAAGCAACTAGAGAGTGGATGGCTTTTATACCTTACCAAGATATTAATATTGTACCACATGTCTCATGAGATGTCAAAATCTCACTGTGAGAGGGTTATTATGAGTTGTGAAATAATTATTGCTATTGTATTATACACTTTTATAAACATGATTATTTTTCTTAAGACTGATAGATCATTTCTTAAGAATATGCCTTGAACTATCTGCTAAATGTGTTGTTTTCCAAACTTACATAATTACTGTGATATTTGCTATCAAGCATGATTTGTCATAAAACATCATGCTTATATCTTAATGATAATCTGATGACAATCCCTCAGAACATTTAATGATAATCTGATGTCTATAAGCATGATGTTTTGACAATCCCTCAAAAGGTCACAACTCACCTTCCCCCCCACCCATTCCCTTTTGTCAAAAGGTCACAACTCACCCCCCAACCTTGGCAATGTTTGCTTTTGACTTTGTTATTACAACTTATGTCGAGGTGACAATACCTTTCAACTTTAATTTTCACAATTTACTATTTTTCGATGTGATCCCCAATTTCTTTTTTCTTTTTTGCTTTTCTCTAGAAAGTTCCACCTTCTTGTGAGACTCTTTTGGGGAGGACTCCCTCCTCTTCGTCCTCTTTTCTTTGTTCTTTTCTTTGGTTTTTCTTCTTTGTTGTTCCCATCTATGGTGCTCTCTTCCTATGGATGTTCTTCTCTCTTCAAGCCCCAATAGCAGACATGTCACCTCCTCTGCCTAGCTAATCTGCCGCCTCATCTAGTCGTCGCCATTTTCTCTTGCTCCGGTTTCATGTGGGTTAAAAAGCAGTTACTTTGATTAGCATTCAAATAAATATAATCAAACATCATAATTAATAGTCAATAAAATGCAAATTGTGATCTTCATAACAAAAATTTAGCAAAACAATACTAAAATTATTATATTTAATACTGAACAAAGAATACATCTTATAATTATTTTGTACGTAACCCTCTTTTAGTTGCACTATATTATTTCATGTTTAATGACTATTGACTAATAGACATAATTAATGAAAATTTGGCCTAAATGTAATTTTAAAGGCACATTTAATGAAAAATTTCAAAACATAGGGTGGCTATAGCCTACCCCCATTTACACATGGGTCGTATCTGCTGCGTAACCACTTTTAACCTATTATAGTGCTTGCTCAACCACTCATTATCCCAGCAAAAATTATGAACCTATTTTGTCAAAATAATCCTACAAGAAAATGTGAAAATTTATATATATATAAAATATTTTTGTGATTTGAAATATTTGTTAATATATTTGGAAAAAAAAAAAAGTGTGTTTTTCAAATTATCAATTAAATGGGATTTTTTTTTTGGACAAAGCTCATGGGTAAACAGGACTTAACGGGCCAACGGAGCTCACGTGCCCGAACCAGTCCGAACCCACTTTGGTGTCGGCCTGTGGGCTTTATGGAGCCATGTTCTCCAGCGCCACGCGGAGGTGAAAATGCAAATTCTATGATAAAACTGAAGGGGAAGTTTTTGAATTATAAAAAAAAAAAAATTGAGCTTGGGCAGCAAGGCAATTAGCAGAAGGATCAAGGAATATCGATTCTATATGTTTTCTGATTTTCTTTTACAAATATCTGACATGGGTCTTTGCTTGAAAGAGCGACCATTTCACGAGAAAGCCTAGGAAGCCATGCCTGTTTCTCGGTTTCTTTTCTTTTCCTCCAAACGCCGCTCCAAAGAGGCTCTCAATCTACTTAAAAGGTCAGTCCCTAAAACCCTTTAAGCCCCTTCACTTCTTTTCTTTTCTGCTTGATTGGTTGCTTTATTGTATGATTGTATCGTTCTGTTCACTCATATCATTTCGATGTAAACTCATTAATAGTTTATTGCTTAATGGGATACCTTTTGTTTTGTTCATGTTGTGTAGAAATAATTCAATAATATTAACTCCTCTTTTTTTTTTTGGTCCGAGATTATGTTGTTGAGACGTGAGAGTGGGGCTTTGTTTGATAAACGTTTTTCCATTATTTTGGTACTACACTATTCATTTCACTTTTTTCATTTATTTAATATTCTCTTATTTTTTTACATCACATTAATTATTTTTTATTACTATTCAAATAAAAAAATCACTACAAAACAAAATTTTTTCATTTTTCCATACCAAACATTCTTACTTTTTCACTTAAAAAGAAAAAAATATTCTTACTTTTTTTCACATCAATTACTTTTTGCTACAGTATCGAACCAAAACTAAAACAAAATCGTTTATCAAACAAACCTTGGGAGTTAAGGTATTAGGTATTAGGTCTTAGGTGTAGCCCATTTGAAAGTTTGTGAAATTTCAAACTGCCAAGCCCATGTCTATGTTTCTGTTTGCTGATCTTTTTGTTGTATTTCTGTATTTTATTTTATTTTTCTATTATTGTTGTTGGTAGGTTTGGATTTATGTCTCCCTGTTTTTTTATGGATAGATTCAGTAGTGGAGACTTTTACTTCGGAGAAGGTGTTGGTGCCTCTCTCTCATTCTGTTCCTATTTCAGATTACAACAGTGCCTTTTTTGCTTCAACTTCCTTTGAGTGGTTGTTGCAGGTTCTTAGTGGGAGTTTAGATGGGTTTGTCCCTTTAGACGACCGGAATACTTATTTGTCTCATTTCCTACGTTTTGTATATATTTATGCATTGTCCTTTTCGTTTTTGGGCGGATGTTGGGGAGCCCACCCCTTCTTCGGTGTTTTGATCCATTGTACCCTTTTCTTATTTGATTAAGAAAAAAAAAAAAAAACTATTTTTCGATCATATTGTCATATATAGAGTAATTTTAAATACTCAACTTTCATCATGCCTTCATACCACTGGTTTGATGTGATAGTGTCCATTAGTCATTGGTTTTTTTTTTTTTTTGCTTTTTTAATAAAGATTGATACAAGGGCTAATGAAGACTATCATATCAGCCAAGTAGTATGGGAATAAGATAAAAGATGAGTATGCAGTATTACTTATTATAGGTTAGTGTTACCTACACATCTTATAAAGACAACAATATATTAAAAAAGAAGAAGGGAAAAATGCTCTAGAAGTCTCTAAAGCTTTTGTCTACATGTTCCCTTAAATTTCTAATGGCACTACTTAAAAACTCTATTTCTCAAACGCAATCCCAAATATACTCTACTTAATCAAAAAGCCCATTTAATGTCATCTTTAATAAAAAAATAAAAAAATCGAATATATATAAATATAATCATAAAAACAAAATGAAAAAGAAAAAGAAAAAATTAAAAAAATTAATAAAAAACACTAAAGGTGGGGGTGGCCTCTGGTCTTTTAATATATATTTTTTATTTCTACATTCATAATTTTCCATATATAATTTTGATATATTTTATTAAAATAGACACGTATCACTTTTTGATTGAATATAACGTGACATCATTGTTAAAAATTCAACAGAAGAATATATATTTGATAACAATTGAAACTTTAAGGTCGAGCGCGCTTCAATGCTCCATCTGCCGGGAAAGAAGCAACTTTTTTTTTTTTTTTTTCAAATGAATCTTTAGGAATGACAAAATAGCTCCAATAAAAAAATTCAATATAAATCATCGTGTCTAATTGCAATAAAAAAAAATAAAAAGAAATACTAACGGTCAATAAGTTCTTTATATTTGACATGTATTTTCCTAAGAATTCAATAAATCAACCATTAAATTTGTGAGGTCCACCATTGACTTATGTAGAATTTACATAAGTCTACAAATCTGATAGTTGATATGTAAGATGAAATGGGTCAAATATTAAAAACAATATTGACCCCTATCATGATGTATAATACTTTACATAAGCGGTGCCCTTAAAATGTCCTCTGTTTACCAATTGAAAAAATGCAAGGGTAATTACATAATAAATCTGGGCTTCCTAAATTAAATTAAATTTATTTTAATTTCATCGATCCTCGTTTTTGACCGAAAGTAGGATGACTCGTTGAGTTGTATTTCGAGCCCTCTAAGCACACCAATGGATCCTCCATATGAAATTTCATACTTTTCTCTTAAAAAACCTCTCATTATGGTAAAAAACGGAGACAAAAGCAAAATTTTATACTCTTGTTTCTCCCTTCCACAATTTGCCAACTTTGGGGAATTAGTTTTGGAGATTGAAGCCAACTGCAGTTCCAAAACATGCCATTCATTCAAAATAAACGGTCTGAATTGAGCTACGTAAGCTTAAAAAAAAAAAAAAAATGCAGACCACTCCACCAAATCCCTCAAGGGTGGCTGAACAGCTCTCAAAGAGTAAAATAGTGGTTAGCCACCACCTTAGGATAGTCCAACCATCCCTTTAGTTTTGGTGTGCTCGGACGGCCTTCAACGTCCGAATTTTGTCTCCCTCCTCTTTCCCCCAAACAAATTTAATACTAAGGTAGTCCACTAGCCAATGGCTGAGATGGGAGCCTAACCAGTGCCTATAAACTATACTAGGCTATTCTACCAATTTGCCTGGAAGGTCTACAGAAAGAAGAAAGAAAAGCTATTACCCAATGTTAGTCCTGCCAAAGCAAAATTGTGGGAGAAGACATAAGGGGGAATATGGATTTATGGGTGATATAAAAAACTCATTTACAATGAGCTTACAACAATATCACCTCCTTCTCGCCTATATGGAATTGAGTAATACAATTTAGTAGACTCTTGTACAATTATCATACAACAAAATTACGTGACAGTAAAAGTCAACCCTTAGATTAGAACTTGTGAAAGAAAAAAATGTCAATCTAAATGACTGATTTTTACTGTCACATCATCTAGTTGTATAACAATTATACGGGAGTCTACTAAATAAAATTACTATGGAGAATTAAGTCATCGTTAACAGATGTTGGACCCCACAGTTTTGTAGGCAAGTTCTATTTCCTCTTCTGTCATCTCAAGTGTTTCATCACTGTCATATTCTGCTGCACTCTTGGTGGCTTTGGGTCTGCCATTCTTTTCATCAGTCTTAGGCTTTTTCTTCTTTGTAGAAGGACTATCATCCAAATTGCTAAGTTCCTTCTCATATACTCGTTTACAGGCCTTGGCTTGTCTGCAAAGATCCTCTGAGATTGAGGCTATATCATTTCCAGCGCCCCCAAGCTTTGCCAGCTCCTCAACCACGTGAGGGACAAAGTTCCACTGCTCAGTTATGTGCTGGATATCCTGGGACAACAAAGAAAAAGTTCAAGAATAATGTTGATGCAATTAGCCTATAACTAGCAATTATAGTAAGTTATTCTCCAAGAAGTGGTATAATTATCGAACTTCCAGTGTGTCTACACTATGGCAATCCACATAATCACTGCCCAGAACATATATATTTTTTTTGATAAGTAATATAGTAAATATCAAAAAAAGCGCAAAGTGCCTCTAAATACACAATAAAGTATATATAGGTAACCCAACCAAAGCCCAAACATAAAACACCCTAAAAACCGAAGAAAACCCAAAACTAAAACCTGTAGCAGCCCAGTAACAGCCCTAAAAATAAAGTATATATAGGTAACCCAACCAAAGCCCAAACATAAAACACCCTAAAAACCGAAGAAAACCCAAAACTAAAACCCGTAGCAGCCCAGTAAAAGCCCTAAAAACCCAAAGCCTCTACTGCAATATATTGCAATATGAGATATATTGTAATATAGATTCTTGTAATTTTCTCTTTCTTTAGGGGATCCTTGTGTTCTAAGCGGATTGTTAGCTACGCAAAGTAATTTTATTTAGTAGATTCCTGTATAACTGCCAAACAATTGGACGATGTAACAATAAAAATTAGCCCTTAGATGAACACTTAATTTTGTTATTCACTAGTGTTCATCCAAATGCCAATATTTACTATCACGTTATCTAGTTGTATGACAGTTGTACAAGAGTCCACTACATAGCATAATTCAGCTACACATCATCAACAATCAGCAGTGTGATTCTGAAATCCTTCACATCTCATGGTACTCGACTTTTAATTATCTTGTATTAAAAATAAGAAATAACCTATGAAAATATGGGATTCTAGGCAAACCATCCCATATATATGTGACAGCTTAAATGAAGCCAATCATGTGATAGAAAAGCTGCTAGACACACAAAATGTACTAATATGGGATTCCTAGTGAGATATGTTGAGTTTATACAACGCTCCTACTAAAAATCCGAGGAGTTTATTCTTCTGACATCTAGTTTACAGATGGGATTTGGGGTAGTTTTGCGGAAATGTTTCGTAAGACGAATGGTGGGACATTGAGATAGCAGATTTGGGTTCTTAAGGACAAAGCAAAGATTTCTAGCAGCAATTGTAAGAGAATGGCTTTGGCTACCATGGTCTCTACCATCTGGAGGGAGACCATACTTGCACATGTATAACGGAATGAAGATGCTGATGGCTTAGGTAAGGAGAATGAATGAGAGGTCAGAAAAAAAGGGTTTCATTTTTTATGTAAGTTGCAAATAATGCTCATAACAGGCTAAATATTGTTAATGAAGAACTGGTCGTTCTAAACTTGTCTCTGTACTTAAGAGTTTGTTGTTTTCCATAAGAATGCAATTTCCAGTTAGCTGATATAGTCTTGATTGCGAGTTTAGGGGTGTTCACTTCATCCATTTAACAGCCTTATCTTTTAGTTTAGTAATAAATTTGTTCATTCTGTTTATACTATTTCTTTGAAGGATAAATGCCATATATAAATATAAGTCCGTTACTTGACACAAAAAAAAATTTAAAAAACATTCAACCATGTGAAGCAATTGCAATACCTCTGTTCACTTCCTATGACATCAGCACTTACAATAATAATAATAATAATTGTCAAGATTAGAAGAGTGGTAAACTAAAGACCATATGTTGGAGAAAGCGAAATCAGTGATACTAATCAATAAACTAGGTTTACCGCGGTTAACTGCTACTTGCTTGTGTGCCAAGTATTTTCTCCAGTAAGATGTCTAAAAACAAATCAAACAAAACTGCCTACACATTTTAAAGGCCAAAATGCATTTCTATGAGAACAAATACCTGATTTTGTTCAAGAGAATCTATGGCATCTTGTAAACAAGTTAAGATCCCTTCAGCAGCTATTTTCCTTATCTCGCTTGGCTCTGGCTGTTAAAGGAAAAACTCGGATCAATTTACAGAAAATATATTGCAGGTTAAGTACACAATTAAGTAGGCAAGATATGAGATAGCACGCCTTCTAGCCTACCAATGCACTGCTAATTGCAACTAAGTCAAATATTTATTTGCATCATGGATATATATATATATATATATTAAAGATCTACAGCATTTTATGGTATACTTACTATTGATAATGAATATAAACTACAACTATAACATGTGTAAAACATGGAAGTTGAAGAAGTAAAGAAGCTCAACACAAATTGGAAGGTAAACCAATATTTGCAAACATAAATTAGGGTTCAGATTATTAAACCAGGAATGAAAATTACCAAATCAAGCCTAATAATTTACATCATAGGAGAGTCCAAACTATACCAATATGCCAATACACGTGAATGGATTTAATGAAAAGACAATGACAACAGAAACAAAATGCCGCATACCTTTTCATCTTGACTCTCTAGCCATGTGATGGTTCTACTCAAATCATCAACAGCCCACCTTTTGACTTTAGAAGGAGAAAAGCACTCTTTGGCAGTATTAGAAGCTTGGTGCTGCTTAATACAGCAACATGTGGGTGAATATAAAAAGATAAGCAATAGAATCAGCATAAAACGCTGTTTTATCCAATACTAGTCTTTGAACCCTTGAACGGTAGTATATAAAGAATGCCACAACAGTGAACAGGAAAAGGCAACAACAATTTACGCAAGTGAACATTGAATAAGAATTAACCTCTGAGGATGCAGGGGCAGTCAGCTTTAAATGCAATCCTCTTTCAACCAGCTTCTTAGATTTTCCAAGCGGTGGTGCCTTTTCATCTGCAAAGGCTCTATAAATTCAGAACACAAACTTATTATGCAGCCCAAAAAATAAAAAACTAAAAACCAAAAAGACCTCCAAGAAATCAAATGCTGCTATGATTGTTGTTCAGCAAATAAAGCACCAGACTTGCTTAAAGCATCTGTCTCAATTTAAATGATCCATCTATGGTAAATAAACCTATGGATATAACAATATCTGATCTTCATGCTATTTTTCTGATACAATAATTAGTACATATGGATCAACCCAAATACAACATTAATGAAAACCAATGTTCCAAAAAGTGAAAGGTTCTTTTTTCCTTTTTGCCCTGCAGCCCGCCGCGGGGGGGGGGGGGGAGAGGGGGCGGGGGGCCGGGGGGGTGTATAGTTTATAAGTAAACATAATTTATTAAAAAGAGAGGTATTGTGGTGATTAATCATTGCTGTATGTGTAAAACGGATGGGAAGTCTGTGGATCATCTTTTTCTTCATTGTGAGGTAGCGCGCAAGCTGTGGGAGGTTATTTTCTCCCGCTTCAATTTGTGTTGGGTTATGCCTAGAAGTGTCAAGGATTTGTTTGCCAGTTGGTGGTCGGGTGGGAGTTCTAGTTGTGCCGTGGTGTGGAAGATGGCTCCCCTTTGTCTTTTATGGTGCCTGTGGATGGAGAGAAATGCGAGATGCTTCGAGGATTTGTCAAGGACTCTTGAGGACCTTGTTCATTTCTTTTTGTACACTCTTTTCTCTTGGACTGCAGGCTGGCTTGCTCCTATTGTGATTAATTTTCCTGATTTCCTCTCTATGTTCTCTTCTTCTCTCTCTCCTGCTTAGTCGCTCTCTTGTATACTCCCTGTGTACTTGGGTTGCGCCCCTCTGCACTCTTTAATGCATTATTACTTATAAAAAAAAAAAAAATTTAATTAAAAACGCAACTCAAATACACATGAAGTATTCAGAAGAAACACCAAGAAGAAAAAAGCTCAAGGAAAACATGAAAACTAGAAATATTTGAGCAAGGGCAGTTGTCGAAAGGTAAAGAGTTTTAAAGAAAAAAGATCCTTTAGTTCCCCCATTGTCCGCTCACGATCTTCAAAACATTGATCATTTCTTTCCCTCCAAAGACACTACATAAGGCACAAAAGTCTTCCACATAGCAGCATTCCAAAGCCTACCACATTGCCCTATCCAGTAGGCGAAAAGGTCTATTACTCGACTATGCATAACCAAAGCCCTCTCTTGGCAGCTACCCAACAAAGCTTGTCTTCGCCACTCTATCTCAATATGAGGAAGTACAATAAATTAAAGGAGATAAAGAGATTCACCTCCTAATTATGAGCCGCTTTGAGAAAGTTACCATTCTACTGATGAGAGTCGCTTGAGAGCACCAAATGATCTCCCATAGAGGCATCCTTACATTGAGCCAAGCTGAACATGTTCAAAAAAGTTGCCTTGTGGGTTTGATCCCCACGCCAGACATCATGCCAGAATTAATTTTATAACCATCATCAACTTCAAATCTAGTATGACTAGAGAACTCTCCCGGTCCTTCTTGATATCCTTCCATAGCCCCACCATATATGACCTGTGAACCTCATTCGAACACCACCCACCCCACACACTACCATATTTAACATCCACCATCACCCTCCACAAAGCTTCTCTCTCATAAACATAACGCCAAAGCCACTTCCCCACAAAAGAGCTCAATTGAACAAAAGTAAATTACGAACCCCCAACCCTCCTTCTAAGATCAAAGAACACACCTTAGACCAGCTAACCAAATGGCATTTGAACTCTTCACCGATGCCACCCCACAAAATGTCATGTTGCAACTTCTCTATGCGGTTGGCAATACCAACAGGGAGGGGAAAAAATGACATGAAGTAAGTAGACAGATTAGATAAAGTACTTTTAATCAAAATAACCCTCCCACCTTTAAACAAATATATCCTCTTCCATTCAGCCAAACAACATTCTATCTTCTCAATAATACTATCCCATATAGATTTGGCTTTAAACGAAGCTCCCAGCAGAAGGCCTAGCTATGTCATTGGAAAAGAAGAAATCCTACAACCCAAGATGCTAGCCAGAACTTCCACATTAATGACATTGCCAACGGGGACCAACTCTAGTTTAGCCAGATTAAATTTCAAACCTAAAACTGCTTCAAAGCATAAGAACAAGCAACGCAAGTTACGAAGGTGATTTGGATTTACCCCACCAAAAATCAAAGTATTGTTTGCAAACAAAAGGTGGGAAATGTAGAAGGCACCATCATGCTTAGATCCCACTTAAAAGCCTAATAATAGACTCTTGTTTGCTAAAGCAGAAACCATTCTACTTAACGCCTCCATAACAACAAACAGTAAGGGGGACAAAGGGGTTCCCTATCTCAAGCCACAAGAACTACTAAAGAAACCTATTGGAATGCCGTTGACCAAAACAAAAAAGAAAACTGAGGAAATACAATGCGCTATCCACTTACAACATTTCTCCCCAAAACCGCATCTTCTCAGCATATACAACAAAAATTCCCAATTAACACAATCATAGGCCTTTTCAATATCTAGCTTGCACAACACACCTAGCTCCCCAAATCTAATCCTACTATCAAGACACTCATTGGCAATGAGAGCAACCTACCCTTGATGAGAGCATTTTGAGGCTTGGAAATGATCCTCTTGACTACCATTTTCATTTTCAACCTGTTAGCTAGGACTTTGGCAACAATTTTGTAAACTCCACCCACCAAACTAATAGGTCGAAAGTCTTTAATATCAACGACCCCAGGTTTCTTCTAAATAAGAGTCATTTCTTTCAAACTAAGAGTAATGGAGATTGCATTGAAGCTTTTTTCAAAACATGCCTCTAGTGTGGAAATCATGGAAAACATTCATGATATCTACCTTAAGAACATCCCAAAAAGCTTGGACGAATGCCATAGAAAAACTGTCATGACCCGAAGCCTGATTACTATTCTAGGTTACCACCACCTCAAAGACCTCTTCTTCCTCAAAAGCTCACTCAAACCATCTGGCTTCATCCTCCCCAATGGTATGAAAAGTAGACCATCCAATCTAGGCCTCCAACTATGATGTTCGGTAAACAAGCTATCATAGTATTGCACGTTGTGTTCTCTTATCTCAGACTGATCCGAGGAGACAATACCTATTCCTCCTATTCAAGTTGGCCACTCGATTGAAGAACTTTGTGCACTAGCCACCCTCCCTTAACTACAACGCCCTTGATTATTGCCTCTAACTCACCTTCTCCAAGAGAGTTAACCTCTCCAAATCATTAATCACAATAGCCTTCCTCAATTTCTCCTCCTCACTTAAAACTCTCCCTTCTTCCAAACCATTAGGAACCCATAAATCCTCCAAAAGAAGTTTTTTCTCTCTCTCTATGTTGCCAAACAACTCCTCTTTCCAAACTCTTAAATTAGCTTTCAAAGCCTTAAGTTTGCGAGCCAAAATGTAGGATAACCTTGAAAGTGATAAAAGGTCCACCACTGTCTCACCCTATCAACAAAACCCTGTGATTTTAACCACATGTTCTCAAACTTAAAAATACCTTCTACCTCTAAGAAGACCACCACAATAAAAAAAGGATAGGGAAATGATTCAAATACAGTCTAGGCAACCTCTTTTGAGTCAAACCATACTAACCGTATACGACAGTCTTTTTAATTCTCTTATTCCTTTGTTGGCTGAACTGGTCTAATAAAGTGACAAGTGTTCCTAAAGCATGTAAGAAGCACATGTTTTTTTATTATTGCTATTAAAATAACATGTGAAAAGCACATGCTATTAAAAATACATATGTTTCTCACATGATAAGAGACGCATGTCACTTTATTAGACTGATTTCTATGAAACATCAAGTTTGAATGTGGCATACAATTTCTATCTACATAATTCCCAACTTGTCCAATCAAAGAAACAGAATCTCTATCACCCAACAGATTGGCAACGCCCTCTCTAGAATCCAAGCATTTTCCTTGCCCTTATTCGACAAACACAACTCCCCACTCACATTAAGACCCCCCCCGCGGGGCAAAAACTGCTTTGACAGTGAAGACAAAGGAGATATATTCAAAGCCAACGAAAAGGATACCTCATTACCTAATCTTAGAAGGGGCGATAATAGAGTCAAACTCTAAAACCTCATTTTATGTCACCGCACCCCCGAAATCCACAAGAACATCATCGACAACCAACCTAACATCAGAGTCTAAATTGTTGCTCTCACCTGAGAAGCTTCCCAAACAAGGAGCAGCGACAAATCCCACTACAGGAGGCCATTGCCCATTCAGAGGAAACAAAGGATACCTCATTGTCTAAATGATCCTTAGAAGGGGCGATAATAGAGTCAAACTCTAAAACCTCATTTTATGTCACCGCACCCCTCCAAATCCACAAGAACATCATCGACAACCAACCTAACATCAAAGTCTAAACTGTTGCCCTCACCCGAGAAGCTTCCCAAACAAGGAGTAGCGACAAATCCCACTACAGGAGCAGCGACAAATGTGCCAGCCTTCCAAGATTTCACAAAATCCTTTGACCTACCTCCACGAATCAAAGCCTCCACAGTCTTTGACAACCATGCCATAGTCGCCTTTCCTAGCTATACAACATGAGAGAGACCCCTACTCCTTTCAACAATTCTTAACGCCGAACACCCTTCCTCTGTCGAGGGCACAAACATCTTGGCTTCTACGAAAAAAGACCTTGAAAGCTCCATCACACAACAAACATAGATAAAACTATTGACACTGTAGTAATTAGCGACCCAACACACGATAGGAGACATCAACACGCGTTGATAGGAGAGATTGAGAGAAATGCATTAAGTGAAAAAGTAATATAAGATACGTGCATCATGTTGAAAAAAATAATTGAAAATTGATAAAAGAAAAAAGCAAGCATGCATTACATATGTCCGGTGAATCACAAGAAAATAATCTTACCTTCACTTCCATAAGAAATTTTGCTTCTCCGCCACGAGTTGCCAAGATGCATGAGGAAACTCTCAATGTCAACAAGCTTCTTCTGTGTATAACACTCAGATATCCACTCCTAAGGCAAGAAGCTAGATATCATCAGATTATCTATAAAACTCATTCAACATTCATTAAATAAATGCAACAACATCAAATTTGAGCATGATAAAACTCAAAATCTTATCAGTTGAATGCCATTGGACTTGAGGCAATATCCTACCTCAAAGGTAATCAACTTAGCCTTTTCGTCAATGATAAAATATATTCATATAGGGCTGGTAAATGAATAGAGCTACTCATGAACATACTCGGGCTTGGCTTGAGCTTGACTTGATTATTAAATGAGTCGTTCATGAACGCGAAAGATTATTAAACGATACATTCTCGTATAAACTCAGCTCGGCTTGGTTAACGTTCGTGAACAAACTCATATAAGGCTCAACTAGTATATATATATATATATTACAAATCTTAGGAATTAATATCACTAAATCACGAATCTGCCTAATGCTAAAGAAAACATACTAGACCCTTGTTATTTAACTAAATTACTTTATTTTTTTTAACTAGACTCTTCCCAAGATTCACTAGTACTTCATTTATCTTCCCAATACTAATTATGACTTCTCTCCTTTCAGTATTGACCTCACACTACCTAATGCTCTCAATTCTCACACAACACAATTCTTCTTTCTCACAAACATCACATTTTTCTTCTATCTTCGCAACCTTATTCTTCCTTTTTTCTTCTATTTTCTTTCTTACTTTTGTCTGCTTTCTGCAACCTTCCATTTTCATGAAACTTCATAAATGGCTGACAGTTTTCGGGGCTAGCGTTGCCACCATGCGGTGGTCTCCAGCTATGGTGGATGTCAGGAGAGCCGGCCCTCGTGGCTGCCAACTTTTGGTGGTGGATTTCCCTTTTGTTTTTATTTTGTTTGGTTGTTTTCTTGTTGATTTTCTTGGAGTTGGTTTGAGGTCTGAAAATTGGAGAGAAGTTCGGTGATTTTGGGGTTCATGGCCGATTAGGAGAGAGATTGCTGGCTGGCTTTCGGTTGACGGGAAGCTGGGGTACTAATTCGGCCAGATGGAAAGTACTCGAGATTGAGCTTGCACAAGGTTTACCCCCTGGTGAGCCGAGCTCAAGCCCAGTTTCTCGGCTTGTCACGAGCTCGAGCTCAAGTAAAACTTAAACGAGAAGAGTTTCTTGATCAAGCACTACTCGCTCAAACTCGACTCATTAACAACCCTATATCCATAGTATGGAATCTTTTTTTTTTTGTGTGTGTATAATTTTATCTTTTATTTTTCTTCTCTTCTCTTTTTTCTTTTTCCCCTTTTTGGTTTCCTTTCTAGGAAGTTATTTATGTACACAACTATTTACTTATTAAAGAGCTCGTTTAGAAACTCTTACTTATTGTAATAAAATTTAGAATTGAGTGAGAATGTGGGAAACATAACATTTCTTTTATAAGTAATTGATTATCATTAAAATCAAAGGGCACAACCAAGTACACGGGACATATACAAGAGAAATATATAACCAGAAAAAGAAAAAAGAGCAAAAATGTCATGAAAAATAGAATTATGAGAACAATCATAGGTAGTCATCCAATGGAACAGGGTATTAAAGAAGAAGGCCCTCAACTCCATCATCGTCCTCTCACTGTTTTTGAAGCTTCAGTCATTTCTTTCTCTCCAAATATAGCACATCAAGCAAAGCGGAATCATCCTCCAAATAGCTTCGCTTTGAGTACTACCAAACTACCCTCTCAAACAAGCGAAGAGATCTCTCACTCGACAAGGCATGTCCCAAACTAAACCGAAGAAGCCAAAGATAAGAGTCCCATAAGGCACTAGCTGTTTCGCAATGGAGTAGAAGATGGTCAACGGTTTCCCCACTCTTCTTACACAAGCAACACCAATCTACCACAATGTTATGCCGCTTCCTCAAATTATTCAAAGTGAGGATCTTACCTAAAGTGGCCAACTAAGCAAAGAAAGTCACTCTCAAAGGGGCTGCCTTACTCCACCAAATACACCTCTAAGGGAAAGGAGTGTTGTCATGGGGGATCAAAACATTATAGAACAATCTTACGTCAAACAACCCTTTTTTAGAGGGGTTCCAACAAAGCTTGTCCATACTGCCCTTTTTCAAACTAATGGAATACAACTGATCGAAGAATGAAGTAAAGAATTCCAACTCTCAATCATGCACCGTTCTCACAAATAAACTCCATTGAGGAGAGACATTAAGAAACTGAAGATGATCTGCCATGGAAGCTTCCCTCAAGCAAGCAATGCTACTCCGAAAATGCTTGCTTAAGGGGGGAGCAACCCACACCACACATCATGCCATGGAGCCTTCACCCACTTCAAATCTAGTAAACCTAGAGAAAACTCCTCTCAACGTCTCCTAATGAATTCCCAAAGACCCACCCTATAAGTCGCATCGACTTCATTAGAGCACCACCCACCCTACTGACTCCCATATTTAAGGTCCACTACCAATATTCACAAAGCCTCTCTCTCATAAGCAAAACACCACAATCACTTACCCATAAAAGTTCGGTTGAACATGAGCAACTTTCCCTCTCAGAAATGAGAGAACACACCTTACACCAGCTTACCTAATTAAATTTAACCTCATCACCCATACCTTCCCACAAGAAATCCTGTTGTAACTTCTCAATAACTTACCAAATGAAAAGCGGAAGAAAAAAATAAAAAAAAAAAAAAAAAAAAGGAAAAATAGGCACAAATAAACCACTCACAGAATAAAAAAAAGGATCTAAAGCTCTCAAAATCATGATCGTGGATTCCAAAATGGCATGATGGACCCACTAACGTATCCACTTTCAAATCCCCCAATCTGGAATCAACAAAAAAGAATAAAAGAACAATCAATCTCAGAACTGTGTCATGTATCTCAGGATGGGATGCACCATTGCACCACTGGCAGATAAAAGCCAAGTCCCTAAGCACCACTAGTGTAGTCAACACACCATACCAAATGCTAGGAAAGAAAGTAAAACCTTATGTCATTTTAGAGATCTTACATCTCCCCTCAGCCTGCACTGTCTTCAACCCCACAGTATCCATGCAACCAGGAATAACAAGAGAGCGATAAATCTTATACTAGCTTTAAATGACTCCAATAGAAGGAAATGACCAAAAGCTTATTAAGACTATTGCTAACCACATAAGAAACTAATGCGGCACCTTGATTTTTATATTGGAACTCTCTTGCCAGCAAGTCCATTTTAATGCTTTCCTGTATTGAATAATTCTCTCATGCCCATACTGAACTAAAAGAGCCTAGGGTATGTAACTCTCACATAACCAAGTTGAATCTATTGACAGCCAATATTAACCCCATGAAAGGCAAACTTAGAATCCATCCCAAGGAAAGATGATATTGCAGCAGAAATAGCCAATTGAATATAGCCAGGTAAAAAATGGGATACCACATTATTAATTCAAACTATAATGGAGGAAGAATTGATGTGCTGACAAAATCACTTTTCTACAATAATCACAAGAATATCTCTCCTTATATTTTCTATGCTTTTTGAGCATGGTACATGTATTAAGCATTATAAAGTTCACAGCCCAAGACAAGGGGACCATTCAATGCTAAATGAGCTTTATAGGAGGGAACTTTTTAGGGGTAATCTAAATGGAGAGATACAAAGAAATGTAAATAACAAATGACATGTACTACAAAGGATAAAAGGCGTTATCAATGTATAACCCATCAGAGGAACTAACTCCATAATATCATCAAGATGGGAGAGAAAAATATTCCAATCAACTCCATTATGGGACTGGATGACAAAATCATCTAAAAAGCATCAAGGAAGCAACTGAAAACTACACCCAAGAGAAAGATTAACAAATCAAATTGCCATCACAGAAAATCTGAAAATAGGCAAGAAACACAAGGTAAACGAGACAAACTCCCAATCAGGAATGAAGGTACGAATTTAGATGGAGGCAGGGCTGCACTAGGAGTTTTTTTCTTTTTTTTTTGGGGGGGGGGGGGGGGGGGGGTGGGGGGGGTGGGGGGCACCATAATAAAATGACAAAGAGCCTATAAAATAACAAATAAAAAAAATTCCCAAATTTTTGGGCTTCCAACAACCTTAGTTTCTCTTATACATGGATTTGATGGCTGCTTGTTATTTTTATTCTAGAGTGCCTGCTAAAAATTTTTTATTTGGAAACAAATAAAGGTAAACAACCCCAGCAAATTTACAAAAGAACTTACTCAATAGAAATCACTCTACTCTTCATTAGTCAGGATCTAGGATCCTAAACTTCCCTGCTCGTTGTTTTAAGTTGGTGAAAGGTTGTTAAATGCTTCTGTCTCTCACTATCATAAATAATGTCATAAAGAAGTATATCATGATAGTGAGAGACAGAAGCATTTAACAACCTTTCATCAACTTAAAACAACAACAAGAAGCAAGGAAGTTTAGGCCTCCTAGAATGCTTAGAAATACAAAGCAGCAGAAAATACAAAAACTAACAAGTGTATGAAGAACCATATTGTCTCCTCACAGACCTTGCTTGTCTTCAGTTTTAAAGTCCCAAATAATTACAATGAATTCCATCTCACTTTCAACAAATTTCACATAAATTTATAAACAGGTCATAATATCTCAACAGAAAGAGAGACACCTTTGAAACAATGGTCCCACAATCTGACTCAACTTGCCGAAACTTTGGCGTGTTGGGAAATGCACAAACCAAGAGAGTGCAATCTGAGCTCCAGTCAGGCCGATATTCTGCTCCCATTTCCAGTGCTTGTGATCGCAAAATGCCGCGCTCGGGATTAACAAACCCTGACAACACAAACACTACCCCTTCCTGCCCATATAAACGAGTAACATTAGCTCAATCCTGACAGCTCAAATGACACACCAAACCAAGCAAAATGAAAATCCCATTTTACAGTAATTTAGTACCAGAAGTTTGGATAAGTTTGACGTGCCAATGTGTCCTTTACCACGCCCTTTGGCTTGCTTAGGCTTCTCACCTTCATTACTTTCCTCACCCTCACCATCCCCAGTCGGTTTCTTTCCACTAGATTTATCGTCATTCTCTCTTGAACTCATCCATGAAGGAAGGTTTCTCGTACTACCACCACCCGTGCTTTTCTTTGTATCAGACATATCAAAGACCACGAGATCTCTCAAACTATTCAAAAAAAAAAAAAAAACTACACTGAAGATGGCACAACTAGGCTAATAGAAACACACGGTTCCAATTACACATAACCCCATGTGAGTAAAACTTGTTGTAACCTGCACGGAGAATGGAAAAATTTATAATTCTAGTTACAAGTTACAACTGATGGCATAAAAAATCATTTCCATCAAAGGGAATATAGAAATTTGCAAGATAGTTCCAGTTTGTTCAATACTCTGCTGAATAATGCATCAAATGTCAAACTTTATCTTATACGAACATACCAACAAGTCTGTATGCCCATAATCATAAGCCCATAGACAATGGTATCAGATTGCACCCAGAAAGAAAAAAAACAAAAACAAAAAAACAAAAAGGACCTATGGGATCAAATTGGTTCCTCTTGAACAAGTGAGCATTTCATGCAAATACTTCAGAGCATGCAAGAAAAGGGCACAAATTGAGAGTGATGGGAAATTACCTCTTCGCTTGATTTCTCCTTGCCGGGCCGTACCAAAGGGGTTCTCCGTTATGGGTCTTGCGCTTTTGCTCTAGGCTTTGCCTTTTCACTTCTCACTGCCACCACCAGCGTTTGGCTTTGGCATAGGCTCTTTTGCAACATGGTTTTTCTGTTTATGATTCTTAATTTACTTGGCCTTCCAGCAATCAGGTGGACGTGCCAGAGTGGTTATTGGGCATGACTAGAAATCATGTGGGGTTTCCCCGCGTAGGTTCGAATCCTACCGTCCACGAGCTTTTACTTTTATATCTAACACTAGTGGATTGCCACGTTCACCCAACTTTAAAAAAAAAAAAAAAAAAATTGAAAAGGATGTGCGTGTTTTCCCCAAAGCCATTCCCCTCCCCCCACACATTTCGTAATTCATTTCCCCCCAAAATTTTCCCCAAACCCATTCTCCCCCACCGGCACCGTGCGCCCCTTCTCTCCACCGCGCGTTTCCCCGCCGTGCACTGAACTTGTGCGTGTTTTCCCCAAAACTCGTGTGAGAGCTCTCCCTCTCTCACGCCTTTCTCTCTTTCTCTCTCACGAGTTTCTGTACGTCTTTGCAAAAAAAGGAAGGGATTACGAAACAAAGGATGTGGTCTGAGGTAATTCTCTCTCACTCTCTCTTCCCTTGTTGTGATTTTTTGTATGGGTTCTTGAAGATATGAGGTTTTGTAGAGATGCTTGGGATGGGTTATTACAAATTGATGTCTCGTGGTGACTGGTCTTTAGTGCATTTCTTGTTTGGTTGCTGAGAAATTGAAGGAAAAGAAAAGGCTTGTTCAGTGACTCTATCGAAAATCAAAATATTTGTGTAGGTTTTCAAAGTTTCTGCAGTTTGAAATTAGTTGATTTGAGTGGCCTGGGAGGTTGTGATCGATAGGTTGCTTAATCATGGATTATTTGTTTGTTTGCTTTTAAGGATTTAAAGTTTTAGTTTGTACATTACCGTTAATGTGTGCTAAAGTAGGAGTGGATCCCTTGGCCTCCAACAAGGGATTTTGGGCGGTGCTCTTGGGGATTGGTGACTTCTACTATGAACATGGTTATTCAGCTTCTTGATCTTATGATAAAAGTTTTCAAATGTCTCGAATGTTGTTAATTTACAATCATGGAGCAATCATATTAGGTGTTTCCAAAGTGTTTTAGATTAATGCCTAATCGTGGGCTAGGAGTGAGTGAGGGAGCAAGCCTATGTGCCCCTTTTTATCCCATACTGAGAAATTGTTAATGAACATGCATTGAGAGAGAGATGCAAATATAACCATTTTTTCCTAGGCTGGGAAATAGACTATTTGGAATTCTGGGTTATAATCATTACTTGGATTTTATCAATTGAATTGCCATGGGGCTTCCAAATTAAGGTTCTAATGTCTCGACATTATATATATAAATACTGGATATGGAATATAGTTAGTTATGAGCTCCATTTTTTATTCTTATATGTATTTTACCTACTTCAGTATACTGTTTTTTTCCATGTAGTTCTTTGGTTGAGCCTCTGATATATGTTTTTTACTACTGAAATTGTAATATTGTTGTCATAAAGTTGGATTTGTTGTTTGAAGCAGGGGCACTTTACACATGTCTAAGATTTATTTGATAGTGGTGGATACACGAAGTGGTTTTGCCTTAGAAGAATTCATCATTATACAAAAATAAAGTTGGACTTGTTGACCCAGAACATAAAGTTGGGTTTGTTGACTGTGTACCCACGCTCTCTCTCTCTCTCTCTGTGTGTCATTTCTGCTGTTTGTCCGGTTCCTCTTCCAACCCAGACACGAAAATGGTAGCCGAACCCCGGAGCTCTGATCCGGTGGATCCGCTTTCGGCCTACTCGGGTCTCGCCCTCTTCCCCAGGACCTTCGGGGTCGCACCCGACCTGTCGAAGCCGTACGACCCTGACACCGACCTTGACGCCATCCACAACCACCTCAAGTCCTTGGTACTCTCTCTCACACTTAGTCACCTCTCTCTCTGTGATTAATTTCTTCTAATCGAACTTAATTTGTAGGGTTTTGTTCAGTTCACGAGTTTAAACTTTAGTCATTGACTTTATTCTCTGTTGAGTTGCTCAGAAAATTTAGGGTGAGAAAATATGCTGGCAGTTTGGGATTTGGTTTTGATTTTATTGATTTTGGTGTGACTAGTTTTATTTTGGGATTTTGTAAGTTGTATTTTCGAGTTGAATAAAGGAAATGCTTCTTTGGTAAGAAAATGGAGTGGAAAAAATTAGGATATGTACTAACTTTGACACTAACGCAACTCCTTTAGTTTTAGTTTTCTTCAAATTCTAAGACGTGTAATCTTTTTACAGAGCATAATTTTCGAGAAGAATGTACCAAAATGAAAGAGAGTGAGCTTGTGAAACTTTGAGTTTGTTTGTTTGTTCCTTTCTTAATTATTTGCAATTTGAGAAAGCTAGAAACTGTATAAGTCAAGTCAAGAGAGGCTATTTAGGTCAGTTAAGTTGAGCTCTTCGTTGAAGAAGTTGAATGGTTAAGACTCACAGTTTCATTTTTCTTTCTGCTTTTTAGTTTTTCTTCAGT
This sequence comes from Corylus avellana, assembly GCF_965113065.1. Lineage (NCBI taxonomy): Eukaryota > Viridiplantae > Streptophyta > Magnoliopsida > Fagales > Betulaceae > Corylus > Corylus avellana. The sequence continues at coordinate 19,269,714 of NC_142495.1, read as the reverse complement.
CAAATAAGAATTATGCAAGTTTTATGATCGATTAAACAAAGGATCATCATTGTTATTTTGTTATGGTGTGGAATCAAATTTTTGGTTTCTCTATTGAGTATATTGCAAATTTCAAGTTCTGTATGAGACAAAATTATGCCCATTGGAGCGAGGGCCTTCATCAGCTTTCAGTCTGACTTGGAAATTGAATCTTTCTTGCCATTCAAAGTAGTAAGTTGTAAGAGCATTGCTACTTTCCTGCAACATTCAGCATTCTCATTCACACCAAAATACAGACCATATTGTTGGTTCAAAGGGAGAAACTCAGCTGAACGTAGTGGTATCAGGCTCTCCTAAGTAGAAGTTTTAGTTTTGTAAGATCTAGAAAATTGAAGAGTGCTGGATTAGGATAAACTCAAATTCCCTTCCCCCCCCCCCCCCTTTGCTTAGAGTCTCCTTCCATAGAAGGGAGAATTCAACGATGGATATCCTAATCAAATACCCACAAATTCAAATCAGGTTTATTTCAGGGTAACATGTGTTGTTTTTTAGGATGATGTGGCATACATCAGTTTAATCATGCAAAAGTGGTCATATTTCATGGTTTTCCTGCACTTTCAGGCCTTACAATGTCCTATTAAATTTCTGGAGGAGGCGAAAATGGTTCTAGATGGTAGTTCAGAACTTGCAAACTACTCGGCAATTAAAGAGAAAAACGTTGGTGCTGTAGAGGATAAGGAAAGTCTCCAAGCAAGAAGGCCAGCATTGGGCCGTAAGCGGGCTCGTTTCTTTTTAAAGTCTAATTTGATGTAAGCTTATCGTTGATGCATTTTTATTTTTAAAGTAAAGAAGTGGTTACTTTTACTGAGATTTATCAATTGAAGTAAGTCATCTTCATTACATAGTCAACCTACTGAGAGCTTGGAACCAAGTTTGGACATTGAACAACTAAAAGACCCGGAGGAATTCTTCTTGGCCTATGAACGGCTTGAAAGTAAGTTACAGTCCCTTTGTCTTCTGGAATCCATGCTGCAATCATTTTGGTAAGACTTGTTTTGCTGTGTGATTGGTGCTTAGATGCCAAAAGAGAATTACAGAAGCAGATTGGTGGTGTTTCATTGGATTTAAATGAGCATAACCCATCCAAAACTGCACGACAACGTCGACCAGGGATTCTAGGGTATGATCTTCATTTTGTATTATCTATCCCCCATTATGCTGTTTATCTTATTTCATGTTTTTCGGTCATGTGGACTAACCTTGTTATTTTGATCCAGGCGGTCAGTTAGATACAAGCATCGCTATTCATCAGTGATTTCTGAAAATAATGAGAATATTTTATCTTCTCAAGAGACATTTGATTCAGGCATTGTCAGCCCAACTAATGACATCTCACAACGCAAAACTGATCATGATTTAGCATCAAAGGAGAGGTATATAGCTGGTAAGTGGAAACTATAGAAGAATAAAGATTAATCAATCAATTCTAAAGAGATGTCCTTTTGCTATCTCTTAGCTCTTATTTTTCACTCAATACCATTATCCATTTTTCTTTTTGCTGTTTTTTCCCCCTTAATAGATATCTGATATCATGATTAATTGCATGCTAAATAGGTTCAATGGACAATTCAGAGAACAAGGTTAGTGAAATCTTAGATGAATTGCTATCTGGCAATTTTGAAGATCTGGAAGGGGATAGAGCAGTCAGTATTTTACAGAAGCGCTTGCAGATCAAACCCATTGATTTGGGGAAGTTAAACCTTCAAGAATTGCGAGATATCCAAAAGATTGATTTGAAATCTTCAAGACGAAACATGCCAAGGCCTCGGAAAGCTTTAGCGGACATTGATAATATGTTAAAAGGGATTAGTAGTAAATCACATGTGAAGCTCATACCTGAGGCAAAAAGCTCTTTTCATCATATATCTTCACCCACACCCTCATCAAGTCTTTCTGCTTCATTATCTGTGTTACAGAGGCAAATTTTGAGTTCAAAGTCATCAAGTGATCCATTTCCGAATCCTGATTTTGGCCACTCACCTACAAAAAATTCTTCTTCAACTGAATGCACGTTGAAAGAGTCTGACCTGGATCATACAGGGATGCAGTTGAGCAATTGTGATGAGTTGAAGTCACCCTTAGTTGAGGAAGATAACATTGATAATCTGTTAAACGGGGTTAGCAGTAAAACACTTGTGAATCTCATACAAGAGGCAAAAAGCCCTTTTCATCATATAGCTTCACCAACACCCCCAAGAAGTCCTCTTGCTTCATTATCTTTGTTACAGAGGCAAATTTTGCGGTCAAAGCCATCAAATGATCCATTTTCAATTCCTGATTTTGGCCACTCACCAGCAAAAAATTCTTCCCCGATTGAATGCATGCTGAAAGAGTCTGACTTGGATCATATAGGAATGCAGCTAAGCAATTGTAATGAGTTGAAATCACCCTTAGTTGGGGAAGATGACACTGCAATTGCTGAGATAGATTCACAAGATGTGGCTATTGAAGATGTTACTTGTACATCTGAAGCAATTGTGCATGATAATTCCAGTAAACTTTCTTTTCGTGTTGATGTTGGCTCAAGTGGAACTCATGTTGACATGGAGGACAATCTTGGAGGCATTATGGATATTGAAGTTATAGATGAGCAATTAAGTAGGCATGATGCTGATATTGATGCCCAGGAAATTGGATCCAATAAATTGGAGGACAAGGTGAATCTTCCTTTGGTTTGTTTATATTTAATTGTTTACTAGAGTTGTATGACTTTTGAATTTGAATGTTATGTTTGATACTGACACAATTCAGGTAGAAGACATGCTACAGGAACCAGTGGAGGCAGTGGCTTCTCTAGAATGTAGTGTTAACATGGTGGACGCAACTGGGGAAAATTCGAACTACATTCAGACTCCATTGGGTATGATCTTATTTGCCTACCTGTGCATCATAAGAAGTACTTGCTTGATCCTGATGATTAAATGTCGGATTTTGAGTAGAATTCATATCAGTTTATCTACCAATGGCTACATGGAGTTAATTGGTCATTTTTTGGTTCTGAAAAATGAAAATAAAACATCCTGTAGACTAGTTAGAAGCAATGCAATGAATATCTAAGCTAGATAAACTGACTCCCTACTATTTTGAGAGTCTCATGCTTGGCCTCTTTAAACAATTTCATGTCAAATCCTTGCCGAATCTATGGTAAATGGGTTTCTGTGTTTCATGGTTTGCCTTGCATGTCACCGACTTCAAGTCTAATAATTTAATTAGTGGTTACTAACTTGACTTACCTTTAGATGGTCAAAGTGGTTGGTTGTTTAATCCAAATTATGCATTACAAATTCATGTTGGTTATATCTGTACATATAATCAACCAGTTCAACCAAGTTGAGGTCAATGGAAACTGCTAATAGGTACCTAATGAATTATCATTGAACTATTTTATATCTAAAAAATAAGTTTTTTTTTGTGATTACATTCTCATACATGATGAACTTTCATCTGAAGTTTTAATAATTGTACATTAGGAGTGAAGATTATGCTTTAGATGGTTTCAACTTAGTGTATTTGGTGAATTTTCTTATTTTCTCCATCAGATCAATCAAATCCTGCTGTGGTTGAAGACCATGCAGTGCATGGACTCTCCCAATCCCCAGATAATGTCCCAGAACAGAATATAGAGGTTACTATCTTTCCCTTATTGTCCTTTTCATTCATGCTTTCGTTTTATTTGCTGCTTGTCATCAATAAGTTGAGAGTGTTTGCCATATCTGGCTTGCATATGTCATTAATAAGTCCTAGCTGGCTTTTTTTTTAAAAAAAAGGAAATAGAGCAATTAAGAATTTGCAATGCTGTATGAAAAATGGCTTTCCTATGGCTGAATGTGACTAAAAGACTGTATGTTGCTTATAATTTTTAATCCCTTGGTGGTAGGACTTGATATACTTGAATTGGGGTGATGTGTATGTGATGCTTTGATGGCTGAAAGTATTTTGGCTACCAATATGTGCAAGGATGAAATGGACATGGGACGCTGAGTGTTATTTATTCATATGTTCCTGGTAATGGCCAAGGGATTGTACAAATATGCACATAGAAGATATTGTTAGGATGTTTGTTACCTTATGAACATTAGATCCTCTAACCTCTGTGTTTACTCTCTGAGTCCAGATAATTTCAATTAATTTATAAATTAAATTTTGTGTTTTTTATGTACGAAAAGAGTTCAATGCTTTATGATGCCTAAATCTAGATGTTTGTTTCTCATGTATATTTCTTATGTAATATGTTTACTTCCCAGTGTCTAATCTTTGATTATTATTATTATTATTATTTTTTTTAATTTTTCTGGGCATTATTTGTGGCCTACACACCCCAAACCCCATCATGTTCCCTTTTGGTTTGTGGCCTAGGGGCTCCCTTTGGCGTTTTTCAGTTAACTGTTCTACATATCCAATGAATGATTTGCTTTGTGATGGTTAGTTCCGCTTTTAGTATGTGGTTATGATTGAACTTTGTTTTTATTTTCTCGTGAAACAGAAAAACCAGGAAAGTATCGAGGTGTCATTGAATGCGCAAATCAATGCAAAATCACGTCTGCACAGAGAGCGCAAGAGTAAAGAACGTTCTCACAGGCAAAGCCTTGCAGGTGTCCATTTATAACAATCTCAACCATGTTAACTAGGACTTTTTTGGTTGTTTTGTTGGAATAACCGGTTGTTGTCTTTCTAGGAGCTGGTTTATTGTGGAAATCTGGGGTAAGACGAAGCACCAGGATCAAGACAAGACCTTTGGAGTATTGGAAAGGAGAAAGGTTACTATATGGTCGCATCCACCAGAGTGAGTATTCTCTTGTGTGGACTTTTTTAGATAAGGGATTTACTGTGTTATGACACCTTCTCATATTGATCCTTGAACTTAAAATTAATAAGTAGTCAAACTGCTTTCTGGTTCCATTTCTATATCTTGGGAGATATGCATTAAGTTTGTCTAACACTAAGTTGAGGTTTTATCAGAATAAAATTGTGGCATTGGCAACCATAAATCTTTGCCAGTTTATGAGTTGGGAGTACAAAATAAAAGATCGTTGCAGCAAAGCTTTTGTGTTGTTATCATTGGTCTAGTTCTATTTTCTTGCACTAATTGCAAGAAGGTATAGTGTTTTACCAATTTCTGGAGACATGTATCCTGAATATTGAAGTAAATTTAGAATGAACCTTTTGCTTACTGATATGAATAATGCTCATAGTTTACTGTTTTCAATTTTACATAGAATCAAGCGTTTGAAAAAGGTGGAATGGAAATTTTATGTGATAATTGCTTTCCTTATCATAATATATGTTTGTGTGGTAGGAATTTTCATAAATAATCACCACCTGTGTGGCTGTGTGTGTGATAAGTCATTTGTACACTGCTTTAGTCACTAACTCGTCCATATTATGTATGTTTGGTGACCTAAGCATTTGTTGACTAAAGTTTTTAAATTGTGTTTGAGCCAATGAATTCTTAGTGGCATCTGACAATGGAAGAATGGTTGGAGGTTGCGGACCTGTGGTAATGAGTTTAAGATCCATCACCCACTTATTCATAAAAAAAGGAAAAAGAAAAGAGTTTTTCATTGTGTTTAAAGAGTTTTTGGATTTAAACAATTTGTTTGGAGCAGCTAAATGTGAGGCAACAAAATTTGTTTAACTAATTCTTTTTTATATCCCTTTCCATCGATACCCAACTGTTATGACTTGGTACAAAAATTTAAGAATAGTTTTGCTGTATTATACTTTTTGCAGGTTTGACAACAGTTATTGGGTTGAAGTATGTTTCTCCAACAAAGGGTGACGATGGAAAACCTGCTCTCAGGGTGAAATCTTACGTCTCGGATGAATACAAAGAGCTTGTCGAACTTGCAGCTCTACATTGAGATGATTGAAATATGAAGAAATATTTGGTACCCCATCAAGTTTTCTTATATCTTGTCTCCTGATACCCTTTTTATCTACTTGTCTCGGATATGTGGAAAGAAGGCTTGTCTGTAACTAGTTACAGTTCTAACGGTGGTAAATGGTCATTTACTTGTTGTGGATAATTAGCTTCTATGCCAAAATTTCATCAGTATATGTAAGGTGATTGAGTTATTGCATATGTTCATGGTGTTCTTCTTGATTTTCCCCTCCCCCCAAGAAAATGTCATAGGATTGGACTTATTTTCAGCAAATAACTCATTTGAAGATTTGGAATTGAAGAAGTCATTTGGATCAGGAAAAAAAGGTGTAATTTTCAAAGCCTGCATAACTTATTTGATGGTAACTTTTGGTTAGGGTTTGAATTTTTGTTGGCGGTTGCTTTTATATGTATATAAAAAAATAAAATTCTAGATGGTGTTTTTGTCGCTCCAGGTGGCTTTGACCTTTTTGTTTAGACAGACTTTGCTTTAATTGCCTTCTTTCTTTCTTCCAATTGGTTCCAAAGTCGAACGCTCGCCAATCTTCTTAGCTCGTGACTTTTGACCGTTGACATTTCTCTTCACAATATTAAAGGTTTCTTAACGGCTCCCAACAGGCTCTATAATTTGAAGTTGACCGTCGGAATTGTTGATTACAGTTTTTAATACCTATTTTGACGGTTAAATAAAGCCGATTATGCTACGTTGAAGGAGACAACTTCTCCCACTATCAAAAAAGAAAAAGAAAAAACTTATCCCGTTCCAGTGCGTATATTCTTTCATTTAATGACATTCTAGATGGTGTTTTTTTGACACTCCTCTTATGCATTTGCCCTTTGACAATTGGAACTATTAAATATTCAAGCTCTTGAGGATTGTAAACGGGTTAACATCTTTATTTGCTATTGGGGACATTACAAACAATAGATTCTAATAGATGCCCACTTGCTTATTCAATCGAGTTCACATCAAGGGATTATGTGAAAAGAAAAAGGTAGGGTGCCTCCTTCTCCTTCGTCTTCTTCTTTTTCTTTTTTTAGTTTAATTGAAAAGGGGACAAGGCTACAAACGACACGTAGGGTGACTTCTTAAAGACAAAATGTTTGCTTGCTTTCTTTTGGATGGCAACAAAGATTTGGAAACTAAGCTTTATACAAGGTGTATAAGCGGTTACGACCACGGCTGCTTTAGACGGTTATTGAATTTTCGTAACCATAATTGTTTTGTCTTAGGTGTTTAGCAGTTGTCGGTCAATAGTTATTGAAACTCATAACCGCACCGTATAACCGTTTTTTAGAAATAGGCATTTTGGGTTTATTTCAATGTGTTAGAGCTTTCCTTGAGCCTCTTTTTAGATTCTATTTAAATGTTTTGGGACTTTTTTTTGTTTTTAATTTTTTTTTAAAAAAATAATAAATAAATAGAAGGCTTCAAATTGTAATATAGCTCAAGATTTATATCAATTGAACCCCAAACTCGATAGATTTTTTTTCTAAGAAATGACACGAATTGTAGAAGTTTTTTTGGGCTACAAAATTAGATACAAACGGACCGTGATACACAGCACACGGTGTGCCATGCCCGCCGCGTGCTGTTTTACTTCACTCGATACAAACTAGTCAAATGACGTACAAAGAGAGAAAAAAACACTAAACATTTGTGCCAAATCATCTCTTTCTTCCGGGTAGTACTAAAACACTAAATAACTAACAACCCTTACGTCTTCAAGAGGTAGATTAATCGGCTGGGACCACGCCTAATGAAGCGGGGGTCACTAATTCGAATCCCCCTCCCCCTTTTGTGTGGACATGCAAAAAAAAAAAAAAAAAAAAAAAAAAAACTAACAACCCTTACAATGAAAACACATGTGCCAATCACCGATAGCCTCTTTAAACATACTAATTCAAACTACTTCATGACATGTATATGACATTGTAACGCATGCATGTGATATTGTATAACCATTATTTTGTTATGTAAGGATACTATGTAAAAGTTTATAGATATAGATGTATTTGTGAGATTTGTGTGTTATTAACTGTGTAATGTTTAGATGTTTCTGCTGCATGTTAGTGATCTTTGATATGATATCCGTGTGAGTTTTACTCACCTTAGTAAAGGTATCAAACTTTTAATTATCCCATTCCGCTAAATCTTGTCAAAAATTCTAAAATACCCCATTTAAAAAAAAAAAAGAAATTAAAAAAAATAAACGTCTTGATCTTTACAATTTTTTATAATAAAAAAATTGGTATTTTGAAAATTTTGACAAGATTTAATGAAATGGGTAATTAAAAGAAATTGAAAGCTTGATACATTTAATTGAGGGGTTAAATACTAAATACCCCTTGGGGTTTCGTTGCTTTATTTTTTTTCCCCCTATGGTTTGATTTTGATCACAAGAAATCCATGTGGTTTTGATAATAGACCAAATTTGTCATTCTATCAGTTGACCGTTAGTTGACTTAACGAAAATCCACGTGGACCAATCAAATGTTGACACGTAGCACCTACTTAATTTTTAATTTTTTTTAAAAAAAAAAAATTAAAAAATATATTTTTTTTAAATTAAAAAAAATGTATTATTTTTTTTAAAAAAAAAAAAACAAAAAAAAAAAAAATTGGGGGTGGCTATCTGTCCAGCTTGGCCACCCCCTTGGAGCCAAGGGGGTGGCCGAAACCACCCCCAACCACCATTGGGGGTGGTTTCGGCCACCCCCTAGGCTCCATGGGGGTGGCTGAGCCACCCCCAGTACCTACTGGGGGTGGTTTCAGCCACCGTGACCGAACCACCCCCTTGGTGCCCAAGGGGGTGGTTGAGCCACCCCCAGTACCCACTGGGGGTGGTTTCAGCCACCCCCTTGGGCACCAAGGGGGTGGTTCGGTCACACCCAATTTTTTTTTTAATACATTATTTTTTAATTTTAAAAAAATTTAAATATGTGCCACGTGTCAACATTTGATTGGTCCACGTGGATTTCCGTTAAGTTAACTGAGGATTAATTTGGTATATTATCAAAACCACAAGGACCTCGTATAATAAAAATCAAACCCTATGGGAGAAAAAAATAATGCAACAAAATCCCAGGGGTATTTAGTATTTAGCCCTTAATTGAGAGTTTTTGAATTTCGGGATAAGTGGGTAATTTCAAAATTGCATAAATGTTTTTTTTTTTTTTTTTTTGAAGTTTTTCCAAAATTTTATTATTTTTGACTCTTACCCAAAATCTTGACATATAAAAATTATCTTATTTTCGAATGTTAAAGAGATGAGTGAAAGGCTCGATCGGCTGAGAAGTAAATATGGTCAAAGAAAAAGCAAAAAGCGTAGATTCATTTCTCATTACAAATGCATAAAAAATTTAAAAGTATAGAATTAATATAAGAATCATATATATATATATATATATATATATATATATATGTAAAAGCGTAGATTCATTTCTCACTACAAATACATAAAAAAAATTTAAAAGTACAGAATTCGTTTATAAAGTAATCAATTCACATGCACTACGAAGTACTATCGTATGGTTTAATAAATAAATGATGGTTGGATTGGATAAAACGTGTCTGCTGATCTTCAATTAAAGCAAAATATTGTGGGCTGCCCCACCACAGTTTTTACATAATCTAAGAATAAAAAAAAAATATGTCAAGCATCAACAGGCAACAGGTGCATGCATGAACAGTAAAAACTGTGGCTGCCCACCACAGTTTTTGCCGTATGCTTCCTAAAAATTAAAGCCCCAAATTTGTTCCTATATTGATAAAATAGAATTAATATAGGAACAAGTGCTAAGTGTCATATTTCACATGTTTTCTTTAATATTTTAACGGTCTCATTCTACTGAATTGAGATCCCCTTCAATTGGGGAGAAATTGAAGATTCTCCAATTGTTAATCGTGACTCTTCATTTTAAATCCAATGGTGTATAAAACGTCAGCTGCTTTTGTATCACTGATGCATTAAATGTTGGCTTTTATTTTTTCGAGGTTTAAATGATTTTATAGACTATTGAATTTAAAATGAAAGACCACGATTAACAATTGGAGAATCTGTAATTTCTCCTCAATTGGAGGGGATCCGGATCCCATTCCACTAATCTAAGAACCAAAACATAAATTATTTAGAAACCCAAAAATATTGAATGACACTTGTCACTTATTAGAGTAAGTTGAAGGAAATTTGTGTCATTTTTTTTTTTTTTTTTTACAGCAATGACAACTATATGATTGTTAAGTAATGTTAGAGATCATCTTTTTATCTTTCTAAAGTTGATGTGGCTTTTAAAATCACCATTAAATTTTAGATGAATGATACTTGAATTTTGATCCAATGGTGATTTTGAAAGCCACATCAACTTGACAATTTTAGGAGGATAAAAAGATGGTCCCTAACATTACTCATGATTGTTATGCAATTAAAAATAACTATTATTTTATTCTTTATAAATATAAACTCAATAATTATTTTTTACTATTGTATTATAAAATCAATAAGTCTCTATTCATTACATCGCCATACCTTTCTTATCTTTTAAAAATTGATGGGTCCTGATATCTCAATCTCAAACATCATCCTAAAAAAAAAACATAAATAAATAAATAAAAAAGTAGAGAGTAACGTATAGCATTGGACATCGATCGTCAAATTGCGTGAAAAGTGGAGTGGTATATATATATATATATTATTTTTGTACTTAGCCTATTAAATATTAGTCAACTAGTTTATGTCTTTGGAATTGTTTAAATAATCCATAGGATAGCGGAAACCCTAATTAAGATGAATCAAGGGGCCGTCGGCGGGGTCCCCAATCCATGAATGAATTCAAAAGGCATTCTAGAACCCAACACCGCCTTTCCTAAAAGACATTTTTTCCGCACGCTGTCAAAGTGGGAACATCGTCTTGGAAAATGTAAACCCTACAACAAGTTGGCCCACAAACTACGCACTTCCTAAAGTCAGCTGCTTTTTTCGTTTCCTTTATAACTGTGTCTTTCCATTTTGCTTCACATGCAGCGAATGCTTTAATTTGTTTTTCCGTAAAACATACACACAACTCCATCTTCATCTATTTACAAAACAATATTATCTTTGCTTAGTTTTATCCTTCTCACTGAGATTTATCTTTGAATTCAAAACTGTTCGTGAGGAGCTATATAAGTCGTATCATAATCTTTATCATCTACCTTTCTTTCTTGTAACCAATGGAGCTTGCTTCAGATCTACCAGACGACGTCGTCCGAGATTGCCTCATTCGTGTGTCCTACGACCAGTTTCCTACCATTGCTTCCGTGTGTAAAGATTGGATGGTTGAGCTTCAGCTTCCGAAGTTTCGCAGCCTAAGGAGGGCCGCTGGCCGTACCCAAAAACTCTTTGTCATGGCCCAATCCACGGCCCAACCGGGCCGGAGTCTCGGACTGGCAAAATGTTCCGTTCACCCGGTTCACCGCCTCTCTCTTCATGCACCGGATACAGGTGATTGGCGGGAACTGCCGTTGCCAGAGGGGATGTCTGTCGGGTTGCCGATGTTTTGCCGGTTGGCAGGTGTCGGTTCCTTCTTGGTTGTGATGGGCGGGTGGGACCCGGTAACGTGGAAGGTCTCCAAGTCGGTGTTCGTCTATAATTTTCTTTCTGCCACCTGGCGGCGTGGGGTGGACATGCCAGGTGGGCCCATGACTTTTTTCGGGTGTGCGTCGGATTGTGACGGTGGGATCGTTTATGTCGCCGGTGGACATGATGACAACAAGACGGCGTTGAGGTCGGCGATGGCGTATGATGTGGCAAAAGACGAGTGGGTCGTGCTGCCTGACATGGCAAGAGAGCGTGACGAGTGCAAGGCGATATTCCACGCTGGCAAGCTCCGCGTCATTGGCGGCTACTGTACGGACATGCAAGGGCGGTTCGAGAGGAGCGCCGAGGTGTTTGATGTCGGCGCGGGACAGTGGAGCCATGTGGAGGAGGATTACTTGGAGGCTGCCACGTGTCCGAGGACCTGTGTGGATGTTGATGATGGGGAAGTGTACATGTGTCGGGGAAGTGATGTGGTGGCATCACGGGAAGGTGGCAAGTGGGAAACGGTGGCCAAGCTTCCAGCTGAGGTGTGCAATAAGGCTTATACGGCGACGTGGGGAAGCAAGCTGTTGGTGATGGGGTCTGCAGGGTTTGGTCAGTCCTACGTGGCATACATGCTGGATTTGAGAAGCAAGAAATGGACAAAGTTGGAGACCCCTTTGAAATACTCTGGACATGTTCAATCAGGGTGTTACTTGGAGATTTAGGCGGTGTATTTTGTATTTTGATTGGAAAATTCTTGAGTCTTTTTTTATTTTTATTTTTGATTGTTTTGTGAAAATTCTTTTTTTGTTAATATTTTGACTTTTTGGAATAGAACAAAAAAAAAAAAAAAGAAGGGTTTAGCAAAGACCTTACAGCTTACGCCTCCTAGCATGGATGTCGCTAATCACCACTCCAAAGAAAATATATAATTAAAACAACACTATTATATATATTCTATGCTATTTGCATGTTGCGCCCCTCTTCTTTTCCTATTTTCTTAAATTTCTGTTTGTTTTTAGGCTCATCCATCTTTTTCGTGTCCAATTACATGTTCTGTCTTTCAATGATCAACTGGCCGGACCATTCACATGTACATATGTGAGTTATTTTACTTAAAAGATTGGACCATCCAGGCTGTTTGAAGAATATTTTGATTTTAAATTATCCTTTTTCTCTTTCTATACATGGGCTTCTGCATGCCATTTAGGGCTGTTAAGTGAGCGAAGCGTCTCGCGAGCAAGCTCGGGTTCGGCTCGCATAAGCTCGGCTCATGCTCGACTCGAATATTAAATGAAGCATTTCATGAACACAAATCCTAGCTCGAATATTAAACGAAGCAAGCTCGGCTCGACTCGGCTAAGCTCGTGAACAGCTCGGATAAGCTCGTGTATATATATATATAAACTAAGTAATACATAATTAATTATAAATCTCATAATTATTAAAACCTTAAAATTACATTTATATTTACGTGTTAGAGAATGAAAAATTCTAGACCCTCCGTGATCAAAGAGAGAGAGAGCAATCATTAAAAAAATCTCGATTCAATTAAAGCAGACCCAAACGAAAGAAGAAGAATCAAACAGAAACTATTGTGGGAGATTGCGAAAGACATAAACTATTGAAGAATCAAACAGACCTAAACACTATCACTACCTGTCTGGTGAGCGAGAGTGAGAGAGTGAGAAATAAGAGTTTAGGTGGAAGATCCGTTGTGACTGGTGAGGGGGATTGAGAGAGAGACGTTAAAAAAATATTTTTTTGTAGGGGGCGTTGTCCCAATGCAGTCTGAATGCAACCTGTTAACTTGTCCCACATTATTAAGAAAACATCAACCTCCAAGTTTGCTTATCTATAAAAGGATGCATATCCTCTCTCTTTGAAACCAAATGCCTTGCTATATTGACTCAGGCTCCATACTTGATTAGCCAGGCTAAGCAAATACTCATATGCAAACTAACTTCTTAAACCGTTTAAGAGTACTTGAAGTTAAAATTTTTTTTTAAAACAAAAACATTAAATATAAGAGCCAGCTCGCGAGCTGGCTCGGCTCGACTTATTATTAGCTCGAGCTCGACTTTTTTGGCTCGCCCTTGAGCTCGACTCGAGCTCGAGCTCGAGTAAAATTTAAACGAGCCAAGCCTGAACAAGGGAAGCTCGCTCAAGCTCGGCTCGTTTACACCCCTAATGCCATTATTGCTTCCTACTTGTTCTTGACAAGCCAACTTTAGGTTTAAAACGTCTTATATGCTCTTAATCAAAAGGACGAGCTATTCAAAAAAAAAAAAAAAAAAGATTCTCTCTATTATTCATGAGATTAGAATTTAAAGTTGGTATATCTAATGTTGTATACGAAATTAATGTTAACACGTCTTTTAAAAAATTTAAATAATATAAAATTATACACACCGTTAGATGCATCAACTTTAAATTCAAATTGTGAAATAGATCATCTCAGTTTCATTTAAAATTGAGAGGATCCAAGTGGCTCTTGTGCTTGCATACTTAGGGTGCATTTGAGATTGCGATTTCATAAGAATAATCTATATTTTTAAGATATCACAAAACGTAAGACAGTTGACATTGTGGTTTTAAAAGCACTTATTCTAAAATAGGAAAAAAATATGCGATTTTTATAAGCAGGCTATAGGGTGCTTATTTGAAAAAACGCGAATTTAAACCAAAATCATAATTTCGCATAACAAATATTTGATAAAAAAATACTTTTTAACATGTTTTACCAAACACTTTTGCGATTTTAAAAAGTAGCGATTTTAAAAATGCAATTTTTAAAATTACACTTATTGAAACCCCAATCCCAAACAGACCCTTAAGACGTTGTGTTTGCAATTATTAATATAATCTATTCTGTATGATGGGGCTATTAGTTTTATGCAAATATTCTCATTTCTATTCACATTCACCAAATACATAAATCTCTAGTTAAAAACATACTTTCATTGTTGCACAATGATCGCTCCATTGATATCTTTGTTCTTTGAATTTTCTTGTGTTGGTGGCTACAAGAAAAGGGACCCATAGATCACTAGTTTCTGCCCTAACCTAATTCTATTTATTTGGTGTGAGAGTAGTGGCATCCTCATGTGTTCAAAGAAATGGTTCATCCCATTATTTTAAAAAATAATTGTCAATGCTTTCCCAACGAAAAGAATACCCTTAATAAAATAAAAAAGAAATCTTAAAATTATTTTTTTTAAAAGCAATTAAAAAAAAAAAAAAAAAAAAAACCCACAAAAACTAGGTCATGCTCCTTACCCCACATGTTGGGAATTGTACCCTAAATTCTAAATGATTTTAGAAGAATATACATTTTGCCCCCCTAAGTATCAACATATTTGTGTTTTGGGCACCTAATATTTAAAAATCGACGAAAGACGTTCATAATGCATCTAATGTTGGTAAAAAATACCATTTGTTCATCAAATGTGTCTATTTGGACAGAAAGCAAGTCATGTGACCTTTTTCAACAAAAACTTTTGAAAATGCCCTTGGAGTAGTGTAAATATAAATGACTTAGGGGGTAAATTAAGTGTAAAAAAATAAAAAATAAAAAATAAAAAACTGAACCTAAGACTTGAAACAAAAAGTTTATATCCGGAAAAAAAAAGAAATTAAAAGAAAAAACCAAAAACTAAACATAAACTAAAAAAAAGAAACTAAACTAAACCTAAACTTAACACAAAAGTTTATATACAAAAAAAAAAAAAAAAAAAAAAACCTAAAACTTACACACAAAAAAAAAAAAAAATTCCAAGTGCCCGAGCCATTTGGGGTGGCTCGGCCCCCTTGATTTGGCTAGGAGGGTGGCTTGGCTACCCCTATTCGACTGGTATGAGGTGCCGAACCACCCATATGTCCCATGAGGGTGGGTCCATTCACCCGCATTTGCCCAAATGAAGTGGCTGAGCCACGCTGATTTGGCTGGTCTAGGGTGGTTAGGCCAAAGGAGACGCCATCCCCCACTTTTTTTTTTTTTTTTTTTGTTATTTTTTATTTATTTTTTATGTGATTAAGAAAGAGCTCATCTTGTGTGTGCTTTCGCACACACACACGATGAGCTCTTTGTTAAACACAAAGATGGCTTAATGAGGGAACATTGTTTGGTTATGATTGCCATGCTTAATACATTGGAGGTTGGGTGCTGAGATTGATGGTGAATCTCAAATAGGCATGGTTTTATAGTCCTTACCTAATTCGTTCAATCAGTTCAGGTTGAATGTGTCAATGAGTAAAAATGATTACATATTAGCTGAACTGATGAATGAGTTGATCGCAACAAAAAGCATCCCGAAGAATAGGCTTCAATTAACATTGCTTAGGCTTCTACTTCTAAGCCGAAATGTTTTAAAAAGAAAAGGAAATATTTTCATGCAATATGATAATACTATATCTTTATTTTTGTGAGCATTACACTCATTGTCTAGCAGAATACTTTTGGATACACACCAAAAGATCCTAAATGGTTTGAATGCGTGTTATGATGTTACGAAATTTTGGGTCATCTTCTCTTGTTTACTAAATTCCACGCATTTGTGCTCATATTACTTCTTTTATTCTTTTTCTTGGGGAAAATACACTTTACCCCCTGAAGTATATACCAATTTTTGTTTTGACGTCCAATGTTTAAAAAGTGACACTTGACTCCCACAAAGTTTAACACAGTAACAAAAAAACCCATCCGTTACTTTTGGGTGTTAATTTGGACGGAAACCTAAGGCTGTGCCACTCACGTGATATTTCTCTATTTATTATGCCCAAATTACCCTCCCCCCAATCCCAATAATGCGTGCCCTATTTGCCCCCATCCCCCTTTATTATTCAGACGAAGCCTCCATCGTTTTATCACTCCAAGCCTCAAGGTAAGTCAGAAACATTAATCGTTTTCCATGTATATTTTCTGATGGGTATTTTGAAGATCTATGTTGGGTGTTTTGAATTTGGGTTTTCTCTTTATAATTTTCTATTCTTTGATAACATGATTTTCTATTTTGTTGTTGAGTAAAGAATTAGTTAGTCAAGAGTTTTTGGATCCTTCACAATAAATTTATTGTAAAATTAATTTGTAGTTTTTTTTTAGGATTTAGTGTTATTGACTTCGAATTTTGTGGCGGGAGGGTGATTTTTTTTTTTTTTTTTTTTTTTTTGTTTTTGTTTTTGAGTGTTATTCACTTTGTATTTTGTGGACAGGGGTGATTTTTTTTTTTTTTTTGCCTAGTTTTTTTAGTGTTATTCACAATTTTTATTTATTTATTTATTTTTGGTGAAAAACAATCGTGTAATGTTTAGTTTTTTTTTTTTTTTTTTTTTTTTTTTTTTTTTTTTTTTTTCAGATACCGGGCATGTGGTTTTTGGGAATGGGTTGATCCTAAAATGTGTGAACATAGATGGAGGGTGGTTGATCGTTTGCGGCAAAAGCATCTAAGTTTGCTTGAAGATAATGAACGATGTCGAACATGGTTGAAACTGAAGTTAAACATGTGAAAGAGAAGTTGGATACTGAAGCAATTGAAAGATGTCGTATAATGGTTGAAATTGAAGTTGGAAAGATAAAGTCAAAGATGGAGCTTGAAAATTGTGTCCTTCGCAAAGAAATCGAGATTTGGGATATCAATTACCAATCAATGAAGAAGAATTATCATACAATAATTGCATGTACATGGATTTTGATTATATTGTATTTGGTTATGACTAGGAGAACTTCAAATGGTGAAGTCAGACATGACCATATGTTGTTGCCATGAAGTGTGCATGAGGGTGTATTAACTTCCTTACTTTTGTTGATCTTTAGGGTTTAGGGTTTGTAAGGAAAATATATTTTGATACTTTGTAAATTTAAACCTACATGCTGTAATGTAGGTGCACTTAGTGCTTTGTTATTTTGTTGTGTTTAATGACATTTTAGTTTGGTTTAAGTTTAATACGCTTAGTGCCTTGTATAATGAAATAGCAAGACCTTACGTAGTAATTGTGTAATTGTGTTTGAAGTCAGACAATTTTATTTTTATTTTCAACATTTTTATTTTCAGCCTTTATTTTTGGGTATGGACGTATATGAGATGTTATGACCTAAGGAAAAAATGGTA